>NW_023494786.1:34855023-35067523 GCF_904425465.1 Colossoma macropomum
TGAGCTCCAGCTACTCCATCTTATTGGTGAGTGATCTTGTGTTGGAGATGAAGAGACCTGGCAGTGGAGGTTTGTGCAGGTTGTTTACTAGCCTAGCACGTCTGCCGACCTGACAGCCACGTTTCTGCTTCCTCTCTCTCCGCTGACTTTGTCACCTCCCAGCTGGAACTATAATCCACGGAGACCCTGTCAGTCTGATGAACTCTGCTGGGATGTTATGATCTGATCTCCTGCTGTGCACAGAGCTGATGTGTATCAGTTCTAGTTGGCTGTATTTGATGTTTACATGTGCACATGTGATGCTCAGTAACAGGTAAACTAACAGAAAGCTGATTAAAGAGCAACGTTTCGTGGAGTTCTCATCCCCAGCTTATACATTCACCGCCATCTTTCCCTTAAACGAAGTGAGAGTCAGCTGCCCCTTTTCTCTCAGAATGTTTAGTGCCCTTTTGGATGAGTTCTAATGCTTAATATGCTGCTGTACAAAACCTGAGTGAACTTCAAATTTGTCCCTGGAGAGTTTTGAGAGCTCAGTTTGGTTAAATCCATCAAACGGCTATAAAACAGCAGCCTGATCGGCTCATACCTGAACTTTTTTGCCTGCTGCTTTCAGTTGACGTCACATGGCAGCATCAGTGCCAACTTCAGAAAACTCAGGCTGCGTCCCAAACCACAAACTACAGAGCTAAATAGTAAGTTCCACTTTTAGAAGTGCGTTAATTAGTGCAGCATGTCAAACACGGTGTTTTGGGACGCAGCCTCAGTTACGTCATCTTAAATTTCACAGACTTAGAGAATGAATATAAATCTGTCATAATGTAACGTCCACATCACAGAAGCAGTGTAGTTTGATCCTAATATGAAAACACGCTTTGAGAAACTGGGTTTATGTTAGTTAGAGATCTACTGAAGCCTGAACTCCTTCTGAACACACTGACCACCGCCCAGCTTCTCATTTGAATCCCTTCCACCTTAAATGGTTCAGCAGTTCCATTCTGGCACCTGTACAGGTGCAGTTAACTACTGCACGATTTAAGGTGGAATGGAAAACTCGAATGAGAAGCTGGTGAAGATGAAGCGAACTTCAGCTCCATCATGGTGACCAGAGTCATTCATGGTCGAACAGAATTTCCTCTGTTATCTGATATCTTACATTGAATCCTTGCTGAAAAAAAAAAAAGACCATTAGAACCATTAGGATTATAGCCTTGCAGTCTAAAAAAGGTTGGGTGGAGATCCCAGAGGGGAACCGTCAGGGCCCTCTACGCTCTCAGAGAGGGCTTAAAATATTCTAAAAATAATATTTTAAAGTTGAGCAGTTCTGGTTTTATCTGATCATATTTTGTTAATCAACATCTAAACAAATACAAATCTAAGCAGATAAATCCTTCAAACCTGCCTATTCAGTTTGTACCGGACTGTGAAGGGTTAAATTAGAGAAGCCCCTCTGTCTCCCCCTATCAGAATTTTGCCATATCTGCTGTTGCTGGAAAGACTGTTGGTGATTTGGTGGTCCAGCTATAAATTTGCAGAGGGCCAAGCAACAGTAATTCACTGAGAGACCAATTTCAAATGACAGTAAAACTGACCAATCATATCTTTCCTCTAAATGGGTGGGCTTTGTTATCACTAACTTTATGACAGGTTCCGCCCGCTGTGGAGACACACAGGCTCTGGGGACACGAAGCTAGTGAAACAAGCTAGCTAGCTTGTTGGTTCATGATGGAAGCTGAGGGTAGCGTTACCGCTAGTGATGAAGACATCGCTGCCAGTTTATTATCGACACCATTTTCTAGATTAACTTTCAATGAGAAGTTGGAGTTAATCAGTAAAGGACGACCAACACCAGAGCTTAACCTGGTGCAAAAAAGGGTTTCGAGAGGCATTTCAGCTTCAGCAGTTACACCACGACACCCCTGGATGACGGGATCAACCAAGGAGCTAAAGCTCTGCTGATGGGACTGCTTGCTGTTTGGCACAGAGAGTGGGTTTTGGAACAGAGATGGATTTTGTGATTTAGGAAGTTTATCAGCCCATCACCATCAGAACACTTGAGAAGGAATTGTTCATGAATTTAAAGCAAAGGATCAGCTGCCGAACTGCACCATCAACCGCTTCATCCAGAAGGACAGGAGGATGGACTTCGTTATGACTTCATTCGTAAGTAATGCCCTGATCAAAGAGTAGGTTATTTAAAATCTTACAGGCCTGCCCACTGATTTCAGTCTGCCCGCCGCTGAACTGTCTGTGTAATGTGGAGGTTTATTTGGGATTATTATGCAGTATTAGTGGTCATTTTTCTGATGCCGCTCGTGGCTGCTTGGCTGTGTGCGCACTGGCCTGATGTTACTGTAACCCTGTTTTCTCTCACGCAGCTCCCCAGCAAGGCTCTGCGTTGTGAATTGATGGAATGAAAAGGAGCCAGGGAGCGCAGAACTGTGGTGTATCAGCTGGTGGCGCTGTTTTATTTGCAGACTTCTCTTGGTTGTTTCCCAACAGGCAGCAGTTTCATCTTCACAGAACTAAACAGTGTTAAACAAGCTCAGTTTTAAAACTGGTTCAGACAGAATGAGTTATATAACTACTACTGCTAGTGTTGATTTACAGACTGTCTCTGCATTAGACAACACAGGCAAAGCTGAAATTCCCCACAAACACAGAATGCTCATGAAATATTCTTCAACTCCTGCACATCTCAGTAACTAACATTTAAGAAATAAAAGGCATAAACTGCATTTTTAGGGGCAGCTGACTCTGCATAGAGAAACATGGCTGATTCCGTAATTCCCACATACAGATCAGGTCGCAGCTTTCATGATAAAAACCACAACGATAAAGCACAAATAATTACTAATGTCCACCAAACAAGTGACGGAGTTTACTACATCTCTAATTTACACAGAACATCACTGGATATTCAAGACTTTCCAAGGATTAACAAGGATTGTTGGAGACAAAAAACTCGGCCTGGCTCACCTTCACAGAACACAACAGTACTGAGACTAAAGGGAAGCAACGTCACAGCAAGGAACAAGAGTAACGGTGAATGCGCATAACGCCACCTACTGGTCTTAACTGGGAATAACACCACCTTATATTACCAAGTGCTTCAGTAATGAGTGTCTGATGGAGGGGCTGCATGTTCACCATGAGTCCCACTGAAATTTGAGATGCTACTTCAACATCAGCAGTATGAATTCTACCTGCAGCTGATTCAGAATCTAACCAAGTCAAAGATCAAAGACAGTTCAATCTAATCAAGGCAATTACATCGAGATGTTTATGTGGTGTAAAGTGAGGTTTTTCGGATGGTCCGGTGTGACAGCTCAGGTTAAATGTTCACCAAAAAACTGCATTGAGTCTTTAAGCTCATGTTGGTTTTTGAGATTTTAGTTGTCTTCATGCTGATATTTGAAACAGGATTTTAAAGGAGTTGTTTTGACTGTAAAGTCTTCACTACACTCAGGGTGGGATGTTAGTGTTAAGATTAACCCCCCCAACATGACTGAGGCGGGACAGTGCCCACCATGTTTATCCTGTCTGAGTTCCTGGGTCATGGGGGGGCTGAGAGCACTTTGTTTGATTTGAGCTGATGGGGTAAAAAGCTTACGGTTGTGTTTTATTAAAGCCCAACTTTTCCTTAAACACTTTTTATAAACTGACTGTTGACCATCAACTAATGACATCAGTGGTAAAATCTGCATTCCTTGTCTTCCATCATTAGAATGACATCATTTAATATTTTATCTGCTTAATTTGAATGATTGACAGGTTGTTCAAGTTCATATCTGATCTGCTGCTGAAGTGCTTTATTTGGTGGGGCAGATTTTCTCACTTGTGTCTATAAATAAGTAGAACAGAAGTAGATTAAGAGTTTGATAGAATGAAATATTCAGTCTCTGTTCAGTCAGTGCAGAGATGAACAGGCCTGTATCGTCGTACACAGGAGAGGAAATGTTGCCCGTTTCCACAGCAGAATCTCCGTCTCTCAGAAACAGACTCAGCTAAATACAGATAACAGGTTCAGTCCATAAGGTTTATGTGTGTGAATGTACGTCTACATACCATTAGAATAAACGAAAATAAACACAAATGCAGTAGAACAAGCTGTGTGTCTGTGTGTACAGTGTGTGTACAGTGTGTGTGTGTGCGCGTGTTTATATAGTGTGTGTGTTTGTGTAACAGTGAATCTGAAATGTAACTCATGTCTGTGTGTTTCTGATCTGATCTGTTCTGTCTGCATCACATTTTAGAGAAAACAGTTTATTTTATTCTCTTTATTTATTCTGAAAAATTTAAACACAGAAAGGTTTGATTTCTCTCATATTTGCAGTCTGAGATCAAACTGATGAACAACAAACATATTTCCATTTCTCTCTGTCCCTCTCTCACTGTCTCTCTGTGTCTCTCTCACTCTCTCTCAGCCCACCCTCTGTTTTCTCTCTCTCTCTCTCTGTAGAGGTTATTCTGTCTCACACAGACTCACTGAGTCATAAATGTAGAATCCAGCGTAGAGCGGTTCAGTGAATGTGGTGGTGAATGTGTGTAGGTGGGTCAGTGTGTGTGTGTTGGGGGAGATGGTGTAGAAGGACAGAGTGCCGGACCCCCAGTCCAGATACACTCCTACTCTGTTAGAGGGGGAGGGGGGGGCAGGTAGATCAGTTCTCTGTTTACTGTGTCTGACAGAGTAACTGTTATTATAGCAGTTCAGACTCCAGGAGTGTTTACTGAATCCAAACACACAGTCTTTACTGCCTCCTTTCCTCCTGATTCCTCTGTATGATACTGATATAACAGCCTCTCCGCTCCACTGAACCTCCCAGTAACAGCGTCCAGTCAGACTCTCCACACTCAGAACCTGAGGCCAGAAATCAAATCTGTCTGGATGATCTGGATACGACTGATCTTCTCTCACATAATCCACCTTTCTGTTCCTCTCAGACAGAGAGAGACGACAGTTCACTGTGTTTGGATCCAGAGTGAGATTAACCGCATCTGTACACACACACACACACACACACACACACACACACACACACACAAACACAGATAGATATACACACACACACACACAGATAGATATACACACACACACACACACACACACACACACACAGATATACACACACACACAGATAGATATACACACACACACACACACACACACACACAGATAGATATACACACACACACACACACACACACACACACACAGATATACACACACACACACAGATATACACACACACACACAGATATACACACACACACACAGAGATAGATACCCACACACACAGACGAGACAGACAATTTTAATGTGAGTATATATAATGTTCGTGTGTTCACAGTGCATGTGAGTGTATGATGTGTATGGATGTGTATAGTGTGTGTGTGTGTGTGTGTGTCTGTGTGTTTACAGTGTGTGTGTGTGCGTAGTGTATAGTGTGTGTGTGTGTGTGTGTGTTACGTTTCTTCAGTCCTGGTTTCATCCTGATCTTCCCTCCATGATCCACCCTGAAGAACAAACACACACATTTATACATTCATTAAAATTGATATGAAATCAAAACTAAAATAAAGACTAAAACAGATAATTACGGCATAACACCCCCTTCAGACCTTACGGTCCAGATAAAACTAAAATTAGCTCTAAATCACACTAATCGGCTAATTAGCACTAAATCACAGTGCTAGGCTAGTTAGCTCTTAATCACAGTGCTAGGCTAGTTAGCTCTTAATCACAGTGCTAGGCTAGTTAGCACTAAATCACACTGCTAGGCTAGTTAGCATTAAATCACAATGCTAGGCTAGTTAGCTCTAAATTACAGTGCTAGGCTAGTTAGCTCTAAATCACACTGCTAGGCTAGTTAGCATTAAATCACAATGCTAGGCTAGTTAGCTCTAAATCACACTGCTAGGCTAGTTAGCTCTAAATCAAAATTATAGGCTAGTTAGCTCTAAATGACACTGCTAGGCGAGTAAGCTCTATATCACAGTACTAGGGTAATCAGCACTTAATCACAATGCTAGGCTAGTCAGCTCAAAATCACAGTGCTAGGCTAGTTAGCTCTAAATCACTCTGCTAGGCTAGTTAGCTGTAAATTACACTGGAGCGGCCAGCTTACCCAGACCTATGGAAGGTTATGGGAAATGCGGTGCGCTAAGCAACAGGGCCACCGGGACCTGGGCAAATTCCACGCTGACCAGAGGTCACCTGAACCAGGCCAGACCTGTGAAACTTACGCCGGGGACTCTCATGGTCAACCGCGCCTGTGGAGAGTGAAGTCTGGGGACACCAGCATCGCAGAAGATGGCCTGGATCCCCACCACCTCCGCCTGAACTCACCACCAGCAACAAATTCAAAGTACTGAGCTCTCTCTCCTCCTCTGCTCCTCCCTCCACTGCGTCCGCCTGAACTCACCACGAACAACAGATTCAAAGCACTGAGCTCTCTGTCCTCCTCTGATCCTCCCTCCACCACCATCTCAGCTTCAACTTACCACCAAGAACAGATTCAAAGTACTGAGCTCTCTCTCTTCCTCTGCTCCTCCCTACATTGCATCAGCCTCAACTCACCACCAGCAACAGATTCAAAGCACTGGGCTCTCTCTCCTCCTACGCTCCTCCCTCCACCACCATCTCAGCCTCATCTCACCACCAGCAGCAGATTCGAAGTACTGAGCTTTCTTTCCTTCTCTGCTCCTCCCTCCACCGACTCAGCCTGAACTCACCACTAGCAACAGATTCAAAGCACTGAGCTCTCTCTCCTCCTCTGCTCCTCCCTCCACCACCTCCGCCTGAACTCACCACCAGCTACAGATTCAAAGTACTGAGCTCTCTCTCCTCCTCTGTTCCTCCCTCCACCACCTCCGCCTGAACGCAGAGCAAAATGGAAATTGAGAAAAAATAAACTAACTATTCATTATGAAATTCTTAAAAACTGTATAAATATTTATATCAATGCAGTACAAACAGAGAGACAGAAGTAATCGATCGCCTGTTAAATCCTAAATTAACCAGTGATTCTCACTGAGGCTTCAACATCAAAATGTAATGATTTTGCATGATTTTTAATACAAAAATCACAAACATCCGGTCACATTTTATTACTCCAAAACACTATGAATAGTTTTAAAAAGATCACTGAGACAGAACTTCAGAAAGTTGTCATGCAGTTAAATTCCTCCACCTGTGGTTTCCAACAGCATTTTTAATGAAGTATTTGACAGTCTTTGTCCAGCTGTGCTGGACATTGTAAACTGTTCTTTGTAAACCGGCACTTTACCAGACACACTCAAAACAGCAGTTGTAAGACCACTATTGATGAAACAGCACCTTGATCCCTCTGTTCTTAGCAATCACAGACCAATTTTACATTTTTAAGTAACATAATTGAAAGATAGTCTCTCACAGCTTAATGAATTCCTAAATGAACACAATGAAATCCAGTCTGGCTTCAGAGCAAATCACAGCACTGAAACTGCTTTAGTGAAGGTGGTGAATGATCTGAGAATAAATGCTGATGCTGGTGATGTTTCGGTACTTATGCTTCTGAATTTAACTGCTGCATTTGAGACTATATACCACAGAATACTTTTAAGTCAACTTGAGAACTTGGATGGTCTTATTAGAACTGTGTTAAACTGGTTCTCTACATATTTAACTGGAAGACACTGTTTTGTAAACATAGGTGAACATATGTCAGATAAGCATCGTATTCTCTGTGGTGTACCACAAGGCTCTGTGCTACATCCACTTCTGTTTTCTTTGTATTTGCTGCCACTGTGTCAGATTATTAGGAAGCAGGGCATCAATTTTCATAGTTATGCAAATGATACACAGCTGTATATATCTGTGGCTCCAGACAATGTCAGTTCAGTACATAAGCTCACTATATGTCTGTCCAGCATAGTTAGCTGGATGAACAGCAATTTTCTAAAGCTAAATGAAGAAAAGACAGAAATAATTATAATTATAAGAGGAACAAGGTGAATGAAAGACTTGGAAATCTGGCTCTACAAATAAAAGCTGAAGGTAGGAATCTTGGTGTAAATCTAGACTCTGATTTACCTTTTAATGCACATATTGGGCGTGTCTCAAAACCTAGTGAGCTCTCTACATAGACAGCATTTTACGTCACAATATGCGCGCTCCCGACAAGAAGGCTGTCCCAATTCTTAGATATCTCAAATATGCTGCCTACTGAGGTACCTCATTTTGGCTGAATATCAAGAGAGCATCGGATGTTTCCTCAGCCGCTAAGGCAAACCCGCGAGGCAGCGCGGCGCAACTTTTGTTTGAAGATGGCGCGCAGAAGTGCTTCACCAAGCAGCGACGTCATCTTCAAATGTAAGTTATTCTGATTTTCTGGGGTATTTATCTGTTTTATAGTCATAAAGGTGCACAAATAGCCTATACTTTCCGCGTTTGACCACAACTATTGTCTATTTTGTTGTTTCATTCAGAGCAAATACAATTAAAAACGCATATGAACTGCCAGAGCAGGAACCATGTTGGCTAAATGTGATTCTGACGACTGAGGGAGGGAAACGCCAGTCTCGTGCAGTGGGCGGGAACAGGCAGAGACATCACTGCTGTCTAACTAGAGCGTCTCATTTATAGTGTGTGTGAGAGGTTTGATAGTGAGCTTGAGAGAGTGTGATAGTGTGTGTGAGAGAGTTTGATAGTGAGTGTGAGAGGGTTTGTTAGTGAGTGTGAGAGAGTTTGATGGTGAATGTGAGAGTTTGGTAGCAAATGTGAGAGGGTTTGATAGCGAGTGTGAGAGGTTCGATAGCGAGTGTGAGAGGTTTGATAGCGAGTGTGAGAGAGTTTGATAGTGAGTGTGACAGGGTTTGACAGTGAGCGTGAGAGAGTTTCATAGTGAGTGTGAGAGTTTAATAGTGAGTCTGAAAGGTTTGATAGTGAGTGTGAGAGTATGATAGTGTGTGTGAGAGAGTTTGATAGTGAGTGTGAGAGGGTTTGTTAGTGAGTGTGAGAGAGTTTGATGGTGAATGTGAGAGTTTGGTAGCAAATGTGAGAGGGTTTGATAGCGAGTGTGAGAGGTTTGATAGCGAGTGTGAGAGAGTTTGATAGTGAGTGTGACAGGGTTTGACAGTGAGCGTGAGAGAGTTTCATAGTGAGTGTGAGAGTTTAATAGTGAGTCTGAAAGGTTTGATAGTGAGTGTGAGAGTATGATAGTGTGTGTGAGACAGTTTGATAGTGTGAGAGGGTCTGATAGTGAGTGTGAGAGGGTTTGATTGTGTCAAAGGGTTTGATAGTGAGTGTGAGTGAGTATGATTGTGTGAGAGAGTTTGATAGTGAGTGTGAGAGGTTTGATAGTGAATGTGAGAGGGTTTGATAGTGAATCTGAAAGGTTTGATGGTGAGTGTGAGAGAGTTTTATAGTGAGTGTGAGAGGGTTTGATAGTGAGTCTGAAAGGTTTGATAGTGAGTGTGAGAGAGTTTGATAGTGAGTGTGAGAGGTTTGATAGTGAGTGTGAGAGAGTATGATTGTGTGAGAGTTTGATAGTGAGTGTGAGAGGTTTGATAGTGAGTGTGAGAGAGTTTGATAGTGAGTGAGAGAGGGTTTGATAGTGAGTCTGAAAGGTTTGATGGTGAATGTGAGTGAGTATGATTGTGTGAGAGAGTTTAAAAGTGAGTGTAAGAGGTTTGATAGTGAGTGAGAGTTTGATAGTGAGTGTGAGAGGGTTTGATAGTGAGCGTGAGAGAGTATGATTGTGTGAGAGAGTTTGATAGTGAGTGTGAGAGGTTTGATAGTAAGTGTGAGAGAGTTTGATAGTGAGTCTGAAAGGTTTGATAGTAAGTGTGAGAGAGTATGATTGTGTGAGAGAGTTTGATAGTGAGTGTGAGAGGTTTGATAGTAAGTGAGAGAGTTTAAAAGTAAGTGAGAGAGTTTGATAGTGAGTGTGAGAGGGTTTGACAGTGAGTGTGAGAGGGTTTGATAGTGAGTCTGAAAGGTTTGCTGGTGAGTCTGAAAGGTTAGATAGTGAGTCTGAAAGGTTTGATGGTGAGGGTGAGAAGACTTGATAGTGGGTCTGAAAGGTTTGATAGTGAGTGTGAGAGGGTTTTGATAGTGTGTGAGAGGTTTGATAGTGAGTGTGAGAGGGTTTGATACTGAGTGTGAGAGGGTTTGATACTGAGTGTGAGAGGGTTTGATAGCGAGTGTGAGAGGGTTTGATAGCGAGTGTGAGAGAGTTAGATAGCGAGTGTGAGAGGTTTGATAGTGAGTGCGAGAGAGTTTGATAGTGAGAAGTTAAACTCAGTGTGTAAGATGTCTTCAGTCACAATTCAAAAACAAACACATCTACAGTAAAACATTTCAGTCAATAATGTATATAATGACAGTCAGTTTGTGTACAGAGATAGTAAGTCAGTAACTCACTGTAGTTTCTCCAGTGTACAGTGTGGATCCTCCAGTAGAACAGAGAGCAGCTTCGCTCCAAACTCTCCTGGATGATTATAGGTCAGATCCAGGTCTCTCAGGTGGGAAGGGTTTGATTTCAGAGCTGAGGCCAGAGAAGAACAGCCTTCATCTGTAACCATACAGCCAGACAATCTGCAGAAAGGAAAGAAAAAGATGGACATATGGGATTTAAATACAGCAATACCCAACTGCAGTACAGAATTGGCCTCCAGCCAGTTCATAAAAAACAACTGATAGAGACAATGAGTGAAAGTTGTAGCGAAAACATGTTTTTATTTTCAAATTAATCTATTTAAAAATGGGCTTCAAACCACAAAGACAGCCCTACTGAAGCCCACCCGCTTAATTGCTGACAGCATTAGCCCCAAGATGGCCAGAAAATGAACCTGCAGTAAAGAGAAACAGAGAAAACTCTCCAGCTCTCCACATTGGAAAGCCTTTAAAAGAAAAACGTGCACACCGGCGTGTCTCAGTAGCCAATTAGGTCAAAGCTCCCCCTCTCAATTCAACCTGCAACACACTCAGGGCAAAACAAACTTAACAGCGTGCAGGGTCATCACACCCTCTCCCTCAAAAAAAGTACTGACATAACCCCACATAAAAAATACACTTTATATACCACCAACCACAAAGATGTGCAAAAAAATGAATTCTACATTTTACAATTTTCATTAATGTGTCCCATCCAATACGTCCTTGCACTGTCCGGCCCTGGGAAGTTTAAAGACAGCAAAAACAGGACAAAATGCCAAATAACAGGTAGAAAGATTAAGAGACTGGTATCTGTGACAATGTATCTGCCATCACATTGTCAGTATCTTTGACAAATATCAAGAACATAAGGCTGCAAGAAAAGGTGGTGACATCACACTACGCACACCCTCAGCCAAGTTGTTTCCCAAAATGACTGAAGCCCCATCCACAGGGAGCCCAGTGCAAACCTCTAACACGACCTCAAGTTTAATGAGGTCTGAAAAATGAGTAACTCTATGCAGTGGAACCAAAAAATAGCTAAATTACAAAAAGAGGGATATAAAAGTGATACAAAAGATGTCAAACAAGTGTGTGAAAGCCCCTCGCTGACACTGGTAAGAGACGACTAACTAAGTAGACCCTGATCTTCAAACAGTTACTAGTGGCAGGTATTTATGCACCAAAGCCCATAAGTGCCATACTTAGCCATACTTAGCACCTCAGATGTGCCCCTGAGTCAACTGCTTCACATATTATCATCACTCAAAAATAACAGACTAAAACAAAAAAGGGCCTATATGACCAAATAGACATGCCGCTGTACCTACCAAGGGAGATAAGATAAGATAAGATAAGATAAGATAAGATAAGATAAGATAAGATAATCCTTTATTAATCCCACAACGGGGAAATTTGTGGTGTTACAGCAGCACAGAAAACAGAGCAGCAGGAAATATACAAACGATATATAAAATAGAATAAACAATAAAAATATAAAGATATATGTATATGTACAAAAATTACAAGAAAAATATACAAAGTATTAAATTTAAATTTAGAAATGTAGAAATGTATGTATTGTAGTGAGTATTGCACAGTGAATAAAATAGCAAATAAATAAACAATAAATAAATGGAGAAATATTGCACTTGACATAATTGCACATAATGGTGGTAAACATATTGACAGTGATCCGCAGTGAATATACTACGCAAGGTGGATTGAGGTATTGCACACAGTAAAGTGCTGTGGCAGTGATGTTGAGAGTTCTTGCACATGGAAAGTAATTGTAAACTACTGTCTACTGAGTGCCGTGACTGTTATAGAGTCTGACAGCAGCTGGGAGGAAGGACCTGCGGTATCTCTCCTTCACGCACCGCGGGTGCCGCAGCCGGGCACTGAAGGAGCTGCTCAGCGCTGTCAGAGAGCGGTGCATGGGGTGGGACAGGTTCTTCAGCATGTTTGTTAGTTTAGTCCTCATTCTCCTGTCCCCCACCACCTCCACTGGGTCAAGAGGACATCCCAGGACAGAGCTGGACTTCCTGATGATCTTATTCAGTCTCTTCCTGTCAGCAATGGAGATGCTGCTACCCCAGCACACCACTCCATAAAAAATGGCTGATGCCACCACAGTGTCGAAGAAGGTCCTGAGAAGTGCCCCCTGCACGCCAAAGGACCTGAGTCTCCTCAGGAGATGTAGCCTGCTCTGGCCTTTCCTGTAGAGGGCAGCTGTGTTGTCAGTCCAGTCCAGCTTGTTGTTGAGGTGAACACCCAGGTACTTATAAGACTTCACAATCTCAATGTCCATTCCCTGGATGTTCACAGGCACTGGAGGAGAATGTTTGGACTTGCGGAAGTCTACCACCAGCTCCTTGGTTTTTCCTGCGTTGATCTGCAGGCAGTTCCTCTGGCACCATTCCACAAAGTCCTGCGTCAGTTCTCTGTACTCCCTGTCATCTCCGTCTGTGATGAGGCCGACGATAGCAGAGTCGTCAGAGAACTTTTGCAGGTGACAACTGGCAGAGCTGTACTTGAAGTCCGCAGTGTAGAGGGTGAAGAGAAAGGGAGCGAGGACAGTTCCCTGTGGAGCCCCCGTGCTGCAGACCACCGTGTCCGACTGACAGCCCTGGGTCCTCACATATTGCGGTCGGTTAGTGAGGTAGTCCAGGATCCAGGTGGTGAGGTGATGGTCCAGGCCCGTGCACTCCAGCTTGTCCTTCAGCAGTGTGGGTTTGAAAGCACTGGAGAAATCAAAAAACATGATTCTCACAGTGCTCCCAGCATTCTCCAGGTGAGAGAGAGAGCTGTGTAGGAGGTGGATGATGGCATCCTCCACTCCAATGCCAGGTTGGTAGGCAAACTGCAGTGGGTCCATTGAAGAGCTCACCCGGGGGCGCAGGTGGACAAGAAGCAGTCTCTCCAGGGTCTTCATCAGGTGAGATGTCAGCGCCACCGGCCTATAGCTGTTGAGGTCTTTGGGGTGTGGGGTCTTTGGCACTGGCACCACGCAGGATGTTTTCCACAGCTGTGGGACTTTCCCTAACCTCAAGCTGAGGTTAAAGATGTACCCGTCCACGTCACACAGCTCGTTCGCACAGGTCTTAAGAAGCCTTGAGCTGATGGCATCTGGACCTGCAGCCTTCCTGATCTTCATCCTCCTGAGCTCACTTCTCCCCTGGGATGATGTGAATGTGAGGCTGGAGTAAGGGAGAACAGTGCTGGGATGTATGTCAGCAGGAGAGCCGTCTGATGGTGGCTGTGTGTTGAGATGAAGGAGGGTGGGTGCAGGAGAGGGGGGAGGGCCAAATGCTGGTAGTGCCAGACAGGGAGAATTCAGCAGTGATGTGCCTGTGGTGGGGGGAGCAGGTGAGTGATCAAACCTATTAAAGAATAGATTGAGTTCATTCACCCACTTGTGGTCCCCCACAGCCCGGGAGTCCGGCTTCTTGAGTCCAGAAATAGTTTTGAGGCTATTCTAGACTCCACTGACATTATTCTGCTGCAGCTGGGCCTCCATCTTTCTCCTGTAGCTGGCTTTCCCCTCCCGGATCTTCCTTCTCAGCTCCCTCTGCACAGATCTCATCTCCTCCTTGTCACCTGATTTAAAAGCCCTCTTCTTCTCTTTCAGGAGGGCCTTTATATCAGGATTAATCCAGGGTTTGTTGTTGGAGAAACACCGAATGGTCTTGGTGGGTACGGTATTCTCCACACAGAAGTTGACATAGTCCGTTATGAAGTGTGTGAGGCCATCAATATCTTCCGCATAAGGATCACACATCTCCTCCCACAGTGTTACGCTGAAACAGTCTTTCAAAGCCTCTTCAGACTCTGCAGTCCATTTCTTCACTGTGCGGGTGATGGTTGGTTCTCTGTGTACAAGTGGTTTGTACACAGGCAGGAGATGAACCAGGTTGTGATCTGATCTTCCGAGGGGAGGGAGGAGTAGGGAGTTATATGCCTCCTTTGTATTGGCATAAAACAAGTCCAGTATTTTATTGTCTCTGGTGTGGCAGGTGACATACTGGGTGAAGTTAGACAGTGTTGAGGATGGAGAAGAATGGTTAAAGTCCCCAGAGATCAGGAGGAGGGCCTGTGGGTGCTGGGTCAGAATCGTGCTCACAGCTGAGTGCAGGACGTCAAACCTTACCACATCCTCACCCCTACCCCCTCAAAAACGCTGGCAAACCCCAGCAAGTACATTAGCCAGGAAAAAGCGCAGCCAAAACAAAAAAAAGTCCCCACATTGTTACAGACCAGCCTCCAGCCAGTTCATAACAAACAGCTGAGGGAGATGATGAGGCTCCAGCTCTCCACAATGAAAAACCTTTTAAAGAAACCCAAACATCTGCACACTGGTGTGTCTCTGTAGCCAATTAGGTCCAAGCTCCGCCTCCCAATTTCACCTGCAACACATTCAGGGCAAAACAAACCAAACAGCCTGGAGGATCATCACAATATATATCAACACTCTGACACAGAACAACTGACTCTTCACACAACTAATTACAACATGATAAAAATCTCATTATGATTCGGAGCTCCAGGAGATTTGATTATTAGGAGATTTTGTGAAGAACCAAGACTTCAAAGCAGAAACCACTTTCCTCCTGGAAGCATTACAGAGTTAATATATAGATAAATACGGATCCAGGAAACACAAACACTATGAAAGTAAACCAAATTTGAATCAGAAGGAAACATTACCTGTGGTCTCATCAAAAAAATCAATGTCTGAGGTCTAAAACAACATCTAGATGAACTAGAGGCATTTTGCTGATCAATGATGAAAAATGGAACTCTTTTACCGACGTTGGGGTAGTAAAATAAGTCGCTAATTACTTCTCTCGAAATTAAATGTGATTATGTTACTTATTACTACCTGAAAAGTGATCACTACACTTTACTTGTATGTTACTTTGTAACCTATTTCTGCCCCTCCCTCTAGTTCACCCTGTGTCACGACAGCTTTCAAACCCATAGTTCCACAGTTCACATCCGCTTCTTCTGTTTTTTGCAGTGTTTTCAGTTTGTTCCTTTCCCTTCTCTAACTTTCCCTGTTAGTTTACCCATTTCTTGAGTTCAGCTCTGCACCTGAGTTTGTGTTTGTCTTCAGTAGGTGACGTGCCTTGTTGCCCATAGTCCACTGTAGTCATGCGTCATTAGTAGTCTTCATTATGCCCATATTAGGAACTCCCGGTCTGAGCTCCATTTCTCTATGGCCAGAATGAATAGTGTTTCTGAAAAATCGCCTCTATCGCCCCTGTGTTAAATAAACATGTTCAGAACCTGATATGTTTTGTCCTATGAACATTTTTCTCCCGAATACTGCTGGATCCTCTGAATTATGAGGTACACAAAACAAAGGCAGTCTGTGTCGGTGCTCTGACGAGTTATGCTACCTTATTGAAATGTTCTACTGTAGCGCATATTTATGAGTATAACCGTAAATAAAACTTAAATGGCGCAGCAGTTCAAAATGTATGGAAAATGGAAACGGAAAAGTAGAACAAAAACCTAGCTAATGTCCTTAGAAAATATCCTCAGAAAAATGTTACCAACATTAAAATAATAATGAGGATATTCTGAGAGCCTAAATCAGCTGATCAGTGGGTCAGCAGTGATATTAAGCTGAGTCTGTACTGGATCAGCCTGAGTGCAGGTCCGTTTTTTAGATCTTTTCAAATCAAGCTAAAAGGAAAGATCTTTCATGTTTCAGTGAGCATCAGATGAAGATCAGAGAACTGCAGGGAAACCTACTGATTTTGCTCTGACTCCTTTTCATTTCCCCTCAGTCTGTACATGGAAATGTTTACTGCCAAAACCTGCTTACGGCTGCCAGTCTAATGACATGAATTCAGAGCGCGGTAGCTTTAGCTCACATGTAGCAATATAAATATTTCAACTCATTAACAACCTCGTAATTCAGAGGATCCAGTGTTATTTGATGAAGACAGAGAGCACATCACTGCGAGCGACAGAGAGCACGTCACTGCGAGCGACAGAGAGCAGCACACCTTAGAACTTCAGACCAAGCAGCGTCCAAACCTTACTTGAAAATTAGTTGAAAATTCTGCAGTTAGCAGGTCGCAAACCCCCTCACGTCTCTCCTTCTTATTTTTGTCTCCTCCCTCTCTTTTTTCTTTCTATCTCTCTCACAGTTATTCCCTCAGCCCATCCACCATGGCGTCCTCCCAGGAACGCGCCCTCCAGACCCTGAGCGCAGAGTTGGCCCGGCTGGATCGGCAGATCACCGCCCTACTGAAGAAGCAGGACGAGCTCCTTCGGCAGAAGTCGAAGCTCGAAGCCGCCCGGGAAGTTTCCCCCTCGGTGGTGGCGCCAGCGTCGTCTTTCCGCGCGCCGGGAGACGCCGTTCTCACGCCAGCCCCGCATGGTCCCTGGGAACGCCAGCGCCGCAGAGGGCCCTGCAGACCCACACCGCCGCCCCAGCCGATCTTCGCCTCCGGAAACCGTTTCGCCGCCCTCAGTACACCGCATACGCCCTCACCTACGTCCCGGGCCTCCTCGCCGCCGCCCGCCCCAGCGCCCCGGACCTCGTCACCTGCCCCAGCGCCCCGGGCCTCGCCGCCCGCCCCAGCGCCCCGGCGCTCTTCACAGGACTCCGTTTATGTTATTGCTAGTTCTATTGTCCGCCACGTTCAAGTAAAGGTTAGAAACACCCATGCCACTGTCTCCTGTTTAAAATTGGGCATTACACGACAGGTGATCCCATCACAAGAGCTGAACAGTTTCTGCAATTTCTGAGGAGCTGAATAAACCCTGTCACGTGTAAATCATTTAGTGCCCCCTGTGGCAGCCCCTGAAAAGTATTATTAGTCCAGGCCTGTTCATAATTTTTTGTGATCAAAAGTTTTCAATTTGTTTTGTCTTTCCCATCAAGACATTTCACTACAAAACTATATACATATCCAGGGCCTCCCAAAAAAATCTTGGTCTATCTTGATGAGTAGAGAAAGTACAGGACAGATGATCCATACATTCCTAATACAGCTGACAGCCTACAGACATTGGAGCACAGTATTCTCAAGTATCTCCACACCCACAAGCCTCCAAACACATGCCACACCCTATACCTTAGAACTTTCATCCCAAGTTTAAAGTTGAGGCCTGATCATATTTTATATTACACATATGCGATTAGGCTATGAGTTTGTGAGAGCGACACAGTGGATTATTATCTTTGGTTTGCTGTTCCAACATAAACCGATTTCTTATTCCTTCCACAAGTCAAAACTAAACAGTGAAGATAAGCAGTGATACCAACTGCATCAGTAGGTTTCTTCCATCAGTTACAGGTTTCTTCCAAACAGTTACCACTGTTTCAGTGTACTTCTCCTCCTTATTTGCTCCCTCCTCTGACCCTCAGTATCTCTACTTAAACCATGTCAGACTGTGGGTTCATTAGACTGGTGACCGACTGATGATCAAGCTGTATCTGTGCATGATTCTCTGCAAACATATGAATAAAACTCGAGATCTGAAGATCCAGTCTTCTGACTCTTCCTGCTGAATTTCTAACACTATGTGCTAAAGCTGCTAGGCTTACCACAACACTGCAATAGCAGCACACTGACCATGCTGTTGAGATCTTTTTTTTTTGAAAAACATTGTGCAGGGCTTGTGGTACAAAACTCCAACTTCTCAATATAAAATATTGAGAAGTTGGAGTCTTCATGTGGGAAGTATAGGAGGTATAGTTGGAGTCTTCATGTGGGAGGTATAGTTCCCACTTTAAATATTTCAACACCTTGTAAAAATATTCTGGGACCTCCCCTCCAAGAGATTTTTGAGGAAA
The DNA here is from genome assembly GCF_904425465.1 of Colossoma macropomum. Taxonomy (NCBI): domain Eukaryota; kingdom Metazoa; phylum Chordata; class Actinopteri; order Characiformes; family Serrasalmidae; genus Colossoma; species Colossoma macropomum. Next base: position 34,873,254 of record NW_023494786.1, read on the forward strand.
ATCTTGTACCTTGTAAAATAGAAATGAAATATCATATAAAATACAATTAAAGACTGTTTAAACAAAGTGGGTTTAAATACTTTGTGAATTATTTCGTTAGAAAATTTATTTCTTTTCTTTTGCTAGCAAGAGTGTCATGAAATGTTTTCCTCTAATTTTAAGATATTATTATCAAACCATGGAGATATTTAAATTTACTTCAGTTTAGAAGTGGAGCAGGCATAAGTTTCAGTGCAAAAACATTTTACTATACAGCTAAATTTAGAGTTGTTTCATGTAGTCTGTGATCATTAATTAGTCTATCACAGCATATGCTAAATACTAGCCACTGCATTGATGTTTTTGTAACTACAATGAGCTTAATAGAAACAAGAAAACTGACAAAACAACTGAATATAAAAACATAGTGTTGATTTTGTAGTGGTGGTTAGTCTAGTTTATTACAACAGACTGAATTAAATGAGAAAGAACATGACATGACAACTCACTACACATTCTTTACAGGAATAAGGACAGAGAGACAGACAACAGAAAACATGATGTTTTGCCAGGTCATTGATTCTTTCCATTCAGGACTGAATTCACAGAAAACTCACCCAAGTGTCTCCAGTTTGCAAAATGAACTCCTCAGTCCAGCAGAGAGCAGCTCCACTCCTGAATCCTGCAAGTCATTGTTGCTGAGGTCCAGCTCTCTCAGGGAGGAGTTTGGTGATTGTAAAGCTGATCCCAGATTTTCACAAGCTTTCGCACCGAGACTACAGATGTGCAGTCTGCAAACAGGCATTATAATGTAGTCAAAGAAGGATTCATAAATAACAAAAAAAAAAAGAACAGGTACATCATATTGTTTAGATAAAATACATTTTATTTGAGTATTTTTATGTTCCAGTCTGGGTTAGAGTGAGAAAAACAATAGAATTCAAATATCCTAAAGAATTCTGTTAGTATTTTATGTTTACATTTTATAGTGCCTTATCAGCTTATTTCTATTCAAGAATTATTCACAGGAAGTTCACCAGAGCAATAAAAAGGATTACCTTACACTGCATATTCTACTTTGACTTTACTTTCAGAAATAAGAACACAAGATATTCATAGCTTGATTATTCATCCATGTGATCCCATTTAAAACAGAAAACACAGCTATTGTTTTTTCTCTCTAAGTAGAAGTTCCTGTTTAGGACCATAAAAAAGTTAACTGCCACAAAAAGTCAGCCAGTATATGATATAATTAAACTTAGAACAGATCTTGCAATTTACTGAAAGAATCATTTCTGAAAAGACAAAGAGAAAAAAGAATAACATGTTTTTTTTTTCAGCAGTACTCTATACTTTTAGTGTGTTTTTATATTTCAGGGATGGCTAGAGAAAGATATTCAGTATAAGTCTAAAACCATGTGAAATGAATATTATTATAGCCTGTGACTTTTTTATTAAAATTTAATTCACACAAAGCTCACCTGAGTATCTCCAATTTACAGTGCAAGCTCTTCAGTCCAGCAGAGAGCAGCTCCACTCCTGAATCCTGAAGGTCATTATTACTCAGGTCTACTTCTTTCAGAGACGAGTTTACAGATTGTAGAGCTGATGATAGATTCTCACCAGACTTTGTGGTGAGACCACACCAAGCTAGTCTGTAAATACCAGAATAAATATAATACATGATGTAATAAGGGGAACTGTAATAGAATGACTTTACTCTCCATATTCTACTTTGTCTTTCAGAAATAAGTACACAAGATATTCATAGCTTGATTATTCATCCACGTGACCCCATTTAAAACAATAAACACAGCTATTGTTTTTTCTCTCTAAGTAGAACTTCCTGTTTAGGACCATAAAAAGTTAACTGCCACAACAATCCAGCCAATATATGATATAATTAAACTTAGAACAGATCTTGCAATTCACTGAAAGAAGCATTCTGAAAAGACAAAGAGAAAAAAAGAATAATATGTTTTTTTTCAGCAGTACACTATACTTTTAGTGTGTTTTTATATTTCAGGAATGGCGAAAGACATTCAGTAGAAGTCTAAAACCTTGTGAAATGAATATTATTATAGTCTGTCATTTTTTTTATTAAAATTGAAGTCACACAAAGCTCACCTGAGTATCTCCAGTTTACAGTGTGAGCTCTTCAGTCCAGCAGAGAGCAGCTCCACTCCTGAATCCTGCAAGTCATTGTTACTCAGGTCTACCTCTTTCAGAGACAAGTTTACAGATTGTAGAGCTGATGATAGATTCTCACTGAAATATGTGGTGAGACCACACCCAGCTAGTCTGTAAAAGCCAGAATAAATTTAGTACATGGTGTAATTAGGAGAACTGTAATAGAATTACTTTACTCTCTGCATTCTACTTTGACTTTACCTTCAGAAATAAGTACCCAAGATATTCATAGCTTGATTATTCATCCATGTGATCCCATTTAAAACAAAAAACACAGCTACTGTTTTTTCTCTCTAAGTAGAAGTTCCTGTTTAGGACCATAAAAAAGTTAACTGCCACAAAAAGTCAGCCAATATATGATCTAATTAAAATTAGAACAGATCTTGCAATATACTGAAAGAAGCATTCCTGAATAGATTAAGAGAAAAAGAATACCATGTTTTTTTCAGCAGCACCTTATAGTTTTCGTGTGTTTTTATATTTCAAGGATGGGTAGAGAAGAGATTCAGTAGAAGTCTATGTAAAACCATGAACCACGCGAACCATGTAAAATGAATATTAAATATTGAGCATGAATCAGAACATACTAGTTCAGCTCTGAAGCTCTGGCACTGGCTGACACACAACCACAAAGCATAAAACAGCCAACCCAATGCTTAACAGATAGCAAGATTTTCTTTAATTTATTTGTTTATTTAGTTCCACACATGGATTGGTGATTGTAGAGAGTTCAATTTTTACTTCATCAGACAACAGCATTTGATTCCATAACGCCTCTGCTTTATCTAACTGTTGTGTTTCATACTTCAGACACTGACTTTTGTAACGAGATTACAGTTATGTTTCTGATTACCCTCCTAATGACCCTTCCATGTATATGATGTTTGTGCAATAACACTGCACAGAGGACTAGCATCACCTTTTCCAGCCAAATCTTCCTGTAAGGTCCTTGGCAGTGATGTAGGGGTTTTACTCTGAGTACCTGACTATTTTTCATGGTCTTTCCAATCTTGTCTTGACTTTAAATGTTTTTTTCTTAATGGCATTTTCAACAGTGAAAATTACAAACAGGAAGTGTTTAGATATCTTTTATAATCTTCTCTTGCTGTGTACAAGTCAATTATCTTTAGCTTAAGATCCTCAGGGGTTTAAAGGACTCAGAATTTAGTATGCTATGGAATTATCCACACCTCAGGTGCATTAAGGCCTAATGAATCAAAAGAGCTCTTACAAAAATTACTCTGGTCGATTCACTAAAAAGCCACATTTTATTTTATTCTCAATATTTTGATTAAGCAAATAAAAGGTAATTGAACATTAAACTGTAAGATCATGCCAAAGTTTGTTCAACCAATATGTTGCAGTAAATTCTTTTCACTTAAGACATGATCAGATTATGTATGCTTATATGTAATTATGTACCTGTCAAAATGTATACTCATCAGATATTTACCTAATTTGAGAGTTTAGTGTTTTACAAACAGTGAAACAGAAATACTCTAAATAGTAACTTAATTTAATTTAATTGATATTAAATCAATTAGTATTTAATTAAATTTAATTTAATTAATATCATTTAATGTCACTCCTGTGGAATCAGCCCTTACTGGAAGGATGTTGCAATTTTTTCCAACAAATCACAAACAAAGAGGACCTTATATAGACAAACTAGGAAAACAGTCTCAAATGAAAATGTTAAATCAAAAAAGGATAGAATGTTTTTGCTTCACAGTAACTTCACAATAACAGCCTTGGACATTGCATATTTTGTTGATTTTTGAAGTGGAAAAAACACTAAAATACAACCTCTACAGCAAACTATTTAAAAATATATTGCTAATTCAAAGTTACCTTATATTTGATTAATGCTAAACACAGAAAAAAGCAAATAGTAAATGTGGAATATTTAAAATTTGGACTCTATATTAAGTCAGTACTCAGTACAATCCCTTTTGGCAGATCTCATCTCTTTTTTTGTCCAGCTAGGAGTCTTTCTGTTCACATTATAGGAAATTTTCACCCACTTTTCCTTACAGAACACTGTGTTCTGTGATATTCTTGATTCTTCTTACATGCACTGCATGTTTAAAATCTACCCACAGATTTTCAATGATGTTCCAGTTGGACTGTGAGGCCATTCCGAAAGGTTCAGCCTCAGTTTCTTAAAGTAGTTCATGATGGATTGTAAGGTGTGTTTTGGATCACTGTCCTGTTGTAGAATCCAGCACCAGCCACCAGCAGCTTTTCAGCTTCCATTTCACAAATGACTCATTTCCTACCAAAATGTACTGATATTCAATGAAATCCATTCTTCCATTATCTGTGCAGTGTTGCCTGAGCCACTGGCTGCCATACTACCCCAAAGGATACTAGATCCACCCCTTTGTGTAACAGTTATCATCATCAAATGCTGCTTTATTTTTCTCAGAACGTTTGATGATTGCAGCCAAAGTTGTCTATTTTTACTTCACAGACAAATAATATGTAAAAAAATAGTTTGGCACAGAGACTGTTTACTTCTATTCACTTCATATATTAACAAAATATGTACAAACCGAATTACAAGTTCCAACAGAATGTGAATTGAAGATAAACCAAGGAAATCATTTGTAAATTCACTTTTTGTTTAATTAAAAACAGTAAAAGGAAAATAAATTTAGGGTGTGTCTCAAAACCCAGTGATCTCTCTACATGGACAGCATTTTACATCATAACATGTGCTCCCGACAACAAGGTTCTCAATTCTTAGACCCCTCAAATATGCTGCCTACTGAGGTTCTTATTTTGAGGTTCTTATTTTAGAACATTTTCCACTGTTTCAGGGACCAGATCAGTGATCAAAGCCTTTATAAAGGATCAGGAAAAACAGGAATCAGAAAAAAAAAAAAATAATCATGAAAACCTGCAGCCCTACTCCGCAGATACAACTGGACACCAATGAGTTAGTCGTATTCAGTTATTGTATAAAATGTAACATTAGCTAATCATTACTTAAAAGGAAGTAGAAGTAGTTTGCTTGTGTGGTTAAGCACTTTTCCTAATCTGGTTAGAATTTTAGTTGAATAATGCTGGACCTTTTAATCTCTTTACCTATTCTCTAACAAAGTAAAAGTCCTAATTTTACTTTGTTTACTTGTTGATAGGACTATCCTTTGGAATTGGGGCTACAGGAAAAGGTGGCACAACCTAAAAAAGAAATACAAAGTAAGTTCCAATACAGAGCTGAAGATTAACAGTAGATTAGTAGATTAATTGAAAGATTAAGGATTTCTCTTTTAAAGACTTGCGTTTATTTCAAACATAAATACCTTTGGTGTAAACATAGATCATTTAGCCATTCTCCCCCAGAGCAGAGCAGTCTCAGATCACTACCTAATCACAGCAGTCTCAGATCAATGCCTAATCTCATATGAAATTCACTTTAGTGGTAATGTTCATCACCAGCTATCATGCTAAGTGGACTATAACTTCCTTATTGACTACAGAAGAGCGCTTACTGCAGCACACTCAGCCTGTCTCTCCTCTCTCATAGAAAACAATAAGAATAATCCTAGATTGCTATTTAGCACAATTTCTAAAATAACTATATACTATATACTCCAATTTCTACAAGTTCACTCAAAGGTTAGATTACAGTTTAGCATTTAGTTTAGGAACTGAAGTCTCCATCGTCCAGAAGTGGGACAGACAACCAACACCAAGGACCACTCTGCCTGCTGGTAGGGAGTTCTATGTGTAGGATCCTGCACTGTAGCAGGAAAAGCCTATAAAACATCCAGAACTCTGCCTGATGATCACATACAGCCTGCAGCTGCTCAGGATCTCTAGGAGCTTTAATTCAAACACAGCAGCATCTACAGCACAAACTACACATCAGAGAGCTGCACGATTCTCCAGCCTCACAGAACCTTTTACATGATTCGTGTAAGGTTTCAAATACAGTAAGACGCTCGCAGATGTAACTTACAGAAAGGGCTTTACTGGTAGAAACAGAGTTCCAAGTCGTAGTCGATAACCAGGCAGAGTTCAGATCCAGAAGGCACACTAAAAAGACAAAGATCAGCCAAGGCAACAATACAAAAAGGGAAAAGCAGTAGCGTGGTTGAAGGTACAGGCAAGTGGTCATAATCCAAAATCAGAGACAATTGCAACCAAATCCAAAGGGCAGAGCAAAAAGGGCAGAGATGAGAAACCGATAAGCAAAGGTCATACATGAAATACACAACAATAGAATAAACGCTCAGTAGATCGCAAACTGGATACAATACTTCACAACTTCACTAAGCTAAAGCCCGGCTTATATACTACACTAAGTATATTATATGACACATAACACAGGTGAATCACATCAATACTCTGGAAAGATAGAGCGCTGACAGGAGCGCAGTGTCACGTGAGATGTCATGTGACTTCCCATAGGATCCTGGGATATTGAGTCCGTTTTAGTCTTGTCGCCTACGGGAAGATCGGAAGTCATGTGATCTCCTAGAGGATTCTGGGAGATTGAGTCCGAATCTACAAGGGGTTTCGGAGGCTGTGTGACAATTCGTAATTCTACACTTTTTGGATGCGGAGAGAATTCACCTCATTTCATGAGAAATGGGGCTAAAAACGTAGAGAAACAGATGGACGACACTCTGTAACTGAACTACACAGTGAAACTATACGGTCAGTGGAGCTGATAAAGTGGACAATGAGTGCAGATACAAGGAGGTGGACTTGTGTGACTGGTGTGACTGGTCAAAGCATATGTCTATGAATTTTTATATAAATGCATTACAAATTAATTAATTACTTACATAATCAATTACTGTAATAATATTACTGTATATAACTGCATATATGGTTTTATTGCTAGTGAATGACTGTTTAACTGTATATTTATTTATTAAATTGTATATTTGTGTGCATAATTGTTCTTTCCGGTTAATCTGCAGTTGTGTGTGGTGTATATAGATTTTTATATGATGTATATATTAATGTGTATGCTCTATGTCAATATTCAAAACAAATAAAACAGTATCTGTTTTAAAACCCATTATTCATCTAACTGTCAGCTAGGTGAACCTTGGATGATGTGGAGAAAGGGTTTACTGTTGTTTTTTCCCCCAAAGTGCTTAAAGGAAAGTTTACCTTTGTAAATTTTAGCTGGTCAATAGCCTCACGTAGTGCTCGAATTATTAAATTTCAGTGTCTGACCACAACTTTCATCTATTCTGCTGCTTCATTCAGAGCAAATTCAATTTAAATCACTTTATAAACCACCAGATCAGGATCCATGGTGGTTAAACACTGAGGTGATTCTGACGGCTGAGGTCAGTAAACATTGGTCGTGTGCAGTGGGCGGGAACAAGCAGTGACATCATCACTGTCTAACTGGAGTGTCTCATTTATCTATCTTATAAGGTTCAGTGATGGTTGGAACGCTACCTACTTAGACAGCTGCCTATGTAGACAATGGCTACTAAGAGAGCTCACTGGGTTTTGGGACACACCCTTAATGTTTTATCCAATTAACTTCATAGTCTTTTGTAAATATAAACTCATTCTGAAGTTGATGCAACACGTTCCAAAAAAGTTATGACAGGGGTGAATTCTCTTTCAAACTTTTGAAAAAAGTTAGAAAGAGGAGATGCAATCATGCTCAGTATAAAAGAAGCATTCAGGACAGGTCTAGTCCTGCATGAGCAAGGAAGGGTGAAGGTTCACCACACTGCCAAAAATGCATCAGCAAATAACTCAACTGTTTAAAATCTGTATTTTAGCTACTTCACGCTCTACGGTGTGTAATGTAAAAGTATGAAAAGATTCAGGGAATTTAGAAAAATGTCTTTGCTTTAAAAACAAGGTCAAAAACAAGCTGTATGTGTTAGAACAGCATGACTACATAATCAGAGAGTGAGGGTTCTAGACTGGCCTGCCGTCTCTTACTGAAAATGTGTGGCACATTATGAAGAGCAAAATACAACAATAAAGGCTCCACTGACTGCACAGCTGAAGACTGGAATAATGATAGAATGGCAAAAAATCCACTTTCAGAACTGATTAGTTTGTGTCTTCAGTCCACATACAATTATTTATACAGGTAAAAGGAAAGGTGATGTAATAAAGTGATAGACCTGCCTTTTTTGAACAAATTGAAATAAGCTCAGAAGGAAAAACATGAGGTAAAATAACGTTGTTAGGCTATTTTTTAATTTAACAGTTCAAACAGAATTCACTCATCACTGCTTTCTGTGTTATTGGTATTTCACACTGTGTCACAACATTTTATGGAATTGGGTTTGTAATTTGTCCAGGGGTGCCTAGACTTTTGTATAGAACTGTATCTGCACAGACAGTCCCATTAAACAATAGACCAGTTTGAAACAATCCAAAGCACTGCTGAAATGAGACATATAAGATGGTCACTTATGGTGCATGAATTCTCTGAGTTCTGTCACAATATTGGATTTTTAAAGTTTGACACAACAGTTGAAAAAGTTCTGACATTTGATGCTGTTTTCAAAACCATAATATCAAAAAACACATTATTTTCATAACACTGACTGATCACACCAAATGTATTTTTAAATGATAGCTAATAAAAGCTTGCAGACAGACATCAAGACTTTAAGTGACCAGATTAAAGTTCAGGTTATCTGCCCAGTGTAGCTGTAGGTGTTCAGAACCTGAACAACAGTCCACTGTAGTCGTGGTCATTCTGTAGTCCTCGTTATGCCCATTAGGAACTCTGGGTCTGAGCTCCATTTCTCTATGGCCAGAATGAATAGGGTTTTAGAAAAATCTCCTCTAGCGCCCCCTGTGTTAAATAAAAATGTTCAGAACCCGATACGTTCTGTCCTGTGAACATTCCTTTCTCGAATAACACTGGATCCCCTGAATTACGAGGTTGTTAAAGAGTTGAAATATGAATATTGCTACAAGTGAGCTAAAGCTACTGTGCACTGAATTCACGTCATTAGACTGACAGCCTCCTTAATCAGGTTATCACCCCCTGATAAACTGATTTCGGCTCTCAGAATATCATAATTATTAATTTAATGCTGGTAACATTTTTCTGAAGACATTTTCTCAGGACATTCACCAGCTTTTTGTTGGACTTTTCCCGTTAGTTCACGCCTTTATCACGTCCAGGTTAGATTACTGTAACGCTCTGCTTTCTGGTTGTTCCAGCCAAAACCTTAACAAGCTTCAGTTAGTCCAGAACGCTGCAGCCAGAGTTCTCAGCAAAACCAGGAAATTCGACCACATTAGCCCAATTTTGTGTACCTTACATTGGTTGCCAGTTAAATTCCGCATTGAGTACAAAATTCTTCTACTGACATATAAAGCTCTGAATGGCCTTGATCCTCAGTACCTCAGTGACCTTATTTCCTATTATCAACCGACACGCCCACTTAGATCACAAGGTGCTGCTCATTATTAGTACCCAGAATAAATAAAGTTACGTCAGGGGGAGGAGCCTTTTCATACAAAGCCCCCCAGCTTTGGAATAGCCCACCAGTCTGTGTTCGGGACTCAGACACAGCCTCCATCTTTAAGTCTAGGCTAAAAACGTACCTGTTTAGTCGAGCCTTTGGTTAATTTGTTTTTCTAACTATGTCCCTCTCATCCCCCCTCCCCCCTACCCCCCCCCTTCCCCCTCCCCCTCTCTTTCCCTGAGCTGAGTGGCTGCCTGTCCTAAGAGGGTCTGACCTGAGATGCGGCCGGCGCACTGCACAGTGGTGTTAAACTGTATCCACTTATACTGTTTTGTGTCTGTCCTCTTATCCGGTGTCGACCAGAGGAGGATGGGTTCCCCTTTTGAGTCTGGTTCCTCTCAAGGTTTCTTCCTCCTGCTGAGGGAGTTTTTCCTTGCCACTGTCGCCAAGGCTTGCTCACTGGGGGCGTGGACCCGAATTCTCTGTAAAGCTGCTTTGTGACAACATCTGTTGTAAAAGGCGCTATATAAATAAATTTGACTTGACTTGACTTGACTTGACTTGACATTCCACCTTAAATGGTGCAGCAGTCGCGTTCTGAACGGCTGCGCCATTTAAGGTGGAACGGAAAAATGTTCAAAGCCTGATATGTTTTGTCCTGTGTATATTTTTCTCCTGAATAACACTGGATCCCCTGAATTACGAGGTCATCTAAGAGCTATAATACTAATATTGCTACATGTGAGCTAAAGCTACTGCACATCTATTTGATGTCACTAAGCTACACAAAACCAAGGTGGGCTGTGGCGCTGCTCTGACGAGCTGTGCTACCTGATCAAAATGTTCTACTGTAGTGCATATTTAGAGGTATACCTGTAAATAAAACCTCTAGGTGGGATATTTTGAAAGACTAAAACTCCTATTCAAAAATACTCCCCATGTTAAACTACGAGGCTGAATTTAGCTTTTTTTTCGCAGCTTCTTGTTTGAATGTTCCCGTTCCACCTTAAATGGTGCAGCAGCTGTGACTAGCTATCACAAACATAAGCAAACGAGACAAAATACTGACCTGTCGACTCTGTGAAGCAGCAAAAATAAGTTAATGTTACTGAGCTGTTCAGCAGAAATAGAGAAACCTCCTCATATCAGGCCTTTCAACCCTCCATGAAGCTGAGTCAGCTTCTTTTTCACCGGCCGCTTGTTCGAATTTTCCCGTTCCACCTTAAATGGCGCAGCCGTTCAGAACGCGACTGCTGCACCATTTAAGGTGGAACGGGAAAAGTCCAACAAAAAGCTGGCGAATGTCCTGAGAAAACGTCCTCAGAAAAATGTTACCAGCATTAAAATAATAATTATGATATTCTGATCACCTAAATCAGTTTATCAGGGGGTGATAACCTGATTAAGGAGGCTGTCAGTCTAATGACGTGAATTCAGTGCGCAGTAGCTTTAGCTCACATGTAGAAATATTCATATTTCAACTCTTTAACGACCTCGTAATTCAGAGGATCCAGTGATATTCAGGAGAAGAATGTTCACAGGACAGAACGTATCGGGTTCTGAACATTTTTATTTAACACAGGGGGCGCTAGAGGCGATTTTTCGAAAACCCTATTCATTCTGGCCATACAGAAATGGAGCTTAGGCCTGTAGTTCCTAATATGGGCATAAGAACATGGCGGCGACTACAGACTACAGTGGTCTATGGAGCAACTGGAGAACCTGTTCCCCCAGTTTTACTCCAGAAGGGGGCGTTACTAGTGGTTTCTTACTACTAACTACAAACAATATAAAACTAAAGCTGTACTTAGCGGGTCCCTCTGCTAACACTGTAATGGTTGCTAATTTGCATAAATAGGAAGAAAAATGACAGGTCTGTATCAGACTGAGGTGAACGAAGCCGACTCTCAGGTAGGTCAGAGTTCTCTGACTCCTAATTAGATTCTGGATCTGGTGGCTCAAACACTGAAGCTGCTAGTCGGAGCTTCCATTTCTCAGGTCTTTAGTATTGGACAGTTGAGAGAAGCTGCACTGAAATAAGAGTGAATTGTGTGTGTTTGTGTCAGACGACGCTAAACGCTAACTGGTTCATTTCAGTCCAAGAGAGACTTTGCTGCCTAATTTTAACTGCCTACTGCCCAGTTTTACTGCTCGGACTTCAATAACTGTTCATTCACTGAAAGAGTTAGAAATCTGAAATGAGTTCTTTTATGTAACACAGTCAAAGTGTTCAACATGAGAAACGTCACTGAATGGGGTTCATCTGAATGTTTTATAATTTGAGGTCTTTTATTAGGAAAAGTGGAGAATGTAAGATTAACTTCATCATATTCTTCATAACTTTCATATTTCATAAGCTACATTCTAAAGGTGGGGGTCATATGAGGCTGTAACTGTCTTCTTTACAGTCAAATAGATGGTGATGTAATTTTAAAACCTTTATAATAAAAGAAGCTGAACTCAATCTGGGCTATAAACTATAAACAGATGGCGTCTCTTCAGTGATCTGCTCTGTAAACATTATTTTTATAAAATAATACAAAGAGCGTCTAAGATTTTTGGCTTTCAGCAGTAAATTGTAAGCATATAGCAATATGTGGGATCATAAAACACATGTTCTGTTAATTTGAGGGGAACTTTTACAAAAAGTAAATAAATACTGTAAATAAAAAATAATAATTTACATTTATTTCACACAGTTACTGAATAATGTGTCTTGTGATTTGGTCATGCAAATTCAGATGGACAAACCAAAATAAACCCTGGGGAATAAGAGGTTCAGTTAAGTAATCCGCTCGAGCTCATTCTAATGTCATATAAACTCATCTCCTCCTGTGTAATTCTCCACAGATGGAATTAAAGTGTTGACATTTAGAGTAATATCACTTGAACTTTATTATAAAATTCTATTTACTGTTAATGTGCAAAATTCAAGGTCATGTAAATGAGCCTTGGTTTAATTATATATAATTGTTGATTCTAGATAAAACCATCTAAATTAGCTATTGTTTAACACTGTTTATTGAATTTACTCAGTTACATGTACTTTTATGAAAATGTTGAAATATTTAGTGTAATTTTAAGCTCATGCTTATTGTTCCTAAAACTGAAGAGCTCTATCACAATGTCAATATCACAGTGTACCACAGTCTATACTGACAATATATCATTCAGTCCTAACTCCAAACATAGGGGTTTCTAACAAAGTGGCAAAGCAGTACTTCATAATAACAAACTATAATAAATAAAATTTATTTTTAATTGTCTGAACTGAAAATCTAACATGTTCAGCCCTAATCAATCATCAATAATCAGATATTAATCTGCTGTATTAATGTAGATGTAACACTCACCGAGCTTTCCTGCAGACAGTCAGAGCTGGGATCAGTCTCCTATAACCCTCCTCTGATGTGTTGTATTTCTTCAGGTCCAGCTCATCCAGAACCTCCTCTGAGGTCAGGAGCATGCAGGCTAGTGCTGAACACTGTCCAGGAGAGAGATTCACCTCTGAGTGTCTCTCTAATTTTAGAAACTCCTGAATCTCTCTGGAGAGAGACTGGTCATTCATTTCAGACAGACAGAGGAACAGATTGATGGACCTCTCAGTGGAGAAGGGAAATTGTTCATCATCATCATCACCATCATCATCACTATCATCTTCTCCTTTGATTAATCTCTTGATGTGCTCTCTGGTTCTCTCTGAGCTGCTCTGTGTTGGGGTCAGTAGACCCTGTAGGTGTCTCTGATTGGACTTGAGTGAGACGCCCAGCAGGAAACGGAGAAAAAGATCCAGGTGTCCATTCTGACTCTCTACAGCTTTATTCACTGCTCCCATCAGAACCTCATCCAGTGGATCATTCTCAGACCACTCACTGTACAGTGGTTTAAGTATCTCCAGTTCCTCCATGTTTTTGTTCTCATAGCAGTGAAACACATAAAGAGCAGCCAGGAACTCCTGAAAGCTCAGATGAACAAAGCAGTAGACCTTCCTCTGGTGAAGCACACATTCCTCCCTAAAGATCTCAGTGAAAATCCCAGAATACACTGAGGCCTCAGTGACATCAATGCTGCTCTCTCTCAGGTCCTCTTCATAGAACATCACATTGCTCTTCATCAGCTGTTTGAAAGCCAGTTCAGCCAGTTTCAGAAGAACGGTTCTGTTGGACTCCAGCAGGTTCTTTGGGTCTCTCTCGTCTTCCTCCTCATACTTCTCGTTCTTCATGTTGGTCTGAGTGATCAGGAAGTGTGAGTACATTTCAGTCAGAGTTTTAGGGATTTCTGTATGACACTGTTTCATGATTCTCTGAAGAACAGTGGCTGAGATCCAGCAGAAGACTGGAATGTGGCACATGATGTGGAGGCTCCTCACTGTCTTAATGTGGGAGATGATTCTCTGGGCTTGGTCTTCATCACTGATCCTCTTCCTGAAGTACTCCTCCTTCTGTGGGTCACTGAATCCCTGAATTTCGGTCACACGGTTGATGTATTTAGGAGGGATCTGATTGGCTGCTGCTGGTCGGGAGGTGATCCAGATCAGAGCAGAGGGAAGCAGCTCTCCTTTGATGAGGTTGGTCATCAACACACCCACTGATGATGTCATGGTGATGTCAGATGCTTTCTCACACTGGTCAAAGTTCAGTGGAATTCTGCTTTCATCCAGACCATCAAATATAAACACAGCTTTGATCTGATCATAAATCTCTGGGTCCAGATCTTTGAGCTCAGGATGGAAGTCACACAGAAGTCCATGAAGACTGTATTGATCATCTTTAATCAGGTTCAGCTCCCGGAACGGCAGCACAAACATGAGCTCCACATCCTGATTGGCTTTTCCTTCAGCCCAGTCCAGAATGAACTTCTGCACAGAGACAGTTTTTCCAATTCCAGCGATGCCTTTAGTCAGAGCAGCTCTGAGCTCTGGCTCTTCTGGTCTGTTATCTTCTCCTTCTCTGTGTCTGAGTCTGTCAGCCTTCACAGCTCTGATGGTCTCTTCTAGTGTTTCTCCTTCAGGACCCTGTAGAGGTTTAAAGATGTCTAAGCAGTTGATTGGAGAGTCTTGTAAGCGTCTCCTGGATGTTTTCTCCATCTGTAGAACCTCATGTTCTTCATTCACTCCTTCACTCTCTCCCTCTATGATGTAGAGCTGAGTGTAAATCCTGTTCAGGAGGGTTTTATTCTCTTCTGTTCTGATTCCCTCAAATAAGCTCTCGTACTTGTTCTTCATGCTGGTTTTGTGTCTCTCTAAGACTCTGTGTAGAACATCATCCACTGGTTGGTGAATATCTGCTAGAGTGTTTATCTGCAGTGGTGTTTGTGTGGAGTGCTGCCTAATCAGGACCAAACACAGTAACACAAACATCATTAATACAAATACCCATAATAATCTTCTAATAATTTATTATACTAAATTTGAAAATTTTACTTCAGTAAATGTTTCTTTTGGTTTACCTCAGGCTCCCCAGACAAACTTTATGTTAAATAGTCTTAGATAACTGTAATATAGCATTAATAGTTTAAACTCTTTTTAAAAATTGTACATGTGGGAATTCCTGTAGCTGTTCATGGTTAAAGGTTAATAAATGTGCACTGTTTTCTTTATACTAACACAAAAATCACACTTTTCACATTTTTCTAATGTTCACAAGTCAGCACAAACTGTCATTGCACATAATATTAATGCCCTAAATTACATGTAAGCATGTTTCATAGGTGACCCACATTCTCCTGTGGAACTACATGAGTTATTTGTTTACTAACGATGGCTGATAATCTGCACTTCACTGGCTGCCTGTTACACAATGACAGACATCAATAATTTACATAACCATAATAATCTTCTGATCATTTATTGTATTATATTTGAGCTACTTCAGTTAGTACATGTTTCTTTTGGTTTACCTCAGGCTTCAGACTTAATGTTACAGGTGTTCCAGTCTTGATTTCTCCTGTCAGTTTCTAAAACTAACAAATATTCCTAGACAAGTGTAATATCACACTAACAGTTAAAACTTTGATTTAAATACTGTACATGTGGAAATTAATGGTAATTCATGGTTAAAGGTTGACAAACACACATTGTTTCTTTACACTTTACACAGAAAATCTCAGACTTTTCACATTTTTTCCAATGTTCACAAGTCAAATGGCAAAGCACATAATATTAATACCTAAACTGAATGTAAGCATGTTTTCATAGATGACCCCAAGTACTCCAGTGGAATTACAGGAGTTTTCTGTTATTACATGTGATAACTGTAATACATGATTACATGTGGTAACATAACCTGCACTTCACTGGCTGCCTGTTACTACCAGGACTCTGAGAAAGTGGACAGACCAGGATGAGGAGGCTCTGCAGGCTGGACTGAAGGAGACACACTGGAACTTGCTATGTTCATCATATGGAGAGAACCCAGATGAACACTGACTGAACTGTTTCCTCAATAACTACTCCATTTCCCATCAATCCCCAGTTCCAAAGGGCATCATCATGGGCTACTTGAACAGGCTAACATCAGTTTGTGAGTTCAGACCCTGCCTTCAACATGGTGGTGGTAGTATGAGGGAAGACTGATTGAGGGAGGGGGGGAGAACTCTGAGAACTTGGGCTGGAGTTCTGAGCAGCTTCTGTCTGTAGCTGGAAGGCGGGACCCTCGTAGCTGCAGTAGGACTAATGTAGGACCGAGGAACAGGGAGGAGATGGGGAGGCGGAGGGGATTGAGAACACTTCATCACAGGAAGGTGAGGATGGGAATTTATAGGGCAGAAGAAGAAGGGGTTTCAGCCTATGCTCCTCCCCCCAAACTGCAGTTAGAACATAACTACCTCAAGACAAAGGAAGGGGTCATGGATTTCTGGCACATGGCACAGTGAACCCAGTCATCATCTACAGAACATGTGCAGAAGGGTCAGTGCTCCAAGTACCTGGGGGCTACCTGGATGACCAACTGGACTGGGCAGGTCTGTTAATCTGTGCAGGGATTGTTCTACCAGTCTGCTGTAGTAGAATTCTATTCTCTGCTGGGAAAACACTGTGGAGACAACAAGAACCTCAATAAACTGACCAGGAAGGACAGCATCGTCACAGGACTCTGGACTCAGTGGAGGCAGTGACAGAAGAGGATGATGGCAAATCTGCAGAACATTTTCAACAATTCCACTCTTCCAACCAGACCATGGTAACCAAGAGCCCCTGTAGCCACCAGCCCATTTCACTGAAGAGCTCTAGGACTCACTGTTGCCATTAGAGCTCATTTCACTGAGGCGCTCTGTGAGGCTGCTTAACACTCTGCCTCAACAAGTGGTGAAGTGTTTTGAAGCTGCCACTAAAGTCAGGGGCCAAACTCTGTCACTCATTCAAGGGTATTATAAGTTGAGCACTGTTCAAAATTAGACTCAAACCAACACTGATACCTAGATTTTAATAATAAATACTGAGACATTTTTATACATTATTTTTGAATAGACCACTGTAGTCAAGTGTCTTTCTGTAGTCCACGTTATGTCCATATTAGGAACTTTGGGTTTTAAGCCTGATTTCTCTATGGCCAGAATGAATGGGGTTGTCGCCTCTATCGCCCCCTGTGCTGAATAAAAAAAGGTTCCGAACCCCATACGCTTGTCCTGTGTACAGTTTTCTCCTGAATATCACTGGATCCTCTGAATTATGAGGTCATTAAAGAGCCTTATCACTAATATTGCTACATGCGAGCTAAAGCTACTGCGCATCAATTTAATGTCATTAAGCTACATTAAAGTAAAGCAGGCTGTGGTGGTGTTCTGACAAGCTGTGCTACCTTATCGAAATGTTTGTTTACAGAAATAAATAGAATTAAATAGATGAATTTTAAATATATGAATGAATTTCTTTTTCACAGCCTCCTGCTTAAACGTTCCCGTTCCACCTTAAATGGGGCAGCAGTTGTGATCAGCTGTCACAAACATTAGCAAACAGGACAAAATACTGACTTATTTTTGCTGCTTCACAGAAGTTAATTATACTCAGCTGGAAAGCGGAAACGGAGAAACCTCCTCATATCAGGCCTCTCAATGCTTCTTTTTCACCAGCTGCTTGTTTGAATTTTCCTGTTCCACCTTAAGTGGCGCAGAGAAAATCCTGTTGATCCTACAGTGGTCTATTATGAGCTGGAAGTGGGAGGGGCTTAAACTAGAAATGAGTGACGAGTCTAAAATTAATAACATGCTGATAAAAGGACAGTAATGAGTCTAATGATAAAAGGTCAGTAACGAGTCTAAGATAAAAGGTCAGTAACGAGTCTAATGATAAAAGGTCAGTAACGAGTCTAACGATAAAAGGTCAGTAACGAGTCTAACGATAAAAGGTCAGTAACGAGTCTAATGATAAAAGGTCAGTAACGAGTCTAATGATAAAAGGTCAGTAACGAGTCTAATGATAAAAGGTCAGTAACGAGTCTAATGATAAAAGGTCAGAAACGAGTCTAAGATAAAAGGTCAGTAACGAGTCTAATGATAAAAGGTCAGTAACGAGTCTAATGATAAAAGGTCAGTAACGAGTCTAATGATAAAAGGTCAGAAACGAGTCTAATGATAAAAGGTCAGTAACGAGTCTAATGATAAAAGGTCAGTAACGAGTCTAATGATAAAAGGTCAGTAACGAGTCTAATGATAAAAGGTCAGTAACGAGTCTAATGATAAAAGGTCACAGATGAGTCTAATGATAAAAGGTCAGTAACGAGTCTAACGATAAAAGGTCAGTAACGAGTCTAATGATAAAAGGTCAGTAACGAGTCTAATGATAAAAGGTCAGTAACGAGTCTAATGATAAAAGGTCAGTAATGAGTCTAATGATAAAAGGTCAGTAACGAGTCTAATGATAAAAGGTCAGTAACGAGTCTAATGATAAAAGGTCAGAAACGAGTCTAATGATAAAAGGTCAGTAACGAGTCTAATGATAAAAGGTCAGTAATGAGTCTAATGATAAAAGGTCAGTAACGAGTCTAATGATAAAAGGTCAGTAACGAGTCTAATGATAAAAGGTCAGTAACGAGTCTAATGATAAAAGGTCAGTAACGAGTCTAATGATAAAAGGTCAGTAACGAGTCTAATGATAAAAGGTCAGTAACGAGTCTAATGATAAAAGGTCAGTAACGAGTCTAATGATAAAAGGTCAGTAACGAGTCTAATGATAAAAGGTCAGTAACGAGTCTAATGATAAAAGGTCAGTAACGAGTCTAATGATAAAAGGTCAGTAACGAGTCTAATGATAAAAGGTCAGTAACGAGTCTAATGATAAAAGGTCAGTAATGAGTCTAATGATAAAAGGTCAGTAACGAGTCTAATGATAAAAGGTCAGTAACGAGTCTAATGATAAAAGGTCAGTAACGAGTCTAATGATAAAAGGTCAGTAACGAGTCTAATGATAAAAGGTCAGTAACGAGTCTAATGATAAAAGGTCACAGATGAGTCTAATGATAAAAGGTCAGAAACGAGTCTAATGATAAAAGGTCAGTAACGAGTCTAATGATAAAAGGTCAGTAACGAGTCTAATGATAAAAGGTCACAGATGAGTCTAATGATAAAAGGTCAGTAACGAGTCTAATGATAAAAGGTCAGTAATGAGTCTAATGATAAAAGGTCAGAGATGCGCAAAGGGTGAATCCGGAGAACGCAGAGGTGAATCCAACATGGCGGCGTCCTGCTGCTAGACAGTAAGAAGTCTGCTGCAGTCCGAAATTGTGGCCTCCTCCGACTTCGTGGATATTTAACTTTGGCCTTGGGTCATCTTGTACACACTGCTACAGTGGAAGGTCTGGAAAACTTTATCGATCGATACTTTTACCACGAGATGGAAGTCGAGATGGATCCGAAGGAAGAGGTACACAACCCAGCAAAGCGGAAGAAAACCGATTCCTCCACTGACACGGATGATCTAAACACCATCGAAATACAGGTCAGTGTACTGGCATCCATCAATAAAAAACCAGATATACTAGGAATACTGCACCAGGACGTGAGAGACCTACGAACTAGTTTCGAATTTTCTCAAGAACAGATAAACGAGCTCATCAAAAAGGAAAACAAAGAAATGAAAGAAACTATTCTTGACATTCAGACTCGAAATATGCGAGACAATCTCATCTTTTCCGGAATACCTGAAAACGAAATGGATAATCCAGAACTATTAATTAAAGACTTTATGCAGACGAAATTGAAACTGCCGACTGAAACCGTGAAGCATCTCCTTCCACTGTGTACACCGTCTCGGAGCCCGCTCACAAAATCGACCCAGACCAATAATCGCTAAATTCGAACACTATAAACAGAAAGAACTTGTAAAAAGCAAAGGAAGAGAACTAAAAGGAACAACTTTTGGTATCAATGACCAATTTCCTCGCGAGATAAATGAGCGACGCAAGCTGTTATATCCTCTTATGAAGGAACACGGACTCTCTGACAGACGCGTCTCACTAGTTGTGGACACAGTATACATTAATGGTCAGCTTTTCAGAGACTAACAGATCACACCGTGGCTTCTCTGAAACAAGAAGGATCATGGAAAAGAAGGAGGAAAGACTGATTCGATCCAGCAACCAACATATATGAAATGCACCTCTATGCGTTTGTTCCCTCTTTCTTTTTCTCTCTCTCTCTCTCTCTGTCTCTCTCTTCTCTCTCTCTCTCGTCACTACATCGCGCTAACCCAAGTTTACAGCCCATTTAAACCCGCACACACACACACACACACACACACACACACACACACACACACACACACACATCCATGCCCAACCTACTCTGTTTTTTGTGTCTGTTCCTGAATGTAGTCTCTGTACCTGTCTGTCCTGTCTCTGTTGCTTGTTGTAAATGTAACCTCCCCATCTGTAGGTACTGTTACTACATGCCAGTTCAATGTTATATGGCACCTCAACAATCATGGTACTATCCCTGAAAATAATCTCGTGGAATATAAGAGGAATCAGCTCCCCTGTCAAAAGAACAAAAGTGTTAAACCATCTCAATAGTTTAAAATCTGACATATGTTTTATTCAGGAAACCCACCTCACAGAGGCAGAGTCTCGAAAATTAACGGCTAAATGGATTGGCCAGGCTTATCACTCTGTATATAATTAAAAAAAACGTGGCACTTCCATCCTGATCAGGAAGAACATACCATTCATAAGTACCTCTATACTGAACGACCCAGAGGGCCATTACATTATTATCAATGGCACTATTGGGAAAGATAAATTAACTTTAGTACATATTTATGGACCAAACACAGATTCTCCTGCTTTCTTTCATTCACTCTTCTCAGAAATATCTAAACTCTCTGACTCATTTTTTATAATTGGTGGTGACTTCAATACAGTTCTGAACCCATGCATAGATCGTTCCTCTTCAGCACAATGTAACGTAAATAATCATTCAGCAACGTTGCTTAAACAATACATGTCAGATTATGGTCTGGTGGATATTTGGAGATTGCAGAACCCCAGCAGTAAAGAATATTCATATTTCTCCCCTTACCACAAGTCATACTCCCGTATAGATGACTTCTATCACACATAGAATAATTCATTCAGATATTAATAGTATTATTATAGCTGATCATGCTCTAATTAGTATCACCTTTCTAGCAGACTAGCAATCCCTCCCTCCACCAAGATGGCGCTTTAACACTACTTTACTCAATGATAAAGAATTTCTAGATTATTTTAACCAGGAATGGGCAGCCTTTATTGAAACTAACGAACATCCTGACATTACAGCTTGCACACTTTGGGAAACAGCAAAAGTTGTGATGAGAGGAAAAATCATTTCATACTGTTCTAAAAAGAAGAAGGAAGACTTAGTAAAAGAACAAAAGCTGCAGGGGGAGGTGAAGAGATTGGACCTTCTGGCCTCTCAGACTCCTACTGATTCAATTATTAAAGAACTAATGAAAACTAAATACGAACTTAATAATATACTACAAAAGAAGACCGAACAGGATATGCTTAAACTTAGACAACAGCAATTTGAATTTGGAAATAAAACTGGGAAAATTTTAGCAAATCAATTAAAACAGGAAACTGAGAAATCAATAATAACAGCAATCTCAGGTAGGATCATTCAGGATCCCCTAGCTATCAATGAGGTATTTAGGTCCTTTTACTCCAATCTCTATACTTCTGATAAGAAAGCCTCAATGGAAGAAACTGAAGCTTTCCTGAGCAGCATCTCCCTACCTACATTACCTACATCTGTATCAGAATCTATAGACAGACCTCTTTCCTCTGAAGAAATCACCAAAGCCCTCTTTCTAATGCCTAACCATAAATCACCAGGACCGGATGGCTACCCAGCAGAATTTTACAAACAATTCTGGCCTCTTATTTCACCGCTCTTTTTAAAAGCAATCTCAGAAATGTTTGAAAATGCATCCATACCCTATCACATGAACACTGCTCTTATCACACTTATCTTAAAACCAAATAAAAAATCCACAGATTGCTCCAGCTACCGTCCCATTTTACTGATCAATTCAGACATAAAAATCATAAGTAAAGCTTTATCAATCAGATTGGAATCGGTCATACCCACTCTCATAAACACAGACCAAACTGGGTTCATCAAAGGGAGACAGTCTTCAGAGAACACACGCAGGTTATTCAATCTAATTCATATGTATAACAGCGAAAAATCTACGTATATATCACCATGTATAATAGCATCTCTGGATGCTGAAAAGGCGTTTGATAGGGTGGAGTGGTCCTTTCTCTTTGTTTCTCTTAAACACTTTGGATTTGGCCCATACTTCATCAACTGGATACAAACATCATACTACTCACCTTCTGCCTCAGTCTCAACAAACAGACGTATATCCAGACCCTTTCAGCTACAAAGAGGAAGTCGACAAGGATGTGCTTTATCACCTTTATTGTTTTGTCTTTTTATTGAACCCTTGGCTGCTTCTATCAGACAGTGCAATAGAATCTCAGGTATACAGTCAAAGTCATACCACCATAAAATCAGTCTATATGCAGATGATGTTTTACTGTATATTACTTACCCTTCACTATCCCTTCCATCAGTTCATGATCTGATAAATAAGTATAGCAGGGTGTCTGGTTATTCCATTAATTGGTCCAAATCTGAGTTTCTGCCTCTAAGTAAATTCAACCGGGATGACGAGGTCTATGATATACCATCTGAACATATCGCCCAGTCTATTAAATATCTTGGTATTCATATCTCTTCTAGCATAAATGATATAAACTTAACTACATACCTTTAATGCAAGAAATAAAGGATAATCTAGAAAGGTGGAATAAATTACCATTATCTCTAATTGGCCGAATATCAGCAGTTAAAATGAATATCCTTCCTAAAATCAATCATCTGCTTTCTATGAGCCCTGTTACCCCACCATCAGGCTGGTTCTCCTCTCTTGACAATGCAGTGACTAAGTTCTATTGGAAGCACCAAAAGCCTCGAATCAAGTTAGCTACCCTCCAGAAACCTAAACATCTTGGAGGACTTGGAGCCCCAAATTTCTACTACTACTTTCTATCACATCAATTGCTTTACATTAGACATTGGACAACTAGCTCAAACCAACTCTGGCAAGATATTGAGGGAAGTTTAATTCAAGAACTGGACATTAATAGTATTCCATTCATAGAGAAAGCTATAAAAAAAACAAAATTTTATAAATACAGTACAATAAGTACCACCCTGAATGCTTGGTGGAATTCAAACAGAATTCTTAACTACAGCTACTCTCCCTCCAGTCAAACTCCTCTGTGGAACAACCCCATGTTTTTAATAAATAACAAACATTTTATATTCTCAGCCTGGAAACAGAGAGGAATAACCAGCCTGGCACAGTTGTTCTCTGGTGGCTTGCCCATGACCTTCATCATGACATCAAAGAAAACTACAATATGCCAGATAATTGTCACTTTTTCAGTATATACAACTCAAAGATGTTCTAAAGAAGACAGTTAATAGTGGAAATCTCTGCAATCACACTCCTCCCCTCTACTTAAAACTACACTCCCTCAAACCTCAGAACATGTTATCACAAATATATAAACTTATAGCCTCAAAGGACAACACTATCTCTCTCCCAACTGAAAAATGGACCTCAGATGTAAAAGAAACATGTAATATCTACTGGCAGAATATATGCTGTGATATCTTCTCTATGTCCAGCAATTCAAAACTCCAGCTAATTCAATATAAAACCCTTCACAGAACATATATCACAGCCTCTAAACTACACCGTATGGGATTCAGTCACAGTGATAAATGCCAACATTGTCCAGCTTTAACAGACAACTACTATCATGCTTTCTGGAATTGTCCCCCGACCCAGCAGTTTTGGTCAGAGGTCATGGACAGGCTATCAGAGATTTTGGGCCTTGTCATCCCTTTATGTCCCATTACAGCGCTACTTAATGACCTTTCCTCACTCTCAGCACCCAATCACCTCAAATGCTTTATATTCATATCACTTACCACTGACAAAAAAGTTATACTGCTGAACTGGACAGAACCAAAATTTCAATAAAGCATTGGCTTAATCTCCTCATGGATCACTGCAACTTGGAAAGACTCACAGCAAATTTTAAAAATAACACAGAATCATTCAAAGAAACCTGGTCACAATTTTTACAATATATTGAGAGCTGATTTCTGTATCCAAACTCATCAGGAGAAGGTTAAACCCCTACATAGGATTTGGTAACTACCCACGTTATAATTACATTAAAAAAGGGGGGGGGGGCATTACTGCCTTGTTTATTGTTTTGTTAAGTGTCTGTATTTGTCTGTTCTGTATGTCCAGTTTGTCATTATTATTATTATTATCATTTATTATTATTATTTTCTCATCCTTTCTCTTTACTTCTTTTACTTCTCCTGTTATTTCTGTTCATTGTTTCACTCAAATCAGGGGATGGGTGCGAGGGTGACGGGGTGCTGTTTGGAGGGGTGTTGGGTGGTTGTGGTGCCAAATCACCTTATATCTATATGATCATTAATAAACAATGAGTTGCGACATTAATAGCGAAGTGAAAGAAAAAAAAATATATATGTATATATGTCGCCTGGAAAAGGGGGGGTGGTGGTGTGGCCAAGGAATGTTGGCCCGGGGATTAAAAGGTCACAGATGAGTCTAATGATAAAAGGTCAGTAACGAGTCTAATGATAAAAGGTCAGAAACGAGTCTAAAGATAAAAGGTCAGTAATGAGTCTAATGATAAAAGGTCAGTAATGAGTCTAACGATAAAAGGTCAGTAACGAGTCTAATGATAAAAGGTCAGTAACGAGTCTAATGATAAAAGGTCAGTAACGAGTCTAATGATAAAAGGTCAGTAACGAGTCTAATGATAAAAGGTCAGTAACGAGTCTAATGATAAAAGGTCAGTAACGAGTCTAATGATAAAAGGTCAGTAACGAGTCTAATGATAAAAGGTCAGAAACGAGTCTAATGATAAAAGGTCAGTAACGAGTCTAATGATAAAAGGTCAGTAACGAGTCTAAAGATAAAAGGTCAGCAACGAGTCTAAAGATAAAAGGTCAGTAACGAGTCTAATGATAAAAGGTCAGTAACGAGTCTAATGATAAAGGTCAGTAACGAGTCTAAAGATAAAAGGTCAGTAACGAGTCTAATGATAAAAGGTCAGTAACGAGACTGTAGATAAAAAGGTCAGTAATGAGTCTAATGATAAAAGGTCAGTAACGAGTCTAATGATAAAAGGTCAGTAACGAGTCTAATGATAAAAGGTCAGTAACGAGACTAAAGTAAAAGGTCAGTAACGAGTCTAATGATAAAAGGTCAGTAACGAGTCTAATGATAAAAGGTCAGTAACGAGACTAAGATAAAAGGTCAGTAACGAGTCTAATGATAAAAGGTCAGTAACGAGTCTAATGATAAAAGGTCAGTAACGAGTCTAATGATAAAAGGTCAGTAACGAGTCTAATGATAAAAGGTCAGTAACGAGTCTAATGATAAAAGGTCAGTAATGAGTCTAATGATAAAGCAGTCAGACAGTATAAGGTGATGTTATGAGTGGTCAGTTTATGTCTGGGTGGTTAACATGAACGTTTTCCACTCAGCACTTGATTCAGCTCAGGTGGAACTACAGCTCACACAAACTAATACTGTAACCAGTAATTAACTGGCTGACCTCACTCTGATTAACTGGGGTGGCCAGAAAGAGAAGCTGCTCTCTGGGTTTCAGTCCTGCTGAGACCTAAACTCTAACCTTTATAAACTGATCTACAGCCCAGAGATCAGGAACCTGTTTACAGTGATTCACTGTCAGAGCTGCTGTTTACTGGGAGCAGATATTTACCCTGAGTCAGAGGATCCTCTCCCTCCACTGGACTGTGCTGGAAACATCATGGACCGGTCACTCTTCATAGACACACAGCTGGGTTCTCCTCCTCCTCGGCTGAAATTAGGAGGATAAGGCATGGACCGGTCACTCTTCATAGACACACAGCTGGGTTCTCCTCCTCCTCGGCTGAAATTAGGAGGATAAGGCATGGACCGGTCACTCTTCCTAGACACACAGCTGGGTTCTCCTCCTCCTCCACTGAAACTAGGAGGATAAGGCATGGACTGGTCAGTCTTCTCAGACACACAGCTGGGTTCTCCTCCTCCTCCACTGAAACTAGGAGGATAAGGCATGGACCGGTCACTCTTCCTAGACACACAGCTGGGTTCTCCTCCTCCTCCACTGAAACTAGGAGGATAAGGCATGGACTGGTCACTCTTCTCAGACACACAGCTGGGTTCTCCTCCTCCTCCACTGAAACTAGGAGGATAAGGCATGGACCGGTCACTCTTCCTAGACACACAGCTGGGTTCTCCTCCTCCTCCACTGAAACTAGGAGGATAAGGCATGGACCGGTCACTCTTCTCAGACACACAGCTGGGTTCTGGAGGTCCTGCACGCTTCACTCTGAGAAAAGTTCATCCACAGTGAGATTTCAGTGCTGAGTGATTATGATCTTCACTAAGACTCATTTATTCTGATTTCCTCTTTCTGTTTAATCAGATTAAGATCTGATATAAAGTTACTCACTTTGAATCAGAGGTTCTTCCTCCACAGCAGGAGTGAAGAAGCCCCATCACTGAGGTTTTAATCTCCACACACAGCTGGACACTGGAGATGCTGCTCTCTGTGAACAGATCATTAATATAGAATGAAATAACACCTGGATAATAAATATAACTGATACAACATGGAACATATGAAACTAAATGTTATGAAGCGACTATATAACTTTTTTACAATAAAAATACTACTAAGGATGATGAAGCAGACACAGGAAACCAGCTCTAGATCTACTGACACCATCACATCTTCTGCTGCTCCACTCTATTAATCATAATCAGCCATTATATGATGCTAATCTGCAGTGAATGCTGTGTAGAGCTCAGACTGTCCATCACACAGAACTGCACACTAAGATTTAAATCAATTTATACATGAACTCTGATGTTGGACATTAGACAATTTCAATAGAAAAGCCAAAATAAAAACACCTAAATGTTAAAAGATGATTTTACATTTAACTGAGCTGAACAGAGTCTATTAACACAGATGAGCTGTGATACAGAGTGATGGAAACAGAGTGTTGAGTAAACAGTGACGTTTTGGAGACGTAAATCTCATATTTCAGCTTCATCTGAGCTCCATAATAATAAAATGTCTCTGTAATGTTGATCCAGAACTGCGGGTCATTCTCAAGTGGACGGTGTTGGAGTGGAACAGTAATCTGATCTCTCAGTAAATGGTCCATCACCTCTATAATCCTGATAATCATGATCAATAATGTTACTGTCTCTCTCTGATCAGTTCATTATTAATAAACTATTTACTGATAGAATCTCAGTATAAACAGACAGTAGAACTGATCACCTCTATAATCCTGATAATCATGATCAATAATGTGTCTGAGGTCTGATGTTATCTAGATGAAAGGAGTTCCAGGTGTGGAACTGAAGCTCCTCTCTCCATGTTCTGGAGAACCACAGCTCTGCACAGGTTACTCTGCTCTACCTGCTGAGGTGAATCAGCTGAGGCTGGAAGTGAGGAACACTTCACTGAACCATTCATAATAGTAACTAAAATGTCTATATTTGTGAGACATTATATTTAGACAGATTTCAAATACATTTCAGTGCATAGCTTAGACACGTCACGCTTCCCTTCAGCTCCCAAGCCGAACAGGACTCCATTTCCCATGATGCCACGGACTCTCACATGGCTTCCAACCAGAGTCACATGACTTAACCCCCCACCCCCCAAA
This sequence comes from Colossoma macropomum, assembly GCF_904425465.1. NCBI lineage: Eukaryota > Metazoa > Chordata > Actinopteri > Characiformes > Serrasalmidae > Colossoma > Colossoma macropomum. The sequence continues at coordinate 34,901,138 of NW_023494786.1, forward strand.
CTCTTTGCCGAGTTTTGACTAGCATACTAGCATCACGAAGTGTTCCATGTCTGTTTATCCTTCCGTGTTTGACCTTAGCCTGTTTTTGACTCCGTGCTTTGCCTCTCCCATTTGGACTCTGTTTTTCTAGTTTGGATCTTTGCTTGTTTTTTGACTATGTCTTCTGGTATGCCCCTTTACTACTTGTGTTTTGTGCTGTTGCTGACTCGGACTGTTTTTTACTATCCCTTTGTATCTAAGCCCTTTATTAAAACCTCTTTTCTAAATCTGTGAGTGTCTGACTTCTGTCCAGTCCTGACAACACATGACTGTCATGTTTCCTGTACACACCATTCCAATGTAAGGAATTTTTACTCCAAATTCATTTCTAATTTTAAAAGAAAGAATTGTTAATTGAATAATATAGTATATTTTACAGAAAACAACTTTACATCTGTACAACCCTTTATTTGGCTTTTAAACTACTACCTCAATATAAAAGAACAGTTATTCCAAACTGTTATCTGGCTAATTTAACGCAGCTTTCTGATTTGTGATTTAGCAGCAATTTCTGGACTCATGTATTTAAAAAGCTTAGACAATAAACCATCAGCAATTCACATTATGTGAGCGACACTACACGGCTCTTCCTCACCACAAACAACTGTGTCAGAATAGGGGAATCAAAACGTGACAGCATAGCCACGACGCTAAGACACAAGCCATGAGTCGTGTTTTCGAGTGAGCAGTGAAACGTGGTGTTGTCTGAAGTACTGCTTTAAAAATTGTAGTGAAACAAGAATCATGCTGTGTTGCAGATCGCTAACACAGCTAGCCAGCTAGCTTTAATGTTTGATACTCATGTGGTGCTCCTTAAACTGCTAATAGGCTACCTAACTAGCACTTCTAGCTTGGGTGACCAGACGGCCCTGCTTTTCGTTTTTAACTGTGAATTAAAAACTCACTGCAAAGTCCTAAAGGCTGAGTTAAGCTAGGTTTATACTTGACGCCCTGTATGCTCCACGCTGGCACCCCCGAATTTTTGTAACTTGGTGCTCATTGTGAGCACTTCATTTACTCAAGACGGCATGTGAACCTGTTTGCGTTTAGTTAGCGCTTCCGTTGTTGCAGTATTTTCTGTGATGTATGATGGAGCTCTCTCACACACGCCTGTGGAGGTGAACCTGCTAAACAAATCTCCCTTCAAATCCATTCATTTTGAATGAAGCTTCACGATCGTGGCGAGCACCAAGTTAAATTCAGAGCTGCACGGCCAGGCGCTGCAACAGTGTGTGGGGTCGGCGGCGATTGAGTCATTTTTGGCACACGCCACTAACAATGCTTCATGTGTAAACCTGGCTTTAGGGTCTGGCTTTTGGGCCACAGGTCTTTTTTCTGTAGCCTTGGGTCTCTTTTTTATACAAAATATTTAATATGAATATGAATTATGGGCTCATACAGCCACTGAGTCTTCTGTGGTAAATGTGTCTCTGCCTCATCCCTGCCTGAGTCGCTAGACTTAGTGAGATCTGAGACCTTTTTTACTCAGCAACTGTATTTCTAACAAGCGACGAGCAACACATCTCGCAAAGCAACCAATCTTTTATAGGACTGTTGTAATTTACTCCCATGGTGCTCAGAGTAACGTTAACGTCAGTCTCAGTCAGCAGCTCCTCTGGCAGCAGTGTCTCACTCTCTAATCTAAGTGAGCACACAGGCAGAGTTAGTTAATGTGGTTATGGGGAACAGCAGCAATGACTATATGAGGTGGAGCTGAAATCTATTGAACCATTGTAGTTTAACCATTTCCTTTATTGAGTGTTCCACTGTTTCCCACAGCTTCACTCTCCATGGTAGCTACTGTATGATTTTCTGACATGGTTTACAAAGTTACTTAGTGTCCAGTTTTATCAGTCGGCCTTCAATCATAGTTTATTACAGTACAGCAGTTACCATGGCCAAAATACGGGAAACTGGAACTGGCCCCCTTTTTTATTTTATAGATAAAAACATGGGATATTTTAATGACCTATTGACCATCGAACTGGAAATGTCCTCGGTTTTCATTTCAGAAAACTGGTCACCTTACCTGTAGCCCTACACTACAAGAGAGCTTAAACACAGTCCATCAAACCCAAATTACATATAAAAGTTTTGGTTTCCTGTTATATTGTTACAGAAGTCACTGTCAGACTGTAAATGTGTCACTGCAGCTCCATCTGGACCAGCTGGTGCAGCAGCTAATGAAACCTACCTTGTCTGGAAATACAGCTACTGTTAGCAATGGCTTCTAGCTAGCATAGCTGGCTAAATGTGAACAAAGTCTATCAAATTCAAACTACATATTCTAGAACTTTCTGTTTAAATAATGAATATTACAGAAATCGCTGGCTAAGCTAAATCAGCGTTTCCATATTCGCTGGCAAGCAGACACAACTCTTGTGTTCAATCACAAACTATCAAAAGAACACAGAGCTACCAGACTGTATTTAGGCTAAATGTTTCAGTCTTTTCATTGGCGCTGATCTTTAATGTGACCTTGCAGCCAAGAAAATTAGGTCTGAGTATGATGTGTAGCACCATGAAGCCATTTCTCAAAAAAAAAACTTGTGCTTTGATGAGCTCAGTTAATACACAAACTGAATAATTCCAGTGATGAGTTTGCATTTGTTCACTGAGGCTTAATGATTCATTTAATTCAATTAAATAAAATGAAAACAGCTGTTTATGATGAAAACATGAGAATAGAAGCAATTATCAGCATCTCGAACCCTGATCTGTAAATAATTACCTTATCACACTTCTTATTTACAACCCCATTTACAAAAAAGTTGGGACACTGTGCAAAATGTAAATAAAAAATAGGATGCAACGATATGCAAATCATGTAAACCATATTTTTAAAGGAAAATACTACAAAGACAACATATCAAATGTTGAAACTGAGAAAATTGTATTGTTTTTTGAAAAATATTTGAATTTTGAATTTGATGCCAACAACACATTCCAAAAAAGTTGGGACGGGGGCCTGTTTACCACTGTTTCATCACCTCTTCTTTAACAACACTCTGTAAGCGTTTGGGAACTGAGGAGACACTGCTGTAGTTTAGAAAGTGAAACGTTTTCTTGTTCTTGTTTGATACAGGATTTCAGCTGCTCTACAGTTCAGGGGCTCATTTGTTGTATTTTTCATTTCATAACCCTCCAAATGTTTTCAGTGGTGACAGGTCTGGACTGCAGGCAGGTCAGTTTAGCACACAAACTCTTTTAATACGGAGCAGTGCTGCTGTAATACATGCAGAATGTGGTTTTACATTGTCTTGCTGAAATAATCAAGGCCTTCCCTGAAAAAGACGTCGTCTGGATGGCAGCATATGTTGCCAAAACATGTATATATTGTTCAGCATTAATGGTGCCTTCACAGATGTGCACGTCACCCATACCATGTGCACTAATGCCCCCCTACACCATCATGAATACTGGCTTTTGAACGGTGCACTGATAACAAGCCGAGTGGTCTTTAGCCCGGAGGACACAGTGTCCATGATTTCCAAAAAGAATTTCAAATGTTGATTCTTTGGACCACAGGACACTTTTCCACTTCCCATCAGTCCATTTTAAATGAGCTCCGGCCCAGAGAAGGTGGCAGCGTTTCTGGATCCTGTTTATATCTGGTTTCTTCTTTGCATTTTAGAGTTTTAACTTGCATTTGTGGATGCAGTGATGAACTGTTTTCACAGACAGTGGTTTTCAGAAGTGTTTCTGAGCCCATGCAGTGATTTCCACTACAGAATCATGTCTGTTTTTAATGCAGTGCCGTCCGAGGGCCCAAAGATCACGGCCAGCAAATACAGGTTTTTGGCCTTTAACCACCAGGTTTTTTTTTTTTAGCATGACGCAACTTTACCAGCCTTTTGTTGCCCCCTTCTCAACTTTTTGGAATGTGTTGTTGGCATCAAATTCAAAATGGGCATACATTTTTCAATAAACAATAAAATCTCAGTTTCAACATTTGATTTGTTGTCTTTGTACTATTTTCAATGAAATATAGGGTTTAAATGATCTGCACATAATTGCATTTTGTTTTTATTTACATTTTGCACAGTGTCCCAACTTTTTTGGAAATGGAGTATTTGAAAAAAGCAAATCTGCACATTTCACCTTTATTTTAGGCCAATTACTGCAAAAGCGTGAGTAGAATAATTTCAGTATTCACAAAAAAGCACATCCTCTTGACTTTCAACATGAAATTTGAATAGGAAAGAATTAAATTAGACTGCGATGTGGATCAAACCTGGAGCCCATTTAACTACACGTATTTTAGATTATTAAAAAAAAATCAAATGGACATCATGATCTGTCCATGTATTTAAGACACACAAGATCAACAATAAACAGAGTTTATAATGTTATCAGGAGGATAATTCTGATCTACAACCAGCCAGCAGGAACACTGAATCAGAGTCACAGGAAAAAACAACAGAATTTTATTTTTGGGCTCTACTAGAATAGATGTACATGCTTCAATGTTCCAAAAACACATTATTTTTCTCATTCTGTACCTGCACACTGAAATGGCACCACATGAAAGAGAATCTACTATTCTTCAACACTCTGAGGCGAGGCCAGCAGAGGATGAGAAGAAGCTGTGAAGAACCAGGGGAAGAGTACGCTTTCCTGAAGATGACAAAAGAAAGCAGCAAGCTGCCACGAAGCACAGGTGACTGAGGGGTGGCTCATTCCCCGGTCCCTGGGGAAGAGTACGCTCTCTCTTTAATTTAAATACTTTAATTTCGATTATGGCCTCTCCAACATGGCAACTTTATAGGACAAATAGGCACATTCTTTACCTTTAAAGCATGTTAAGAATCCAAATAATGAATTTAATTTAAATATAATCTAATTCTTCTCTAAACATTAGCCTATGAAATTAATGTAGAAAAGTAGAAATTCTCACAGAAGTGAAACATGCAAGCACTAGAAACTGTATAAATCATCTGATGTTTCATTTAAAAATAATAAAAGCACTTTGCACACAAACCAAAACACGCGCACACACACACACACACACACACACACACACACACACACACAAACACATATAATTAAATATCCATAGCTTCTACCTGAGTTTATATGGCTCTTGGGCCAGTCAGATCAATAAAATGTTTAAATAGTTTGATTGAATTCAGAGGTTTGGAATTTGTTACTGTAAAAAATGTTTTTAAACAATGTGTTTACATCTAGTTAATAATGGCACAATTAGTTTGAATGACTCTGCACTGTGAATAAAATAATTCATCTATTTTAAGGCTTTGCTTGATTTTAGTGGTTTCGTATCTGTTATTGACTCTCTACCTTCAAAAAATAAACAAGAATTTTTCATAAAACACATTAGCTTATTTGGAACAGGGCTGTGTTTACAGGACACAAAATTACCCATTAAGCACAGCCAGATTTTTTTTGCTTTTCAAGATGTATCTTTATTTTAAATTACAAAAGCACTTAAGTTAAATATAATTGTATGAGAGATTAATATTTCATTTTAACGTCACTTATACTGCTGTAATCAAAGTCTTGGGCTCTAAAAATGTCTCAGTGTAGACTTTGGTGAGCTAAACAGGTACGTTTACTCTACTTCCCCTCGTACATTTTAGCTGGAAAACAGTTCATTTTGAGTAAAACGTGATGTTAGTTGATCAGTAGTGGTGCTGTCACTGCACACCTCACCACAGTGCTGGGATCTGCCTCTTATTCCAGTTTTCCATTCCACCTTAAATGGAGCAGCAGTTTCATCCTGGCGCCCGTGAGGTGTTTGTGAAGTTAGTTAGCTGCTTTCAAACATGATGAATCCACTACATGATCCTGAAAGTTTTATTTCATTAAATCTGTATGATTAGAGTATAAGATGAGTCTGATGTTGATCTGCACTCTCACTGTGATGCTTCATATGTGATGCGTCTGAATATCTGATTAAACCTCCTTTCTGATCTGTTTTTCTTGATTTTGACCTGATCTCTGATCTGTTGGTCATGTAGATCCACATGCTAGTCGGCTCTGCACATGCAGTGAGACCATAAGATTACAGATCAGCCAAAATCAAGGACATTATGTAGAAAAGGTGTTTTTCAAGTATTCTAAACCAGACTGACGAACCACAATGCCACAGTGGCGGATACCCATAAACCACTGCGTTATGACATCGCGTTCCCACCCTACATGTTTGTGGGGGTAAATTCAGTGTGGTTTGATGAAGTGTAAATCAGGAACAGGTGGGAGCTGCTTTATTTCACACAGCTGAAGCTGATTCATCAATAAAACTCAAAACCTGATGTTTTATGGCAGATTCATGAATCAGATGCAGAGTTTGTTCATCATTCAGCTCTGATCTGTGATCTTGGATTAATAAGAGCAGATATTTCTGTTGACTAACTGCTACAGTGACATAATAAAAGTACCTTTTCTATCAGATTCCCCACATCCTTCCTGATCTCCAGATCATCACTGCTCCCTGAAATCGTGAATGCGTGTTTTGTACTGACGGTCTTGGAAAGTCATTGTGGTGGTTTCCCTGAGTTTCTCTCGCTCTCTCTAACGCCCCCTGGTGGAGCTTTTCCCCACACCACCATCTCTAATCCACTTCCTCCTAAACTGTAGCAGCCTTGGCCTCGGAGAGCCTCTAAACGGGTGCGATTTTATTCAACTTGGAGCTCAAGTTCCAGTAACCCCTTCACTAAAACTATGAGACAAAGTAAAATACAAACAAAGACTCTTCCACCAGTTCAGAAGATGCAGCGTTAGAAACAAAGGCTGTATGGTGTATGTGTGGGCAGGGATTAAAGCAAAGAAGTCTGAGTGAATGTTTTCAGGCCTGGTCCAGATCCCCATCTACAGTTTATAAAGCCAGTTACAGAAGCCCCTCATTAGGCGTGTCCACCCACAGACTTTTCATAAGAGGCACTCTGTCCAGCTGTTTTTAGGTCTTCATGTTAAAAGGTGGAGGCAGCTGTTCTCTAATGCAGCCATCAGGTTTGAAAAGGCTTTAACCTGCAGTTTATTTAACCTCTTATTCTCCAGGGTACATTTTGGTTTGTCCATCTGAATTTTCATGATCAAATTGTAAGGCAAATTATTCAGTAACTGCATGAAATGAATGTAAATTTTTATTTTATTTATTTTTTTGTAAAAGCTCCCCTCAAATTAACAGAAAAGCCAAAAATCTTAGATGCTCTTTGTGTTTTTTTTCTAAAAATATTTTTTTCTGAAGAGACGCCATCTGTTTATAGTTTACAGCCCAGACTTGCGGAAAAATGGTTCGAGTTCAGCTTCTTTTATTATAAGGGTTTAAAATTACATCACCCATCTATTAGACTGTAAAGAGGACAGTTACAGCTCTCATACGACCCCCACCTTTAGAATGTAGCTTATGAAATATGAAAGTTATGAAGAATATGACGAAGTGCATTTTGGAACCACTGGTGGTCTCAAGGAGTTGAAGAGGTTAAATACTCCAGACCAGCAGCGTTTAAAGGGAAGAAGATGCTTCTGAGCAGCTTTTCTGTTGTCAGTTTGCTTTTTCGTAATGCTGTTTTCAGACTATGAAGTTTTTATTCTATATAAACTCAGAAGACTCGTGTAGGTTCACTGGTGGTTCTGGATAGTAAATAAAATGTTTATATTTGTGTTGTAGTCATGGCGACCCCTGGTTCCTATCACCACCACTGTAAAGACGTCTGAACCATTTCACACCAAACCACTCTGAATCTCTCTGTTTACAGCTCACACACTGAATTATGGAGGAATTTAAGAAATTGGGTGGAGTTTCCCTCTAAGAGCAGGGTCTCCCAGTGTTGATCCTGCACACTCTCTCACACACACACACATACTCACACACTCACACACACACAAGCCATGTCATTGATTCCACCTCCTTATATCTACACTCACTGTCCACTTTATCAGCTCCACTGACCGAGCTTTTCTTTGTAATGTTGATGATGTAAGTAAATAGTGGTGAATTTGAAAAGAAAAAAGGACATCTGGTTCCTGTCACCACCACTGTGAACAATTCTGACTCAGTTAGTTTCCCTAAAACAGAGCATTTCACACCAAACCACTCCGACTCCAGTTTCTTTCAGAAAACTTACTGTGCCAAAGGCTCGTCTATTCATTTCATCACAAAGTGAAAAACCTTAAAGCCCATTTCATTCTGGTTTGCTTAAACTCAAACCTGCGACATTAGAGGACGTCAGAGTGTCTGCAGGCCTCCTCCTCCTTTGAGGCCTTTTTAATCCACTTTTTTAACCACTTCAAATGTAATTTAAGACCAAATTTGCAGAGGCACTATCAGATATAATAACACTCTTCCAAATAACTCACACTCACATTTTGTTTCTGTATGTAAAATTCTTCATAATTAAATGGTTCAGATGTGAAAAAGTCATTCAGAGTGGTTTGGTGTGAAATGCTGATGTCTGACATCATTTTATGATAGTTTTGTGATAAAGTTTTGGCTTAAAATTTATTTGCATCCATTTATTTTAATCCACTCATAGTGGAGGGATGCATTCAGGGTGTTGTGAGGCAAAATAGTCCCCACAGAAAATGTATTTTTTCAGATTTATGACTATTTTCCATCATCAACATTCCATATAAACTCAGAAGACTCGTGTAGGTTCACTGGTGGTTTGGATAGTAAATAAAATGTCTATATTTGTGTTGTAGTCATGGCGACCCCTGGTTCCTATCACCACCACTGTAAAGACGTCTGAACCATTTCACACCAAACCACTCTGAATCTCTCTGTTTACAGCTCACACACTGAGTTATGGAGGAATTTAGGAAATTGGGTGGAGTTTCCCTCTAAGAGCAGCGTCTCCCAGTGTTGATCCTGCACACTCTCTCACACACACACACATACTCACACACTCACACACACACAAGCCATGTCATTGATTCCACCTCCTTATATCTACACTCACTGTCCACTTTATCAGCTCCACTGACCGTACAGTTTCACTCTGTAGTTCTACAGTTACAGACTGTAGTCCATCTGTTTCTCTGCATACTTTGTTACCCTGTTCTTCAGTGGTCAGGACCCCATAGGACCCCACAGAGCAGGTACTATTTGGGTGGTGGGTTCACTCACTCCGTGTGAATTCGGCTGTCTTACCTCATTCAGCTTTTCTCAGGCATGAATTATCTTCAGCCTCTGACCTTTTACAGGAACCAGTGCTGAAACGGAAGCATCGTCCAACATAAGGACGCTCTGCTTATCAATCTCTTCAACTAAGAGATTTAAAAGAGAGAGAAAGAGATGAAAGGGTGCTTTAGCAGAAGTGCTGGTTGAGGTTATGTATTTCATTATGAAACGAATCAAATCAACCAAATGCTGATGTCAAAGTGATTAGAGTTACATGATATATCAGTGGCTGATAAAGTTTTTGTCAATAAATGAGAAAATGTAATTATCAGTCTGATATTGGTTTTAATTGCCAACCCATCTGTAGAGGTTCATGGTACTTCATGTGTGGATTCTATTGGGGATTGTGTCAAAATTAACATGATCAAATTCCAGTATCTCTAATAGTCACAATAAACTGTCATGGCAGCTCTGTAATTAATTATTACGCTTGTAAAAATATGTACATGTACACATGTAAAAGATTACAGATGTGCCATAATTTAAGCAGCGTTCTAAACAATGCAGTCAGTGCAGTGTAGGCACCGCTCCAATAACACCCACTGTAATTTTCATTGTGATGGTCTCCCAGACTATTAAACACCTGTGGAGCACTGAATCATGGGTAATCTTGTTCAGAATGACCACGGTATCATCTGACTGTCAGATGTTTTCATGAAGTGGATGAGAAACAGAGAGAGGAGAAAAAACAGACTTTAAGTGAAACGTCAGTATGTGTGTGTCGTCCTGTCTTAGATTATTAATTAATATAAAACAGTACATGAAATTATAGCATAGCTTAGTCAGTGAGATATAAACACTTATCACAGTCTTCATCAGAGCAGTACAGGGTTTGCTTGCCTGCCAGTAGTCCTGATAACAGTGGTGAACTATGTTGTAAAGGATGCCTTATTTTGGTGTTTTCTCTGTTGTGACAGACTTTAGTCAACTAATCAGTTAATAAACAGGGATTTCTTGTGTTGAACTGAGTCTGTTGAAGCAGGAAAACACTAAAACATACAAGCTGGGGGTCCTTAGGGTCAAAGTAGAGAGCCGCTGCTCATAGAGAGGAAATCCACTGAGTTTTCAAAGGTTCTGCGTCATTCAGTGTTTGAGATGTAAACAAAGTCATTCAGAGTGGTTTGGTGTGAAATGGTTGATTGTAGAGACTCAGAATTCTTTACTGTGGTGGTGACAGGAACCAGTGGGGTGATTCACAAAGCAGGATTTCTCAGTTTAGCCATGTAAGTCAAGCCTGTCTAAGAGGGAAAGAGCTGAGGGACATTCCTATAGGACAACGCCCAGCTTTGGGCTTAAGTTATCTGGCTAACTGATAAATCCTGCTTTGTGAAATACCCCCAGGGGTCACCATGTCCACAACATAAATACAGCCATTTTAGTTACTGTCCAAAAAACAACAGTGAATCTACACGTGTCTTCTGAGCTTTTCTTTGTAATGTTGATGATGTAAGTAAATAGTGGTGAATTTGAAAAGAAAAAAGGACATCTGGTTCCTGTCACCACCACTGTGAACAATTCTGACTCAGTTAGTTTCCCTAAAACAGAGCATTTCACACCAAACCACTCCGACTCCAGTTTCTTTCAGAAAACTTACTGTGCCAAAGGCTCGTCTATTCATTTCATCACAAAGTGAAAAACCTTAAAGCCCATTTCATTCTGGTTTGCTTAAACTCAAACCTGCGACATTAGAGGACGTCAGAGTGTCTGCAGGCCTCCTCCTCCTTTGAGGCCTTTTTAATCCACTTTTTTAACCACTTCAAATGTAATTTAAGACCAAATTTGCAGAGGCACTATCAGATATAATAACACTCTTCCAAATAACTCACACTCACATTTTGTTTCTGTATGTAAAATTCTTCATAATTAAATGGTTCAGATGTGAAAAAGTCATTCAGAGTGGTTTGGTGTGAAATGCTGATGTCTGACATCATTTTATGATAGTTTTGTGATAAAGTTTTGGCTTAAAATTTATTTGCATCCATTTATTTTAATCCACTCATAGTGGAGGGATGCATTCAGGGTGTTGTGAGGCAAAATAGTCCCCACAGAAAATGTATTTTTTCAGATTTATGACTATTTTCCATCATCAACATTCCATATAAACTCAGAAGACTCGTGTAGGTTCACTGGTGGTTTGGATAGTAAATAAAATGTCTATATTTGTGTTGTAGTCATGGCGACCCCTGGTTCCTATCACCACCACTGTAAAGACATCTGAGTCTACGTTTCTCTACAATGAACCATTCCATGTCAAACCACTCTGAATGACTTTGTTGACATGTCGAGGACAGAATCAATAAGAAATTTAGAAAAACTGGTGGAATTCCCATTTTAGAACAAAAGACTTAAAAGTGTGGAATGTCCAGAAAAGGGAGTGACAGTGAAAACTGCCCGTCGAGAACAAAAACCTGGGGACTTTTTAATAAAACAATATTTCATTTAAAGTTCTCAGCATTTGTGTCTGAATGACCAATGTTCACAGAGCGGTCACTCTAATGCAGGTTCCTTCTGGGTCACAGCCCTGTGGAGTTTAACGTTAGCGCTCCTCATCATCAAACATACCTGATTCGCCCAGCAGCTGATTAGAAAGGTCTTCATAAGGTGAATTCAGAGCGTTAGGAAAACTAAAACCCCAAACTTTGCTGTATGTGGACCAGGAAGGAGGCCTGTTTGAAACTCCTGCCCTGAAGCTTGTAGCACACTGGCACTGCCAATCTGGAACGCTTGTAGGTTGGAAATCTGCATATATCTTTATATTTTCACATCAAATTTTATTACTCGCCATTTAAATGAGAACAGTCATATGCTGAAGGACGCCAAAGACATGTGTGGCGTGTGAATGTTGCTTTTTTAGTTTTGCTCTGGAGCTGCGAGGCTAATATGATGGTCGCTAACGTAACTTGTAGTTTCTACACTCTGGAAAGCATAAAGCCGTCAGTTATCTAATGACATAACTACGTATCGGTTTTTATAGACAACAGTGCCAAAACCCAGGTAAGTTAGCTAAGTCTGGAGCACGATGCTAACTGGCGTTCTAATATTTGCTAGGAAGCAGCTAAATTTTCTATGTAGCATCAGTAAAATGTTAAAAATCTAACTTTTTGCTGCTGGACTACATTTGGGGCAGGTGGTGAATTGTTTATGTTTGATTTTTTGTCAGCTAATACTTTATGTTAACTAGCTGACCAGTTTAACACAATGGTGCTAGCTAGCTTGTTAGCTCCCTAGCTAGCTAACTTAATTCAGCATTGGGGTTTTTTTTATTTTGCACATTTTACGCTTTTCTACCTTAATTCGTGAAGCCAAAATAAGTTAAAAGAATGTAAGTTTAACGTATATTAATATAGTCCACCAAACGTAACAATATAGCACCAAAAACGATAAAAACAGTCACTGACTTTCTTCAGCTCATTCTTCTGCTGCAGCCTCTTTAAACGAGAAGGAAACCATGGAAGCGGGAAACTGACGTTGAGACGTTACTTAACGTGCATGTTCTCTTTCAGGTCCATGCTGACAACCCAGGAATGCTGGGTTCTCTGGAGCTACCCAGTAAATTACAACATAGCCCATATATGTGACCCAGTTTCAGTAATGTATTTATTGGGTTGTTGCATTTTTTAGAAGGTAGGAATGAAATGACCAACCGTTGCCCCTCCTAGCGGACCTTAAACTAACTAAGTGTGGAAATATATGTTACATACTGTACAGTGTGTATGTGTGCATGTGTGTATAAACCTATAGGTGTCAATAAAACTTTACCACAAATTATTTTTTTATTCATACATTGCAATATAAAACATCATTTGACCAATTAACTTAATATAAGCGCCTAAAAATAAAACTAAATACAAACATTTCTTTTTCCCTACAATGGCTAGGTTACCACACTGAAACAACTGCTACTGGCTCTCACTGTGCTGCTTTGAGCATGACTAGTTAATCTGACTGTCATCCAGGAAAGTGGCCAATGACAGCAGAGCGAGCCTTTCACAGTCAAATTTGAAAACATGTCTGTTAGAGAGAGTGTTCTGCTGCTGCTTCTACTCAGTCAGTCCACTAGCAATAGCTGTTACCTGGATTATTACCTGGATTATTTTACATCTGCCTGTCAGATTCTTATTCTGAGTGAATTTGAGTTTTAGATTCAACAGAGAACAAAAAACTGAATATGGACAGAGAAGAAGGTCAGACGGATCTGTTTGGCAACATCAGGTCAGAAAACATTCTCCTGTTATTTTCTGTAACAGCCGAACGTAATATTGTGTTTTGTGTTCTTGTCTTTAGTTTTTGTAGCTTAGTCTAAAAGTGAAGTTGGCTGGACAGCAGTGGCTGCTCTGACCTCAGTAACGTGTGAGTTAGCTGAATACTCAACCAGCACGAGCAACACAGCTGCTGGTCTCTATCAAATTAAAATATGGTGAAAATACCTTAATATCTACTTCAACAGCTGAGATTAGTGTTTGATGATCATACCACCTCATCTCTCCACCTGAGCGCTACATGAATCATGAACGAATATGATGTTTATCGCCCCCAGGAAGTCTCTGTGCATTTTCTGGTCTAAACAAAGTTTTATTAGGTTTTTATTTAGTATCATCTGTTCAGTTGTTTTGTTGAGCGCATTATTAAAGCTGTAACCTGTTAATATGTGTCCTGAACTGAAAGCTCCAGGCAGCTATCGGCCAGTTAAAATAGGCATCTAGTGCTGAATTCCTCAGAAGGAAACTTCTGCAGATAATTTAAGATAATTTAGTTGTCTTCATGCTGATATTTAAGGATTTTAAAGGAGTTGGTTTTGACTGTAAAGTCTTGACTGCACTCAGGGTGGGATGTTAGTGTTAAGATATTAAAGGTAGGAGAGTGCCCACCATGTTTATACTGTCTGCGTTTCCTGGGTCATGTGGGGCTGAGAGCACTTTTTTGTTTTGATTTGAGCAGATGGGGTAAAAAGCTAATCTACAGTTGTGGGAACACAAATTTGGCACATTTTGGGGGTAAAATAGATGTGAAACTTTGTCGCTGCTTGATTGTTATTGTTTCTGTCAGTAAATGTGCCTGAAGTAGATTTTCTCACTTGTGTCTATAAATAAGTAAAACAAAGAAATTTGATAGAATGAAATATTCAGTCTCTGTTCAGTCAGAGAGTCTTTGGAAAAAGACAAACACAGCCAAAAATCTGTAAAATAATCTGTAAAGTTTATCTGCAGAACTTTTAGTGCCGTTACTTTAATGAAGGTATTTGATCACAATAACTTTATCTGTGAAACCTTTATTGAAACTTTCTGTGAAATTGTTGTTTTTGTACCTTTTTTGAATTATAATATTTTAATTTAATTTGATGTTTTTTGTTGGCAGCTGTTGTTGCCAGTCATTTGAGCGCTGTTTTATGATTTCTTTTTACAGTGCAGGTTTATATTCCCTTCAAAATACTTTTTTAAAATGAATTAATGGTTTAAATTATTTAATCTTTCTCTGGTGAGTGAGATTTATGTGAGTGAGTGTGTGTTTGTCTAACAGTAAATCTGAAATGTATCTCATATATAAACTCATGTCTGTGTTTCTGATCTGTTTATTGAATATATTTCTGACTCACATTTTAGAGAAAACAGTTTATTTTTATTCTCTTTTTATTGATTTTGAATATTTTAATCACAGAAAGGTTTGATTTCTGAAACCGATAAACAACAAACACATTTTTTGCAAACCTGACATCCCCCCCCCCCGCCTCTCTGTATCTCTGTCGGTCTCTCTCTCTCTCGACACAATCCCCTTGACTTCTTATAAGTTCAGGGGTTACATTTATAGTTCGAGAATACACTGCTTACAATTAGGAGATAATTTAGGATGAACACATAAACACATGCACACAAAAACATTGCGTCAGGTGTGTACCGGAGAGCGGCATGACAGTGGAGGACGTGCTGTTAGCCGTGGGAGAGCAGGTAGGATGTGAGAACATTTACTCAGCCTCCCGTATGAATAAAGCAGTGGTGGTGTTCTTGATGACAGAGAGCTGTGTGAGCAGGCTGATCGAGTCAGGGATATGGGTGAAGGGAAACATGGTACAGGTCAGCCCGCTAAGTGCACCTGCGACTCGTGTTACTGTCTCCACGGAAAGACTCTGCTGCTTTGAGTGCAGAGATATCGGCCATAAACAGTTCGGCTGCCCGCACAGAGCAGCGCAGCAGGTGCGTTTAGACGCTGACCAGGCCAACACACAAGAGGGGCAGTAGGGAGGGAGTAGTAGGGGGAGGTTGCCACGACCTCAGGGGGAGTCGATGGTGGGCCTGCATCTGTGAGCGCTGCCGCTGAGGAAGAGGCCACAGTCGGCACTCATACTGCAGCTCTCACTAAAGAGAGCTCTAGCGGTGATGCCAGTGCTGCTGGTAGTAATGGTGATGACACGCACAAGGAGCTCAATCCTAATGATGCTGCTAATGCTAGTTGTAAAAAGGCCAAAGCTAAGACAGACAGGCCAGTGAGGGAAGATGATGAGCCAGTCGTAGAACATCATGGGGTCATAGACAGCAGCATTCATGGAGAGCATGTGGGTGAGTTGGAGGGGGGTGAGTCTGATTCTGAGGTTGAGAGTCTGCTGTCAGACTGTTCAGGGATGTCTGAGATACCGGCCAGCTTGTCTAGTCAGTGATGTGTATTCCATAGCATATATAAACAGCTTTTCATGAGCAACCAAAGGTAAAAGAAATGTGTCTCTGAACAGCTTCTTTCCAGAAGTGAACCACAGTAGTGCGCAAAAGCTTGAACTAGTCAGTTATGACAGACAGGTTCTTTCTCGAAAATAAGTTTGTGAAGGTCACATGTTAATAATACACGGTAAAATTCATCAGCAGGAGCACATCTTTGCAAATGTTTTGCACAAAATATAGGCAAAGATAGACACTATTCTTCAGCACACTTGAGCATGAACTAGCTCTGTGTAACAAGAAAGCCTCTTTGTTTTGGGAGGTGACTGGAATTGTACTCTAGATTGTACAGTGGATAGAACTAGAGAAGAGCCACACTTGTTATCTGCAATTGTTTTAAAGAGCATAGTTAAATATTTTGACTTGGTTGACTGCTGGAAACTTGTACATCCCACTGTTAAACAGTTCACCTGGGTGAAAACAGTGGAGGGTAGAACAAGCGCAGCACGCTTGGATCGTTTTTATCTTTCAATATATCGCTTATGTGCTTATACCGTGCCTGTTCCAGTCTGTTCCACCTAGTTATAGAAAAACAGCATACTGGAAATTTTATGTAAGGCTGTTACATGATGCAGGCTTTTGCTCTAGTTTTCGTGCTTTTTGGGCAAGGTGGTCAGAAAGAAAAGCTGATTTCGACTCCTTGCAGCAGTGGTGGGATGTTGGTAAGGCCCAAATTAGACTTTTTTGTCAGCAGTACACCTCTTATGTCACAGAAGAAAAACAACAAGTACTAGCAGCTCTTGAACGTGAGCCATGAGCGTGGCTAGAACGACAAATCAGGGGTCAAGATTGTGAAGGCATACAGGCAGAGTTGGAGGAGCTATGCCATAATATGGGTGCCTTCCTTCTAGATAGAGCAAAAGGTGCACTTGTAAGAGCCAGGTTCCAGTTGCTAAGAGAGATGGATGCTCCAAGTTCATTTTTCTTTAACCTTGAAAAACAATATAATGCGAGAAAACAAATATATGCACTGTACCTGTCGGATGGTTGCCTGTCCTCTGATATTAGAGAAATACAGGAGAGGACAGTAGAATTTTATTCTGAATTGTATAAAGCAGATAAGTGTGATAATGACTGTGTGGACACTTTACTGGCGGATCTGCCTAAATTGGCTCTGGACAATAAGGATATGTTGGACCTCCCTTTGACAGTGGAGGAGCTAAAGAGCTGCTTTCCAGATGTCATTAGGCCGTGCCCCAAGAATAGACGGTCTGCCAGTGGAATTTCATAAGACATTTTGGGATCATATTGGTCAGGATTTACTTTGTGTTGAACGAGTATACAAAAAATGGTGAATTGCCACTCAGCTGCAGGAGAGTGCCAACTCTCTTACTCAAAAAAGGGGACTTGTGTGAATTGAAAAACTGGCGTCCCTTGGCACTGCTGTGCACCAACTACAAAATTCTCTTAAAAACTTTGGCTAATAGGCGGAAAGGCGTACTGGACACTATTATACACAGAGACCAAGCCTACTGCATTCCTGGTCGCTCAATACTGGATAATCTTTTTTTTAATAAGAGACATGATGGAGTTGTCAAACAGACTGCCAGTTGACTTCGGCCTGATCTCTTTGGACCAGGAAAAAGCCTTTGATCATGTCGATCACGCCTGTCTTTTTAATACTTTGAGTTTTGTTTTTTTGGTAGAATTTTATTAATTATGTTAAACTGATGTACACAGATGCCTCTTGCCTCGTGAAAGTGGGAGGGGATCTAGCCAGACCAATCACACTGGGGAGAGGGCTCAGACGAGGATGTGTAATGTTGGGCCAGCTCAAGGTTGATCCAATCACTGGAATGAGTCTGATAAACTGCATTATTTACCCTGAGCATTTCTGTGTTGTACGATGAAAAAAACGGTCAGTAAGAGCTTTATAGATAAAAAGAAGCCAATGTGTCTCACGACGCACAGATAGAGATGACCAGCCAACTTTTTCATATACTATACAATGATGGGTCTGTAGGGGTCACCAGTAATGAATCTTAAGGCAGCGTGATATACAGGTATACAGAGTCTAGAGATTTCAGAGTAGTTACAGGTGCATATCTGTATAACACGTCTAATCCAGAACAGGCAATAATGTTGCTTCATTGATCTTTTTCCTTGTGTGCTTTGGGAAACATACTTTGTTACGATACAGGGAACCAAGTTTTTGTCTGAGTTTACAGGTAAGTTTGTTAACATGTTGTTTAAAAGTGCATTTGTCATCCAGACATATGCCGAGGTATTTGTACTCATTGACTCTTTCAGTGTCAGATCCCTTCAGGGTTGTGATGTTAAAAGTGCTAAAATCAATGTTAGAGGCTGTGGGAAACAGCATAAATTTAGTTCTCAATATTTAAAACTAGTTTATGTTTGTAAAAAGCCGATTGTAGGACATTAAAAGAATGCAGTAGTTTATCTACTGCAGTACCAATACAGTCAGTCGAGCATATAAGTGTACTTTGCAGTCAACAATTGAGGTGGCAGTGTCATTTATATAAATATTAAATAATACTGGTCCAAGGATCGAACCTTGAGGGACCCCCTTTGTTATTGGAAGTAGCTCTGATTTATTCTGTCCTAGGGCGTGAGGCACGATGTGATTTCATAAGTGGCGACTCATCCTGGACAATCATTTATTTTCTTCTCCTGGATAAACACCACTATTGTCCAATCAACAATTTGTTACATCATCAGCCTACGCCTTTGCTGTTTTTCAAATTCCTAGCAGTGCCTCCTGCTCATGCAGAACAACAGGTAACTCCACAAATATATTGTCTATGAGCTTTTTCTATACTGAAATGTATTAGGATAAAACAAATGGGTACAAAATGTTACTAAAGCCATTTCATCAACTGACAGATAGTGTGGATGGATAATGTTGAGTCTCTCATACAGGCAAGTCAGTTATCTTATCATGTAGCATTGCTACCTGGCTATGTGGCTAGTTAGGTTGTGTTTAGCAAACAGTAAAACTAAGAAAAGTGTGATTTTTTTAAGGATATGTTTCACAACATTCACAAATACCCAACAGATCAACTTATGAGCTACCTAAAGCTTATCTAGTTAGCATGCTAGCAAACTTAGTAGTACTTTTCACAGCATGATGAGCTGCTTGTCCAGGGTAGCCAATAGCTGCTGATCCTGGATAGTCAATTAATGACTGTGTTAATCTGAGATAGCAAATTAATCCTTTTATTGACAGTATTGATCCTGGAAAGTACTTAATCCTATTACTGATGGTATTAATGCTAGATTGTCAATTAATCTAGTTGATCACTAGATTTATTGGAGGGTCGATACAGTCATAAACTGTTATTATCCAGTTAATGACTGTACTGATTCTGGATAACCTGTTAGTCATATTGTTGATTGTACTGATCATCGACAGCCAGTTAATCTAGTTCATGACTATTGATCCTGGATAGCAATTTAATCCTGTTGCTTATGGTGTTGATCCTGAACTGCCAGTTACTTGCTTTATTGATTGTGTTTATCCTGGATAGTCAGTTAATCTAGTTTATGACTGTACTGATCCTGGATAAGATAAGATACAAACTCCATTTCAGGAAAGTTAGGACATTTTGTTAAATGCAATAAAACCAAGAATGTGATTTGTTAATTCTCTCCTGAACCTTTATTTAACTGACAAAGTACAAAGAAAAGATTTCCACAGTTTTAACTGTGTTTTGTAAATATACATAAGTGTAGAACTTGATTCCTGCACCACACTCAGTAAAAGCTGGTAAAGAGGCCTGTTTACCGCTCTGTTACATCACCTTTCCTTTAATTACACTGTAATCGTTTGGGAACTGAGGACTGATAGTTGCAGCACATGTGTGATAAGGATCGGTTGAATATGTCTGTAAATACCTCAGCTAGTCCTGCAGCACAGTCTCTGAGAACCCGTCCTAGGACACCATCTGGACCAGCTGCTTTTGTGCAGATGACGTCAGCAGGCTGTTGGTATCTGGAGCAAGATGGTGGTATCGGCAGTATCTGGTCCCACTTTCTCATTAGAAATGCTCAGTCTGGATGGACATTCTGTTATTTGCTAATGGCAGTTAGTAAATATCCAGGGCACCTGCAGTATCAGCGTCTGGACGCATGTAAACAGCAGTCATTATGGTAACTGTGAATTCCTCTGGCAGATAGAACGGAGGACATTTATTGATAATATACTCCAAGTCTGGAGAGCAGTGAGTATCAGTGATCTCAGCATTTGTGCACCAGTTGTTTGTGTATAAACACAGTCCTCCTCCCTACTCTCACCAGAATCTCTGGGCCTGTTGGCTTGATGTGCTGAACGCCCTGCTAGTTCAGTAGCCTCATGTGGCGTCGTTGGGTTGAGCCACGTCTCCGTGATGACCATAATGCAGCAGTCCTGTATGTTGTTCTGTGTAGAGATGATGAGCTCCAGCTACTCCATCTTATTGGTGAGTGATCTTGTGTTGGAGATGAAGAGACCTGGCAGTGGAGGTTTGTGCAGGTTGTTTACTAGCCTAGCACGTCTGCCGACCTGACAGCCACGTTTCTGCTTCCTCTCTCTCCGCTGACTTTGTCACCTCCCAGCTGGAACTATAATCCACGGAGACCCTGTCAGTCTGATGAACTCTGCTGGGAGGTTATGATCTGGGTGCTCCTTGTTAAATAACTCCTGCTGTGCACAGAGCTGATGTGTATCAGTTCTAGTTGGCTGTATTTGATGTTTACATGTGCACATGTGATGCTCAGTAACAGGTAACCTAACAGAAAGCTGATTAAAGAGCAACGTTTCGTGGAGTTCTCATCCCCAGCTTATACATTCACCGCCATCTTTCCCTTAAACGAAGTGAGAGTCAGCTGCCCCTTTTCTCTCAGAATGTTTAGTGCCCTTTTGGAGGAGTTCTAATGCTTAATATGCTGCTGTACAAAACCTGAGTGAACTTAAAATTTGTCCCTGGAGAGTTTTGAGAGCTCAGTTTGGTTAAATCCATCAAATGGCTGTAAAACAGCAGCCTGATCGGCTCATGCCGGAACATTTTTGCCTGCTGCTTTCAGTTGACGTCACATGGCAGCGTCAGTGCCAACTTCAGAAAACTTAGGCTGCGTCCCAAACCACAAACTACAGCACTAAATAGTGTGTAAAAATTGAGTTCCAACATTGGAAGTGTGTTCATTAGTGCAGTATGTCAAACACAGAAATGGGCGTTTTGGGACGCAGCCTAAGTTACGTCATCTTAAATTTCACAGAACGTGGGATTTTGAGGTACGGTGTTGTATTTAGTGATAAATATGAATTTATGTCATAATGTAACGTCCACATCACAGAAGCAGTGTAGTTTGATCCTAATATGAAAACACACTTTGAGAATCTGGGTTTATGTTAGTTAGAGATCTACTGAAGCCTGAACTCCTACTGAACACATTGACCACTGCACCAGCTTCTCATTTGAATCCCTTCCACTTTAAATCGTTCAGTGGTTCCATTCTGGCACCTGTACATGTATGATGACGCGATCACCTGTAAAGAGGATTTGCTCTTTGCCCAAGAAATGAGCTGTTTGTGTAGATGATAACCCTCTCAGAGCTGCTTCCTCACTGCATTTCTAGGGCTGAACTATCATAATCAGAGGGCCGAGGGCTAAGAGTCACGGTTGGCTACTGGTTCTCAGAGGGACAAGGTTAACATGTCAGGACTTGATGAAAGTGCTTCAGTAATGAGTGTCTGACGGAGGAGCTGCATGTTCACCATGAGTCCCACTGAAATTTGAGATGCTACTTCAACATCAGCAGTATGAATTCTACCTGCAGCTGATTCAGAATCTAACCAAGTCAAAGATCAAAGACAGTTAAATCTAATCAAGGCAATTACGTCAAGATGTTTATGTGGTGTAAAGTGAGTTTTTCGGATGGTCCGGTGTGACAGCTCAGGTTAAATGTTCACCAAAAAACTGCATTGAGTCTTTAAGCTCATGTTGGTTTTTGAGATTTTAGTTTTCTTCATGCTGTTGCTTTATTGAAGGTGTTTGATCGCAATGATTTCAGACAAATCTGTAAAATAACAGTTTTTATCTGTAAAACCTTTATTGAATTTTTCTGTAAATGTATTGTTTTTGTCCTTTTTTGAATTATATTTAACTAATTGTTGCTGCCAGTCATTTGAGTGTTTAAGACTTTTTTTCAGTGCAGAGATGAACAGGCCTGTATTGTCGGACGCAGTAAAGGAAATGTTGCCCGTTTCCATAGCAGAATCTCCGTCTCTCAGAAACAGACTCAGCTAAATACAGATAACAGCTTCTGTCTATAAGGTTTATGTGTGTGAATGTACGTCTACATACCATTAGAACAAATGAAAATAAACATAAATGCAGTAGAACAAGGTGTGTGTGTGTGTGTACAGTGTGTATGTATGAGTGTGTTTATATAGAGTGTGTGTGTGATAAGTGTGTGTGTACAGTGTGTGTATGAGTGTGTTTATATAGAGTGTGTGTGTGTGTGTGTGTGTGTGTGTGTGTGTGTGTGTAACAGTGAATCTGAAATGTATCTCATTTATAAACTCATGTCTGTGTGTTTCTGTTTAGTGAATCTTTTTCTGAATCACATTTTAGAGAAAACAGTTTATTTTATTCTCTTTATTTATTCTGAATAATTTAAACACAGAAAGGTTTGATTTCTCTCATATTTACAGTCTGAGATCAAACTGATAAACAACAAACACATTTCAACCAACCTGACCCCCCCACCCCCCCCGTCTCTCTCTCACTGTCTATCTCTCTCACTCTCTCTCTGCCCACCCTCTGTTTTCTCTCTTTCTGTCTCTCTCTGTGTTTGTGTCTCTCTCTCTCTGTAGAGGTTATTCTGTCTCACACAGATTCACTGAGTCATAAATCCAGAATCCAGCGTAGAGCGGTTCAGTGAATGTGGTGGTGAATGTGTGTAGGTGGGTCAGTGTGTGTGTGTTAGGGGAGATGGTGTAGAAGGACAGAGTGCCGGACCCCCAGTCCAGATACACTCCTACTCTGTTAGTGGAGGAGGGGGGTGCAGGTAGATCAGTTCTCTGTTTATTGTGATAGACAGAGTAACTGTTATCAGAGCAGATCAGACTCCAGGAGTGTTTATTGGATCCAAACTCACAGTCAACACTGCCTCCTTTCCTCCTGATTCCTCTGTATGATACTGATATATCAGCGTCTTTATTCCACTGAACCTCCCAGTAACAGCGTCCAGTCAGACTCTCCACACTCAGAACCTGAGGATAATGATCAAATCTGTCTGGATGATCTGGATACGACTGATCTTCTCTCACCCACTTCACCTTTCTGTTCCCCTCAGACAGAGAGAGACGACTGTTCACTGTGTTTGGATCCAGAGTGAGATGAACAGCATCTGTACACACACACACACACACACACACACACACACACACACACACAGATACACACACACACACACAGACACACAGAGGAGACAGAGAATTTTAATGTGAGTGTATATAATGTTTGTGTGTGTACAGTGTATGTGTGTGTATGGGTGTGTATGATGTGTATGGGTGTGTGTGTGTGTGTAAGATATGTCAAGGTACATGTGTGTATGGTGTGTTTGTATGATATGTACAGTTGTACAAAAATGTGTCGATGTGTGTGTGTGTGTGTGTGTGTGTATAGTATATATGTGAGAGTGTGTGTGTGTGTATAGTATATATGTGAGTGTTTGTGTGTAGTGTGTAGTGTATATGTGTGTGTGTGTGTGTGTGTGTGTTTTACATTTCTTCAGTCCTGGTTTGATCCTGATCTTTCCTCCATGATCCACCCTGAAGAACAAACACACACATTTATACATTCATTAAACTTCATATCAAATCAAAGCTAAAATAGAGCCTAAACAGATTGTTACAGTATAAAACCCCCTTCAGACCTTACTGTCCAGATAAAACCAAACTAAAATAAAGACTAAAACAGACTGTTACGGCATAAAACCCCCTTCAGACCTTACGGTCCAGATAAAACCAAACTAAAATCACATTGCTAGGCAAGTTAGCTCTAAATTACACTGCTAGGCCAGTCGGCTCTAAATCACACTGCTGGGCCAGTCGGCTCTAAATCACACTGCTGGGCCAGTCGGCTCTAAATCACACTGCTAGGCCAGTCGGCTCTAAATCACACTGCTGGGCCAGTCGGCTCTAAATCACAATGCTGGGCCAGTCAGCTCTAAATCACACTGCTGGGCCAGTCGGCTCTAAATCACACTGCTGGGCTAGTGAGGTCTAAATCACAATGCTGGGCCAGTCGGCTCTAAATCACACTGCTGGGCCAGTCGGCTCTAAATCACACTGCTGGGCCAGTCGGCTCTAAATCACACTGCTGGGCCAGTCGGCTCTAAATCACAGTGCTAGGCCAGTCCGCTCTAAATCACACTGCTGGGCCAGTCGGCTCTAAATCACACTGCTGGGCCAGTCGGCTCTAAATCAC
This sequence comes from Colossoma macropomum, assembly GCF_904425465.1. Taxonomy (NCBI): domain Eukaryota; kingdom Metazoa; phylum Chordata; class Actinopteri; order Characiformes; family Serrasalmidae; genus Colossoma; species Colossoma macropomum. The sequence continues at coordinate 34,925,455 of NW_023494786.1, forward strand.
AGTGCTAGGCCAGTCCGCTCTAAATCACACTGCTGGGCCAGTCGGCTCTAAATCACACTGCTGGGCCAGTCGGCTCTAAATCACACTGCTAGGCCAGTCCGCTCTAAATCACACTGCTGGGCCAGTCGGCTCTAAATCACAGTGCTAGGCCAGTCCGCTCTAAATCACACTGCTGGGCCAGTCGGCTCTAAATCACAGTGCTAGGCCAGTCCGCTCTAAATCACACTGCTGGGCCAGTCGGCTCTAAATCACAGTGCTAGGCCAGTCCGCTCTAAATCACACTGCTGGGCCAGTTGATATTTGTAACTATTCCACCACCAGCAACAGATTCAAAGCACTGAGCTCTCTCTCCTCCTCTGCTCCTCCCTCCACCACCTCAGCCTGAACTCACCACTAGCAACAGATCCAAAGTGCTGAGCTCTCTCTCCTCCTCTGCTCCTCCCTCCACCACCTCAGCCTCAATTCACCACCAGCAACAGATTCAAAGCACTGAGCTCTCTCTCCTCCTCTGCTCCTCCCTCGATCATGAGGAATGGGAACTCGGCTCCAGCTAAAGGTGAAGCGTCTGTTTTATCCCTCTCTGGTTGGATGCCGGTTCTGTCATTGTGCACACAGGAGTAAACAACACACGAGGTCGAGCGAGCGAAGCTTTAAAAGACCATTTTACAGCACTTTTATGTAGCGAACAGGAACAAACAGCCAGAGCTGTAGTTTCTGGCCCTCTGCCAACGTTTAGAAGAGGAAAAGAGATTTTTAGCAGATGCTAAACGAGTGGCTGAAAAGGTGGACTGAGGACAATAACCTGGGTTTTACTGACAGTTAGACCCTTTTTGGGAAAGACCTTCTCTTTATCACAGAGACGGACTCCACCTAAGTCTCCGCTGATCTACGTTTTTATCTTCGAACTACGAGAAAGAAATCAGTAAAATGTGACGTGAAAATAGAGAAGTAAATAAAACAAACAGCAGCTCATCTGGTACTAAGGGTTACTCCTCTATTTAAACTGTAGTAAGCAGTCAAAATGCAGTTCGTACTACAGGAACTAAATGAATAATTAAAGTTAGTTGGAGTTTCTAAGTTTGTTGCACCGTAACAGAGTCAGACAGAGATTTTAGAACAGCACTGCTGAATGTAAGAGCTCTAACTAACAAAACCAGCACTGTCAATGACCTTATTTCAGAACAGAAACTGGACTTTATGATACTGAAACCTGGCTTAGTTCAGACAGGACAGTTTCCCTGACTGAAACTGCTCCACAGAATTATGATTTATTTAACATCAACAGCAGCTGCTTTTAGTAATGCTGTACATTACAAACCTCCTCTACATGTTAACTGAACAGTGCATGACATGGTCAATAATTTTTACTGTAAACTAAGATCTGTTCTAGATAATGTTGCACCAGAAAAGACTAAAAAGAAGTCCTTGACCACAAAAATGCCATGGAAAAATGAACAGATAAACCTGTTGAAAAGGGACGCAGAGCAAAACGGAAATGGAGGAAAACTAAACTAACTATTCATTATGAAATTCTTAAAAACTGTATTAATATGAACACAAGTAATTGATCATGTGTTAGATCCTAAATTAACCAATGATTCTCATGGAGGCTTCAACATTAAAATGTAATGATTTTGCATTATTTTTAATACAAAAATCACCGACATTCGGTCACATTTTATTACTTCAAAACTACCAATAAACTATTTTTATTCAACAGCAAAACACTATAAATAGTTTTAAAAAGATCATGGAGACAGAACTTCAGAAAGTTGTCATGCAGTTAAATTCCTCTACCTGTGGTTTAGATCCTGTTCCAGCAGCATTTTTAAAGAAGTATTTGACGGCCTTTGTCCAGCTGTGCTAAATTGTTCTTTGGAAACCGGCACTTTTCCAGACACACTCAAAACAGCTGTTGTAAGACCACTATTGATGAAACATAACCTTGATCCCTCAGTTCTTAGCAATTACAGACCAATTTTACATTTTTAAGTAAATTAATTAAAAAAAAATAGCCTTTCACAGCTTAATGAATTCCTAAATGAACACAATGAAATCCAGTCTGGCTTCAGAGCAAATCACAGCACTGAAACTGCTTTAGTGAAGGTGGTGAATGATCTGAGAATAAATGCTGATGCTGGTGATGTTTCGGTACTTATGCTTCTGGATTTAACTGCTGCATTTGAGACTATTGACCACAGAATACTTTCAAATCAGCTTGAGAACTTGGTTGGTCTTAATAGAACTGTGTTAAACCGGTTCTCTATATATTTAACTGGAAGACAGTATTTTGTAAACATAAGTGAACATATGTCAGATAAGCATCGTCATCTCTGTGGTGTACCACAAGGCTCTGTGCTACATCCACTTCTGTTTTCTTTGTATTTGCTGCCACTGTGTCAGATTATTAGGAAGCAGGGCATCAATTTTCATAGTTATGCAGATGATACACAGCTGTATATCTGTGGCCCCGGAAAATGTCAGTTCAGTAGATAAGCTCACTATATGTCTGTCCAGCATAGTTAGCTGGATGAACAGCAATTTTCTAAAGCTAAATGAAGAAAAGACAGAGATAATTATAATTGGTAGTGAAGCAAAGAGGAACAAGGTGAATGAAAGACTTGGAAATCTGGCTGTACAAATAAAAACTAAAGGTAGGAATCTTGGTGTAAATCTAGACACTGATTTAACTTTTAATGCACATATTATAATTAATAATATTACCAAAATTGCTTTTTATCATTTAAGGAATACAGCACGAGTCCGACCTGATCTCTGTCTGGTCCATGATTTTGTGTTTTCTCGACTTAACTACTGTAATGCTTTGTTCACAGGACATCCTGCAAGTACAACCAACAAACTACAACTTTCTTTACATTAGTGTTTAATTTGTTGTTTATTGTTGTTTTCTTTGTTTTTACTGGAACATTACTTAATTTTATGTTAATCTTGTTGTATTTTTATTTGTCTTCTCTTTCTTTTTATTTATAGTTTTATCTTGTGCTTTTTAAATTGTATTTATGAATAAATCCATTTTCTTCTATTTATTATTTGTTTATTATTTTTGATTATCTTTTTCTCTCTTCTTCCTCTGTTGTTTTTTACTTTGTATTGTGAAGCACTTTGAGCTGCATTTTTAATGTATGAAAGGTGCTATATAAATTATTATTATTATTACTATTATTATTATTATTATTCTGTTGTTTTTCTGTGTGTAAATAATGGTTAATCTGCACTTTTCCTTCACAACAAACAGCACATCAGGACCTAAAGCCAAACACAGAGTCCTGCAGTGAGAGTTTAGTTTAATGTACTGAAGGCGCTGGTTGTTGGTGCCTCACTCTGAGATGAGTGATGGGTGTGATGGTGAGGAAGGCGACACAGGAGAGGCTACAGAATAACACAATAACACACACATACATTTAAGACTAACAGAACAACAACACTAACATCATTAAACCACAACACTGTCTCTTAAGGGGTGGAGCCACAGCTCAGCTCTGCATAACACGCCTCTAAAGCTCTTTCTCGAAAATGGAGCCACCACAGTATCATATGAACAATATGAACACAAGACAGCGGAGCTCACAGCTTTAATCGTGAAGTCTGGAGCTGTAACACAGTCACTATAAAAAGAAGAACCATTTCACCATGAAAAGAGCTCTTTAATCATGCAAATGGTTCTTTTTGTGTTCCTAGTTCTATATAGAACCACTGTCTTTACTAAAGGACCTTTGAAGAACCATCTGTTTTTAAGAGTGAACTACCGCATGTGGGGGACGGGCATATTTGACTATAAGCAAATCAGAAACTGCTAATTTAAATGATAACTCTCTGGGCCAATCAGAAAACGCGACCATCAAATTCTTTCATACACTCTATCAAGTTCTCTCACACTCACTATAAAGAACACCTTAGAGTTAGTGTGTATGAGAGGGTTTGATAGTGAGTGTGAGAGATGTGTTCAGTCAGTCTGTAAGAAGTTAAACTCAGTGTGTAAGATGTGTTCAGTCAGTCAGTAAGAAGTTAAACTCAGTGTGTAAGATGTGTTCAGTCAGTCTGTAAGAAGCTAAACTCAGTGTGTAAGATGTGTTCAGTCTGTAAGAAGTTAATCTCAGTGTGTAAGATGTGTTCAGTCAGTCTGTAAGAAGTTAATCTCAGTGTGTAAGATGTGTTCAGTCAGTCTGTAAGAAGTTAATCTCAGTGTGTAAGATGTGTTCAGTCAGTCTGTAAGAAGCTAAACTCAGTGTGTAAGATGTGTTCAGTCTGTAAGAAGTTAAACTCAGTGTGTAAGATGTGTTCAGTCTGTAAGAAGTTAATCTCAGTGTGTAAGATGTGTTCAGTCTGTAAGAAGTTAATCTCAGTGTGTAAGATGTGTTCAGTCAGTCTGTAAGAAGCTAAACTCAGTGTGTAAGATGTGTTCAGTCAGTACGAAGTTAAACTCAGTGTGTAAGATGTGTTCAGTCTGTAAGAAGTTAATCTCAGTGTGTAAGATGTGTTCAGTCAGTCAGTAAGAAGTTAAACTCAGTGTGTAAGATGTGTTCAGTCAGTCTGTAAGAAGCTAAACTCAGTGTGTAAGATGTGTTCAGTCTGTAAGAAGTTAATCTCAGTGTGTAAGATGTGTTCAGTCAGTCTGTAAGAAGTTAATCTCAGTGTGTAAGATGTGTTCAGTCAGTCTGTAAGAAGTTAATCTCAGTGTGTAAGATGTGTTCAGTCAGTCTGTAAGAAGCTAAACTCAGTGTGTAAGATGTGTTCAGTCTGTAAGAAGTTAATCTCAGTGTGTAAGATGTGTTCAGTCAGTCTGTAAGAAGTTAATCTCAGTGTGTAAGATGTGTTCAGTCAGTCTGTAAGAAGTTAATCTCAGTGTGTAAGATGTGTTCAGTCAGTCTGTAAGAAGCTAAACTCAGTGTGTAAGATGTGTTCAGTCTGTAAGAAGTTAAACTCAGTGTGTAAGATGTGTTCAGTCTGTAAGAAGTTAATCTCAGTGTGTAAGATGTGTTCAGTCTGTAAGAAGTTAATCTCAGTGTGTAAGATGTGTTCAGTCAGTCTGTAAGAAGCTAAACTCAGTGTGTAAGATGTGTTCAGTCAGTACGAAGTTAAACTCAGTGTGTAAGATGTGTTCAGTCAGTCTGTAAGAAGTTAAACTCAGTGTGTAAGATGTGTTCAGTCAGTCTGTAAGAAGTTAATCTCAGTGTGTAAGATGTGTTCAGTCTGTCTGTAAGATGTTAAACTCAGTGTGTAAGATGTGTTCAGCCTGTAAGAAGTTAATCTCAGTGTGTAAGATGTGTTCAGTCTGTCTGTAAGATGTTAAACTCAGTGTGTAAGATGTGTTCAGTCAGTCTGTAAGAAGTTAAACTCAGTGTGTAAGATGTGTTCAGTCAGTCTGTAAGAAGTTAAACTCAGTGTGTAAGATGTGTTCAGTCTGTAAGAGGTTAAACTCAGTGTGTAAGATGTGTTCAGTCAGTCTGTAAGAAGTTAAACTCAGTGTGTAAGATGTGTTCAGTCAGTCTGTAAGAAGTTAAACTCAGTGTGTAAGATGTGTTCAGTCAGTCTGTAAGAAGTTAAACTCAGTGTGTAAGATGTGTTCAGTCTGTAAGAAGTTAATCTCAGTGTGTAAGATGTGTTCAGTCTGTAAGAAGTTAAACTCAGTGTGTAAGATGTGTTCAGTCTGTAAGAAGTTAATCTCAGTGTGTAAGATGTGTTCAGTCTGTAAGAAGTTAAACTCAGTGTGTAAGATGTGTTCAGTCTGTAAGAAGTTAAACTCTGTGTAAGATGTGTTCAGTCAGTCTGTAAGAAGTTAAACTCTGTGTAAGATGTGTTCAGTCAGTCTGTAAGAAGTTAAATTCAGTGTGTAAAATGCCTTCAGTCACAATTCAAAAACAAACCCGTCTACAGTAAAACATTTCAGTCAATAATGTATATAATGACACTTAGTCTGTGTACAGAGACAATAAGTCAGTAACTCACTGTAGTTTCTCCAGTTTACAGTGTGGATCCTCTAGTAGAACAGACAGCAGCTTCACTCCTGACTCTCCTGGATGATTATAGGTCAGATCCAGTTCTCTCAGGTGGGAGGATTTCAGAGCTGAAGCCAGAGAGGAACAGCCTACATCTGTAACCATACAGCCAGACAATCTGCAGAAAGGAAAGAAAAAGATGGACAGATGGCATTTAAATGCAGCAAAACCCAACTGCAGTACATAATTGGCCTTTGGCCAGTTCATAATAAACAACTGATAGAGACAATGAGTGAAAGTTGTAGCGAAAATTTGTTTTTATTTTCAAATTGATCTACTTAAACCACAAAGACAGCCCTACTGAAGCCAACCCGCTGGATTCCTGATAGCATTAGCCCCAAGATGGCCAGAAAATGAACCTGCAGTAAAGAGAAACAGAGAAAACTGGCTCCAGCTCTCCACATTGGAAAGCCTTTAAAAGAAAAACGTGCACACCAGCGTCTCAGTAGCGAATTAGGTCCAAGCTTCACCTCCCAATTTCACCTGCAACACATTCAGAGCAAAATAAACCAAACAGCCCGGAGGATCATCACAATATATATCAACACTCTGAGACTGAACAGGACAGAACAAAAACACAAACTGACTCAACATCTTCACACAACTAATTACAACATGATAAAAATCTCATTATGATTTGGAGCTCCAGGAGATTTGATTAGCAAGAGATTTTGTGAAGAACGAAGACAATGGAACAAGAAAAATGGAACTGCACATCAAAAAGCTACTGCACACCAATTCGACGTCACTAAGCTACACGAAACCAAGGTGGGCTGTGTCGGTGCTCTGATGAGTTATGCTACCTTATCGAAATGTTCTGCCGTAGCGCATATTTACAGGTATGACCGTAAATTAAACTTCTGAGTGGGATATTTTGATAGACTAAAACTTCTTATTAAAAATACAACCTGTGTTAAACTACGAGGCTGAATTTAGCTTCTTTTTCACAGCTTCTTGTTTGAATGCTACTGTTCCACCTTAAACTGCGCAGCAGTTCAGAATGTGACTGCTGCACCATTCAAGGTGGAAATGGAAAAGTCGAACAAAAACGTAGCTAATGTCCTGAGAAAATATCCTCAGAAAAATGTTACCAGCATTAAAATAATATTAAGGATATTCTGAGAGCCTAAATCAGTTTATCAGGGGTGAGCAGTGATATTAAGCTGAGTCTGTACTGGATCAGCCTGAGTGCAGGTACAATTGTAGATCTTTTCAAATCAAGCTAAAAAGAAAGATCTTTCATGTTTCAGTGAGCATCAGATGAAGATCAGAAACCTGCAGGGAAACCTACTGATGTTGTTCTGACTCCTTTTCATTTCCCCTCAGTCTGTACTTGGAAATGTTTACTGCCAAACCTGCTTACGGCTGCCAGTCTAATGACATGAATTCAGTACGCAGTAGCTTTAGCTCACATGTAGCAATATTCATATTTCAACTCTTTAACGACCTCGTAATGCAGAGGATCCAGTGGTATTTGAGAGAAGAATGTTCACAGGACAAAACGTATCAGGTTCTGAACATTTTTATTTAACACAGGGGGCGCTAGAGGTGATTTTTCAAAAACACTGTTCATTCTGGCCATAGAGAAATGAAGCTTAGACCCAGAGTTCCTAATATGGGCATAAGAGTATGGCGCCAACTACAAAATGATGACACAACTACAGTGGTTTATTTGTCTCTAGTATTAGAGGCCTAAGTTTGATTCTTGCACAGAGCCAGTCAGCCCCACTACTGGAGCTCACTCTGCTGGCCTGAGCACTGAGACATTTAGCTTAAATAAAGTTCAAACACTGTTCAAATTCAAACACTGTATTTTCATTGCTTTCTTTCATATATTTCTCCTCCTTCTAATCTAATGTCCTATAAATGTCCCATCTCTATCTTCAGCCCAGGTGATTGAGAGGAAAGAGACGCTGTTGTTTTCCTTTGATTTTGCATTTTTGTCACACTGAATCTTTTGGGATACTCATAAACTGTTATATAAAACAAGGAGAACTGGAGAAAAAAATGACCATTTAAAAAAGTAACTGGCCATAAACTTAATAACTGGTTGTGCCACCTGTTGCAAGAACAACTGTAACCAAACACTCAGCGCCGGAGCAGAGCATCAGGCACCACTGCTAAGCTGTTTTGTTTTTAGCCTAGCTTTTAGCCCAACTAGGCAACCCAGCTTTTGTTTTTTTACCTTTTTTAAGCCTTGTTTTAAGTGCTAAAGTTTTATCCGTCTGAGCCCCTGCACTGACTACTTTAAACTACGGACTGTTTGTTATATTTTATTTTAATCTATGAGTTGTTTTTGGGCCATGCCTCCCCTCAGCTCTCCAGCTGGATGTGATGGCTGTGCGCAGCTGAGCCAGAAGATTTGTGAACTTGAAGGAAGAATCTCTGTGCTCTACCAGATCAAAGACGATGAGGATCTCCTTGACTCCCTGCTGGCTACAACGCAGGCAATCAGCACCGGGCTAGGCGGCAGTCTTCCTCGAGTGGCTGCTACAGTTGTCCAGGACAAGGATCACTGGCCTCAGCTAGGAGCTAAACCCAAGGCCAGGGAGGTGTGCTGCTCCACGCCGCACCAGACTGAGCCATGGTCCATTGCAGGTGGGGGTTTGCATGGTGGCAGGCGCTCCGCCCGCCACCAGATTCCACAAAAGGTTCACCTGAGCAACAGATTCTCTGTGTTGGAAGAGCTGGAAGAGGCCACTTTTGCTGGCAAACAATTGTCAGTGCAGAAGTGAGCTCTCCAGCCATAAACTTCACCACTGTTCCATCCGGGAACCCAACTGTGCAACAAGCCCGCCACTCCACCTCTTAGCTGGACGCGGCCAGACAGCCAAACCTCCTCAGGCCATCTCCACCTCCACCTCCACATGGCCACTCTGCCGAGCTCCCTCACAGCTCCCACACTGACAGCCTGACCGCCGCTCCCCACACCGGAATTCTGCTGCGCCAACCGCTCGTCTCCCACCACCACTGGTTACCGAGCCACAAACCCATCATCAATCCCTGCCTCAGCCTCAACCTGCAACCCTCCTCCATCCACACTAAAAGTAGGTGACTCAATCATCAGAAACGTTAAGCACCACACAGCTGTAGTTCACTCTATCACTAGTGCAAAAGCCTCTGACATTACACAGCAGCTCCCCAGTCTTCTAAAGAAAAACGACTCAGTGAAGAAGATAGTAATACATGTGGGATGTAATGATTTTAGAAATCAGAACACAGAACTGCTAAAAAAGGACTTCACAAGCCTGCTGTCTTCTGTACAAGACTGTGGTAAATCTGTTTTTATCTCTTTACCAATTCTGTCACTGGGAAGAGGTTCAGGACATTTTAACCACATTTTAAACCTTCAGACCAAAAACCTGCCTCTGCAAAGACTTGACTTTTATTCACAATTTTAACCTTTTCTGGAACCGCCCTTCTTTTTATAGAGTTGACGGGATTCATCCCAAAAGGCTGGGTTCACAGATATTGGGCCACAATATATTTTATTCTCCCTTAACTCCAGATGACTATTACAAACCTCAAACTCAAGTATTTCTGTAGCTTTGGGTAGAAGACCCAGGACCAGCTCTTTATCAAAAAGAAATATCAAAGAAGTGAAAACTTTTAATGGATTTTAACTGTAAAATCCCGTAAAAAAATTCTCTACCCTTCCAACCAGCATTATAGTTAATGATCAGCTGATATCTGATCAGAAGGAAATCTGTAGAGCTTTTAACACACATTTTGCTGAGGTTGGGCACATTTTTGAAAATACTGACTCGAATCTGCTGTTAGGTCGAACTGACATCAACTGTACTGCTACCCAGAGCCATGGTTTCTTCACACTCCAGCCCTTCTCTCCAATCACAGTAGCTAAATCTCTTACTACTATTAATCCACAAAAAACTAAGGGTCCAGCCCATCCTCACCAGTACTTCCTGCGTCTGGCAGCCCCAGTTATTTTAGAATACATAACATATATTTTTTAAATCTCTCTGTTTTATCATGCAGAATTCCCAGGATCTGGAAAATAGCTCATGTAACTCCACTGCATAAAGGAGGTGAGGCAGTAGATGTAAATAACTACAGACCAATCTCAAAACTGTCCTGTTTAGCTAAAATTTTAGAATTTCTAGTAAATAGTCAACTTAAATCATTTCTATATGAAAATTCTGTCCTGTTTAATTATCAGTCTGGCTTTAGAGAAAGACACAGCACCATCTCTGCTACCACACTGGTTTTAAATGATCTCTATATGGCCATAGACAGGAAGAAGCATTGTGCTGCCATTTTTATTGATTTATCAAAGGCTTTTGATACAGTTGATCACACTCTTCTTTTAAGGAACTTACAAAAGATTGGCTTTGATACAAACGCACTAAAATGGACCCCAAATTACCTTTCAGACAGACAACAATGCGCAGCACTGAGTAATTACAAATCAGATTATTTGACTATATCCAAAGGAGTACCACAAGGTTCAATTTTGGGCCCAGTTTTATCAGTCATATATATATATATATATATATATATATATATATATATATATATATATATATATAGACTTGCTGCCTCTGCCTCTGACTGCAAAGTACACCTGTATGCAGATGACACAGCTTTATACCGTTCAGCTGACTCTGTTTATGCTGCAATAAGAAAACTATAAAGCTCATTTAATGTTCTACAGGTTGCTTTGTGTAAACACAAACTGGTTTTAAATGTCAAGAAAACTAAGTTCATGCTGTTTTCCAGATCTACTAATATTGATTTTAATTCTGTAAATATCACTACCCTGACAGGATCCAACATCAAGAGAGTCACAGAGTATAAATACCTTGTCATATGGCTGGGTGATAAACTCACTTTTAAACCCCATAATAATACATTGGTGGGCAAATGTAGACAGAAGCTCAGTTACCTATATAGAAATAAATCCTGTTTCCTCATGTATGCTAGAAAAAGAATAGTTGAGGCAGCCTTACTGTCTGTCATGGACTATGGTCATGTAATTTACAAACACATATCTGCCAGTTCTCTCAAACCGCTGGACTCAGTCTATTACTCTGCTCTGAGGTTCATTACTGAAGAACCGCATAAACTCTCATCACTGCAGACTGGATGAGAAAGTTGGTTGACCCTCACTAGCTACACGGCGGGAAACACACTGGTTTATTTTTATTCATAAAACACTCTCCGGCCGTATGCCAGAATATATTACTTCAAAGGCGTCTGTAAATAACGGTATTTATGAGACTCGCTCCAGTGGTTGGATCACATGTCAGTTACTGAGAGTTTTTACTGAACTGGGAAAATCTGCTTTTAGTTCCAGCACCAGCGAACTGGAACTCACTTCAGGAACCACTACAGCTCAGCTCACTGGGTCTCTCAGTCATTTTAAACTCTTACTATCTAACCACACCCACTCTGCCTGCAACTGTTTAACCTGTTCACTGTTTTTTACCATTTTTATCTTATTTTCATTATTTTATAATTTATTTGTTTATGTATTATTATTCAGATTCATATTCTTATGTTAATTATGATTAATTTATTACTTTAGTCATTTAGGACTTTGACTAGGCCACTCAATAACCTTAAACTTGTTTGAGCAATCCGAAGACGGACTTAGGCCCAATCTCATTTTTACTTTTTACCCCTACCCCTTGTTTTTGAGCGTCACCCTAACCCCTTGGAACTGAGTTACAAGGGGTAGTGGTTGAGATCTTGCCCTATGAAATGGGACACCCCTCAAAAAAAAAAAAAACATTGCTTCATTAACAGCTACTATCGCTGCTCTGTAGGCGACCCTGCCAGTCTGCAGTGACAGCAGAGGAGGGTAAAGTTCAGCTCCTCACTGCTGGGCTTTAGTTACATTTAGGGCATTATATGATCTTCAAAGAGGGGGGCAATTATTTATTATCACCACCGCTAATTCTTTGGTGATACAAAGCTGAAGTCAGATATTCACCAGCTTCTTGCTCGAATTTTCCAGTTCCACCTTAAATTGTTTGCTTTAGGCGTCAGAACTGCTGGACTATTTAAGGTGGAACGGGAAAGTTAGCTAGCTAGCTACTGAGACATTAGCATGTTATTAGCGATTTTTATGCTTGTTATGAAGAAAATGACCATAATACACTGAAACTACACTAAACTAAGACAATATGATGGTTATTATAATTTTTTAACAGAGAAAATTCTCACATTTGTGGGTTTCTTTGGTTGCTCGTGCAGCCATCTTGCTGTTTTTTCTTTTTTTCTGATAACACTCTGTTTGGAGTGTCTGAAAAACCTCTGTTTGGAGGGCCATGTAGCCCCAACATTTCACCCTACCCCTCTCTCTCAACTAAAATTGGGACACCCTAACCCTAAAAGTGAACGCGCAAAACAGAGGGCTAAGGGCTAAGTGATAGGGCAAGGGGTGAATTGGGACTGGGCCTTACTCTTGTGATTGGGATTGTTGTCTTGCTGTATAACCCAGTTATGCTTAAACTTCAGATCATGATTGATGACTAAACATCCTCCTGCAGGATTTTGCAGTAAAGAGCAGAATTCATGGTTCTGTCAATTATGGCACTTTCATTAATTAAGTCACTGAGGCCCTGAAGCAGCAAAGCACCCCCACACCATCACACTACCACCTCCATGTTTCACAGTTGGTATGATTTTCTTATTGTGGAATGCTGATTTAGCTTCACACAAGATGTAATGGCACCCCTGTTTTCCAAAATGTTCCACTTTCGACTCATTAATCCACAGAACACTATTTCAAATGGCTTTGGGGTCATCAAGGTGTTTTTTTGGCAAATGTGACAAAAGCCTGTATGTTCCTCTTGGTCAGCCATGGTTTTTGCCTTGCAGCTCTCCCACTGATATCATTCCTCTCCAGTCTCTTTCTAATGGTGGAGTCATGTATGCTGACATTATCTGAGAGTGAGACCTGCAGTTTCTTAGATGTTCATATGGATTCTTTTGTGACTTCCTGGATGAGTTGTCATTTGGAGGAATTTCTAAGAAGACTGACCACAGTTCAAAGTTTTCTCCATTTGGAGATAATGGCTCTCACTTTAGTTCACTGGAGTCCCAGAGCCTTAGACATGGCTTTGTAACATTGTTGCAGGAGTTATATTTAAGTGGTGTTTAGATTCAACAGGGCTGGGAGTAATCAAGCCTGGGGGTGTCTATTTTTATATCAAGTAAATATCATTAATTGACTTAATGAGTAACTCAGTGGGCAATTTCTTTTTCACATAGAGCCAGTTGGTGTTGGATGACTGTTTTCACTCAATAAATGAAATCATTTAAAAGTTTTACAGTTAATCATGTTCCCCTTTTTTATGTTACTTTTTGTCTGATTATCTAAAACTGTTTAGTGTGACAAATATTCAAAATTGAGGAAATGAGAAAATACTTTTCCACAGCTCTGTACATATGTAAATGTTTTGTGTTGATATTATACTGATAGCCAATACATATTAAACTAAACACTCCAACAGAGCTGAGGTGCAACAAAGTAGTGAAATATAGCTAATGGAATGAATGTACTTTAGAGATCTGTCCAGTATCAGACTGTAAAAATGGTGTTTCACATAATGTTGAAAAGAAAGTAACATGCCTGCATTTTTGATTGTGCTGAATCTCAAACTGTGAGTTAACAGATCAGTTCTTTATTTCTTAGATCCTGTTAGCCTTTTAATAGAAATGTAGTAAAGTCTCAGTTTTAGGGCTGCAATGTTAATGTAGGTTAAAACTAATCATTCTACAGTGAATTGAGGAGCGCATCACCCACGTTTCTAATGATTTACCTTTTTTAGCTTAATTTGTACAAATATGTTAAAGATTTACTACACAGCTTTATCAGAGAGTCTAATGGATTCTTTATATGGTGGTCATCTGTAATTTGTAAATGAGTGAGGGTTATGTTCAGTTTCTGATCTTATTAGGTGTCACGCATCCATCTGGCTCTGAGACACACTCAGACTCCATCTCCCAGAATCCTCTGGGAGATCCCCTGACTCCTGACCTTCCCTCTCGTTGCAATCAGCGCTCTCACTCACCGGAGTGCTGATTCTGTTCACCTGTTTTGTGTGTCATATGATCCTCTTAGTTTAGTTTATAAGCTTTAGCAGAGACAGTTTGTGAGGTATTGTATCACTTTTGATCTACTGAGTGTTCCTTTTTGTTTGACTCCTGTTTTTGACCATCATTGTCTGTTTTCTCGATTCTATCTCTTTGCCTGACCCTTTGGATTTTGCCTTTCATGATGTCACTGTTTACGACCTTTTTGCCTATTTTCTTGAATCTGCCTTTTAGCCTGACCCTTTGGATTGTTCACCTGTTGTTATGTTTGTCTTTTTGTACTGGTTGCGTTTTCTGGATTTGATCCACGCTTTTTTTTTTGACCACGAAACTGGACTTTGATTTTATCAGTAAAGCCTCCTTTGATCTTTTTAACTATGAGTGTCTGACTCTTTCTGGCACGTTACATTAGGATATTTTACCTAATTGCTCCATTTACTCTGCTGCTGAGATGCTGTAAACAGACATTATTCACATTGTGAAGCTGTCAGCATGTTAAATGTCTGTCCTGTGCAGCTATTATTAAGTAGAACATAAATGCAGAACAGTAATTTAAAAAAATAGGACAGTGACGTGGAGAACACATCACTGAAGCTCTAACAGACCTTCAGCACCTCCATTGATTCTCAACCATATTAGGATTTGGGTGAGGATTAGTATCAGGTAGGGCTGGGCAATAAAACGATAACGATAATTATCGCGATATAACTTTTCCTCAATAGAGCGATACAACATGTTTGATAAATGTTTGATATAATACACCATTCTCACACTTCCACGTTCAGCGAAAGCCTTGGTGGCATTTTATACTGCAAGGAAAGCGACACTACTCTGCTGTCACCAGGAGAGGGTGCACTTCCGAGTTTTTCTACATGATTAGAGAGGGAGGGGGCCACGAGTAACATGAGTCTTTAGCAACAGCTGAAACGCGGAGTTATACATTCCCTGTTTGAGTGGAGCGACCGGCGATCTGTTCTCCTGTGACCTAATGTGAGTGACGAGGTCAGTGGTGTAACTATACTGTCCTACAGCAAACTCACCTCTTTCCGTACATCCTAACCAGCTTTAGCAGCGTTAAATCACAATTACAATCCTCACAACTACAGCGCTCAGTCATATTTTAATATTAGTGCATTCACAAGCAACGAAAGTGAAAGAAAGAAGTGGGTTCATGTAAATTGCAGCCCTGATTTAAATGAAAGTAAACTGAGGAAGCTGTGAGGCATTGGAAAGCAGGAGAGCGCTAGCTTTCCAGGCTAGCTGTTTTTAGCAGCTCCGTCACTCACAGCATGGAGAACTGATGATACTGTAGATCAAACATGACACAAAAGCACCGCTTTCAGTTTAAACGTCCCTAAAGGAGGACTCCGTTTGTCTGGTGTTGATATTTTGCGGTTCACCACTTAAACTGCTACGATGGTATAGAGAAATCCACTCATCGCTAGCTGGTGTCTGAATACTGTGATGTCGTTTGTAGCGGGGTAGCCAAGCGCTCGTCACCAGCTAGTTTTCTTTCTTAAATTATGACTATTACAAAATTAGCCATGCTTTTCCAGCTGGTAAAAACAGCTCACCAGACACTTTCTCCCACTCTCCTATGACAGATTTGTGAAATGTTGCACTGGTTGGTGAGTGTTTGTCGTGGTCCAACCATAAAGGATAGTTTAAAACAGTAATTAACCACCCAGGAGCAAAAATCAGCCTTCAAACTTGAAAAAAATAATGATTTGACATTTATCGCGGCATGTATCGATATCGAACGATATGAATTTTGTTTATCGTGATAACATTTTTGGCCATATCACCCCGTTCTAGTATCAGGGTTAAGTTCATCACCAGGGTGAGAGTTAGTTTTAGGCTATGGGATGATATTATGGTTAGGTTTAGGGTCAGGGTCAGTTTTACGTAGATTAAGGTGAATTTAATAAATATTTAATTGAATGTAAATTAAATGAAAGGTAAGCATCTACAAGGGATCTAAAGTGGACTCTCCAAATAAAGTGTTACCTAATAATAAAATTAAATTGATAAGTAAAAGAGCCAACATCATATCAATAGTTGCAGGCTGAGTGCAGATGGTTAGAGTTAAAAGTTTAAAATGATGAAGTGACACAAAGCGAGTGAGTTTTCTGGAATGTATTGCAGTTCACTGGTGCACAGAAACTAAAAGCAGATTTTCTCAGCTCAGCAAGAAAGTATATGACAGGTGATCCAGTCACAAGAGCTGAACAGTTTCTGCAATTCCTGAGGAGCTGAATAAACCCCGTCACATGTAAATCATTTAGTGCCCCCTGTGGCAGCCCCTGAAAAATGTTATTAGGCCAGGCCTGTTCAGTTTTTATTGTGATCAAAAGTCACAATAAATAAAATTTGTTTTCATGTTTTTCAAGACATTTCAGTACAAAACTATGTACATATCCAGGGCCTCCCAAAAAAAACACTCACATCAGACAGTCTACCTTGATGAGTAGGGAAAGTACAGGATATATGATCCATACATTTCTATCAAAGCTGACAGCCTACAGACATTGGAGCACAGTATTCTCAAATATCTCAGAAATCCACAAGCCTCTATATGTCCATATGCCACACCCTATATCTCACAACATAAAGAGTTTGAACTTTAGGCCTGATCATATTTTGTAATATATATATATATATATATATATATATATATATATATGCGATTAGGCTATGAGTTTGTAAGAGCGACACAGTGGATTATCTTTGGTTTGCTGTTCCAACCTAAACCGATTTCTTATTTCTTCCACAACTCAAAACTAAACAGTGAAAGTAAGCAGTGACACCAACTGCGTCAGTAGGTTTCTTCCATCAGTTAAAAGTTTCTTCCAAACAGTTACCACTGTTTCAATGTACTTCTCCTCCCTATTTGCTCCCTCAGTATCTCTATTTAAACCATGTCAGACTGTGGGTTCATTAGACTGGTGACAGACTGATGATCAAGCTGTGTCTGTGAATGATTCTCTGCAAACATATGAATAAAACTCAAGATCTGAATATCCAGTCTTCTGACTCTTCCTGCAGAATTTCTAACACTATGTGCTAAAGCTGCTAGACTCACCACAATACTGCAATAGCAGCACACTGACCATGCTGTTGAGATTTTTTTTTTTTTGAAAAACACTGTGCAGGGCTTGTGGTACAAAACTTCTCAATATAAAATATTTTTATGTCCCACTTCATGTGGGAGGTATAGTTCCCACTTCAAATATTTCAACACCTTGTAAAAATATTCTGGGACCTCCCCTCCAAGAGATTTTTGAGGAAAATCTTGTACCTTGTAAAAAAGAAATGAAATATCAAGTAAAATACAATTAAAATATTGTAAGACTGTTTCAACAAAGTGGGTTTAAATACTTTGTGAATTATTTCGTTAGAAAATTTATTTCTTTTCTTTTGCTATCAAGATGTCATCAAATCTTTTTCCTCTAATTTTAAGACGTTATTATCAAACCATGGAGATATTTAAATTTACTTAAGTTTAGAAGTGGAGCAGGCATAAATTTCAGTGCAAAAACATTTTACTATACAGCTAAATTTTGTGTTGTTTCATGTAGTCTGTGATCATTACTTACTATCACAGCATATGCTAAATACTAACCACTGCATTGATGTTTTTGTAACTACAATGAGCTTAATAGAAACAAGAAAACTGACAAAACAACTGAATATAAAAGCATAGTGTTGATTTTGTACTGGTGGTTAGTCTAGTTTATTACAACAGACTCAAAAAAAGATTTCATTAAATGAGAAAGAAGATGACATGACAACTCACTACACATTCATTACAGGAATCAGGACAGAGAGACAGACAACAGAAAAAAATGATGTTTTGCCAGGTCATTAATTCTTTCCATACAGGACTGAATTCACAGAAAACTCACCTGAGAGTCTCCAGTTTACAGAATGAACTCCTCAGTCCAGCAGAGAGCAGTTCCACTCCTGAATCCTGCAAGTCATTGTTGCTGAGGTCCAGCTCTCTCAGGGAGGAGTTTGGTGATTGTAGAGCGGATCCCAGATTTTCACAAGCTTTCGCACCGAGACTACAGATATGTAGTCTGCAAACAGGAATTATAATGTACTCAAAGAAGGATTCATAAATAACAAAAAAACATATCATATTGTTTAGATAACATACAATATTTTATTTGTGTATTTTTATGTTCCAGTCTGGGTTCAAATATCCTAAAGAATTCTGTTTGTATTTTATGTTTACATTTTATAGTGCCTTATCAGCTTATTTCTATTCAAGAATTATTCACAGGAAGTTTGCCAGAGCAATAGAAAGGATTCCCTTGCTCTCCATATTCTACTTTGACTTTACTTTCAGAAATAAATACACAAGATGTTCCTAGCTTGATTATTCATCTGTGTGATCCCATTTAAAACAGAAAACACAACTACTGTTTTTTCTCTCTAAGTAGAAGTTCCTGTTTAGGACCATAAAAAGTTAACTGCCACAAAATGTCAGCCAATATATGATATGATTAAACTTAGAACAGATCTTGCAATATACGGAAAGACTCTTTTCTGAAAAGATTAAGAGAAAAAGAATACCATGTTTTCTCAACAGCACATTATACTTTTAGTATGTTTTTATATTTCAGGGATGGCTAGAGAAAGATATTCAGTACAAGTCTAAAACCATGTGAAATGAATACTATTATAGCCTGTCAATTTTGTATTAAAATTGAATTCACACAAAGTTCACCTGAGTATCTCCAGTTTACAGTGCGAGTTCTTCAGTCCAGCAGAGAGCAGCTCCACTCCTGAATCCTGAAGGTCATTGTTACTGAGGTCTACCTCTTTCAGAGATAAGTTTACAGATTGTAGAGCTGATGATAGATTCTCACAGGAATTTGTGGTGAGACCACACCCAGCTAGTCTGTAAAAGCCAGAATATAGTACATGGTGTAATGAGGGGAACTGTAATAGAATTACTTTACTCTCCATTTTCTACTTTGTCTTTACTTTCAGAAATAAGAACACAAGATATCGAGATATTCATAGGTTGATTATTCATCCATGTGATCCCATTTAAAACAGAAAGCACAGCTATTGTTTTTTCTAAGTAGAACTTCCTGTTTAGGACCATAAAAAGTTAACTGCCACAACAATCCAGCCAATATATGATATAATTAAACTTAGAACAGATCTTGCAATTTACTGAAAGAACCATTTCTGAAAAGACAGAGAAAAAAGAATAATATGGGTTTTTTTTCCAGCAGTACTCTATACTTTGTGTGTTTTTATATTTCAGGGATGGCTAGAGAAAGATGTTCAGTACGAGTCTAAAACCATGTGAAATCAATATTATTACAGCCTGTCAATTTTGTATTAAAATTGAATTCACACAAAGCTCACCTGAGTATCTCCAGTTTACAGTGCGAGTGCTTCAGTCCAGCAGAGAGCAGCTCCACTCCTGAATCCTGAAGGTCATTGTTACTGAGGTCTACCTCTTTCAGAGATAAGTTTACAGATTGTAGAGCTGATGATAGATTCTCACAGGAATTTGTGGTGAGACCACACCCAGCTAGTCTGTAAAAGCCAGAATATAGTACATGGTGTAATGAGGGGAACTGTAATAGAATTACTTTACTCTCCATTTTCTACTTTGTCTTTACTTTCAGAAATAAGAACACAAGATATCAAGATATTCATAGGTTGATTATTCATCCATGTGATCCCATTTAAAACAGAAAGCACAGCTATTGTTTTTTCTAAGTAGAACTTCCTGTTTAGGACCATAAAAAGTTAACTGCCACAACAATCCAGCCAATATATGATATAATTAAACTTAGAACAGATCTTGCAATTTACTGAAAGAACCATTTCTGAAAAGACAGAGAAAAAAGAATAATATGGGTTTTTTTTCAGCAGTACTCTATACTTTGTGTGTTTTTATATTTCAGGGATGGCTAGAGAAAGATGTTCAGTACAAGTCTAAAACCATGTGAAATCAATATTATTACAGCCTGTCAATTTTGTATTAAAATTGAATTCACACAAAGCTCACCTGAGTATCTCCAGTTTACAGTGCGAGTGCTTCAGTCCAGCAGAGAGCAGCTCCACTCCTGAATCCTGAAGGTCATTGTTACTCAGGTCTAGCTCTTTCAGAGACGAGTTCACAGACTGTAAAGCTGATGATAGATTCTCACAGGAACTTGTGGTGAGACGACACCTAGCTAGTCTGTAAAAGCCAGAATAAATATAGTACATGGTGTAATGAGGGAAACTGTAATATAATTACTTTACTCTCCATTTTCTACTTTGTCTTTACTTTCAGAAATAAGAACACAAGATATTCATAGCTTGATTATTCATCCATGTGATCCCATTTAAAACAAAGCACACCTATTGTATTTTCTCTCTAAGTAGAAGTTTCTTTTTAGGACCATAAAAGGTTAACTGCCACAACAATCCAGCCAACAAATGATATAATTAAACTTAGAACAGATCTTGCAATTTACTGAAAGTATCATTTCTGAAAAAAAGACAGAGAAAAAAGAATAATATGTTTTTTTTCAGCAGTACACTATACTTTTAGTGTGTTTTTATATTTCAGAGACGGCTAGAGAAAGATGTTCTGTACAAGTCTAAAACCATGTGAAATCAATTTTATTACAGCCTGTCAATTTTGTATTAAAATTGAATTCACACAAAGCTCACCTGAGCATCTCCAGTTTACAGTGCGAGTGCTTCAGTCCAGCAGAGAGCAGCTCCACTCCTGAATCCTGAAGGTCATTGTTACTCAGGTCTACCTCTTTCAGAGACGAGTTCACAGACTGTAGATCTGATGATAGATTCTCACAGGAACTTGTGGTGAGACGACACCCAGCTAGTCTGTAAAAGCCAGAATAAATATAGTACATGGTGTAATGAGGGAAACTGTAATAGAATTACTTTACTCTGCATTCTACTTTGACTTTACCTTCAGAAATAAGAACAAAAGATATTCATAGCTTGATTATTCATCCATGTGATCCCATTTAAAACAAAAACTCAGCTACTGTTTTTTCTCTCTAAGTAGAAATTCCTGTTTAGTAGCATAAAAAGTTAACTGCCACAAAAATTCAGCCAGCAGATGGTCTAATTAAACTTAGAACAGATCTTGCAAAATACTGAAAGAAGCATTCCTGAGTAGATTAAGAGAAAAAGAATACCAGGTTTTCTCAGCAGCAGCTTATAATTCTAGTGTGTTTATATTTCAAGGATGGGTAGAGAAGAGATTCAGTAGAAGTCTAAAACCATGTAAAATATATATTTAATATTGAGCATGAATCAGAACATACTAGTTCAGCTCTGCAGCCCGGCCACTGGCTGCCACACAACCGCAAAGCATAAAACAGCCAACCCAATGCTTAACACCTGGCAAGACATTCTTTAATTTATTTGTTTATTTAGCTCCAAACATGCATTGGTGATTGTAGAGAGTTCAATTTTTAGTTCATCAGACAACTTCATCAGAGGAGTAAGATGGCGGTGCCCTGTTTGGCTGCGGCTGATACGGCTCGCGATAGTATCAGAGATTTAATGGCTTATAACTCAGAGAATTTGCGCAGTTTCACAGCAAATCTGCGGCGCATACATTTCAAATCAGTATACGACTGTCAAGAGATACTGGATTTAAGAGGATCGAGTAATCTGAGACTCACAGATGCAACCACTCTAGACCTTATACGCAGCCTCGGACTGCTACGTCGGCTACATCAGCGGCCTGTGAAGCAGTGGAGCCTCACACCAGCGGCGGCTGCCAGCGGAGGAGGCAGAGGCGGTGCGACAGAAAGTGTAAGCGCGGATGCTGGGCTGGGCTAACAGCTAAGCTAATGGCTAACCCAGGCAGAACACCGCTTCCCTCTATCCTGCTCGCGAATGTGCGGTCCTTAGAGAACAAATTGGACTATCTGAGGCTAGACTTAACAACTAAATGGGAGGTGAGAGACTGCTGTGCCATAATTTTTACTGAAACATGGCTCAATCCATCAGTGTCGGATGACGGCATTAGCATGGAGGGGCTAACAATATTCCAGTCGGACAGGAGCAGCGCTCTCACTGGTAAAACCCGGGGTGGCGGTGTTTGCATATTCACCAACAACAACTGGTGTAACAACGCAGTGAAAGTCTCGAGTCACTGCTCTTCTGATGTGGAGCTACTGACTGTACAATGTAGACCCTTTTATCTGCCCAGGGAGTTCACTGTCATTATAATTATAGCAGTGTACATCACCCCCAGCACAGAGAAGCCCTGAATGTTCTCTACCATTGCATCAGTGAACTGCAATCTACACATCCAGAGGAAGTTTTCATTGTGGCAGGAGACTTCAATCAGGCCAATATGAAAACTGTGCTTCCTCACTTCCATCAGTATGTGAATTTTGCCACCAGAGGAAAAAACACACTAGATCTGGCTTACAGCAACATCAAAGAGGCATTCAGGGCAGCACCCCGCCCCCACCTTGGCTCCTGAGACCATCTCTCTGTGATGCTAATTCCTGCATACAAGCCCCTGCTGATCAGGAAAAAAGCCACCATGAAGCAGGTGAGGGCCTGGCCTGCAGGAGCTATGGAGACAAGACTGCTTTGAATGCACGGACTGGGACATGTTCAAGGCAGCAGCCACCGAAAATCATCACACGCGGGTGGATGAGTATACTGAGTCTGTGTGTGCATACATCCAGAAATGCATGGAGGACGTGAGTGTGATTAAAAACATCTTCACATGGGCCAACGAGAAACCTTGGTTGACCAGCGAGGTACGTGCGAAGCTGAAAGTACAGAATACCGCTTTTAAATCTGGCAATGTGGTGGCACTTAGAACAGCTAGAGCAAACCTGAACCGTGCCATAAGAGTCGCAAAGCATGCTCATGGTCAAAAAGTGAAGGATTTTTTCCAGGATCCCTCGAACACAAGACGAATGTGGCAAGGCATTCAGACAACCACAGACTATAAAGCTACTCCTCCCCCCTGTGAGAACAACATCAACTTCCTCAACGAAATAAATAAATATTTTGGAAGGTTTGAGGTACTGAACACCACTTCTGCAGAAAAATCTACTCCTCGCCCTGACGAGCAGATACTCTGCCTGGATACAGCAGATGTCCGAAGAACCCTGAGGAGAGTGAACTCTCGGAAAGTGGCAGGCCCTGACAACATACCAGGGCGGTTGCTGAAGGAATGTGCTGATCAGCTAGCTGGGGTTCTCACGGACATCTTTAACACCTCACTGAAACAAGCTGTCGTACCATCATGCCTAAAGACTGCCACAATCATACCGGTGCCCAAAAAACCCACAATCTCCTCCCTCAACGATTACCGCCCTGTAGCACTCACCCCCATCATGATGAAGTGTTTCGAGAGGCTGGTAAAGGACCACATCACCTCCAAACTCCCTCCCACATTCGACCCGTACCAGTTTGCTTACCGCCCAAATCGCTCCACAGAGGATGCCATCTCCTCTGCACTTCACCTGAGCTTAGAACATCTGGAAGGAAGAAATACACATGTGCGCATGCTGTTTCTGGACTTTAGCTCAGCGTTTAACACAATCATCCCACAACATCTGATAAGCAAACTGGCCCCCCTTGGCTTCAGCACCCACTTGTGTAACTGGCTGTTGGACTTTCTATCAAATAGACCTCAGTCTGTGCGGGTGGGCAACAACGTCTCCAGTGCCATCTCTTTGAGCACCGGCTCCCCTCAGGGCTGCGTTCTGAGCCCGCTGCTGTTCACCCTGATGACCCACGACTGCTGTGCCAGGACCACTACCAACCACATTGTGAAGTTCGCAGACGACACAACAGTAGTGGGCCTAATCCAGGACGACAATGACCTGGACTACAGAGAGGAGGTGAACCATCTGGTTGACTGGTGCAAAACCAACAACCTGGTCCTGAATGTCGAGAAAACCAAAGAGATCATGGTCGACTTCAGGAGGACCCAACCCAACCACACACCACTCCTCATCAAGGACACAGCAGTGGAGATAGTCAGCAAAATGAAGTTCCTGGGGGTACAGATAACGGACACTTTGACCTGGTCCACTCACACTAAAGCTCTGGTCAAAAGAGCCCAGCAGCGCATGCACTTCCTGAGACGGATGAAAAGAGCACACCTCCCCCCGCCGATTCTCTCCACCTTCTACAGAGGCACTGTAGAGAGCATACTGACCAGCTGCATCACTGTCTGGGCAGGAGCCTGCAGCACCTCTGACTGGAAGTCTCTGCAGAGAGTGTTAAGGACAGCAGAGAGAATTATTGGGACTTCACTTCCTCCCATACAGGACATTCCAACAAGTCGCTGTCTGACCAGAGCTCAGAACATAAACAGAGACCCCTCCCACCCCCACCATGGACTATTCTCGCTGCTAGCCTCTGGAAAGAGGTTCCGAAGTCTTCGAAGCACAACAGCCAGGTTCAAAAACAGCTTCTTCCCACATGCAATAAGACTGCTGAACTATAAATAAATGCTGCTTCAATTCTTTGTTTTAATTACTCCATACCTGGGAGCTACAGTGCAATACACCCTCTTGTATATATACTTCTTTAAAATTTATTTATCTGTTGACATAAATATGTTTACATATGCGCCACACTCTGCACTACATTGCACTTTGCACTACACTGTATTACTTATAATTCTCCCTGATCTACCCTGAGCCTATGCAACGTAATTTCATTCTAATGTGTACTGAACGGTGTAAATTTAAATGACAATAAAGTCTGTCTAAGTCTAAGTCTAAGTCTAACAGCATGTGATTCCACAACACCTCTCCTTTATCTAACTGCTGTGTTTCATACTTCAGACACTGACGTTTGCAATGAGATTACAGTTATGTTTCTGATTACCCTCCTGATGACTCTTTCATGTATATGATGTTTGTGCAACAACACTGTACAGAGGACTAGCATCAACTTTTCCAGCCAAATCTTCCTGTAGGTCCTTGGCAGTGATGTAGCGGTTTTACTCTGAATACCTGACTATTTTTCAGGGTCTTTCCGATCTTGTCTTGACTTTAAATGTTTTTTTCTTAATGGCATTTTCGACAGTGAAAATTACAAATAGGAAGTGTTTAGATATCTTTTTATAATCTTCTCTTGTTGTGTACAAGTCAATTACCTTTAGCTTAAGATCCTCAGGGGTTTAAAGGGCTCTGAATTTAGAATGCTATGGAGTTATCCACACCTCAGGTGCATTAAGGCCTAATGAATCAAATGAGCCCCTACAAAAATTACTCTGGTGGATTCACTAAAAAGCCACATTTTATTTTATTCTCAATATTTTGATTAAGCAAATAAAAGGTAATTGAACATTAAACTGTAAGATGATGCCAAAGTTTGTTCAACCCATATGTTGCAGTAAATTCTTTTCACTTAAGACATGATCAGATTATGTACGCTTATATCTAATTATGTACCCGTCAAAATGTATACTCATCAGAATTTCACCTAATTGGAGAGTTTAGTGTTTTACCAACAGTGAAACAGAAATACTCTATACAGTAACTTAAATTAATTTAACTGATATTAAATCAATTGGTTTTTTTTCTTAAATTTATTTAAAATTAATATCATTTAATATCACTCCTGTAGAATCAGCCCTTACTGGAAGGATGCTGCAATTTTTTCCAACAAATCACAAACAAAGAGGACCTTATATAGACAAACTAGAAAAACAGTCTCAAATGAAAATGTTAAATCAAAAAAGGATAGAATGTTTTTGCTTCACAGTAACTTTACAATAACAGCCTTGGACATTGCATATTTTGTTGATTTTTGAAGTGGAAAAAACACAAACACAACCTCTACAGCAAACTATTTAAAAATATATTGCTAATTCAAAGTTACCTTATATTTGATTAATGCTAAACATAGAAAAAAGCAAATAGTAAATGTGGAATGTTTAAAATTTGGACTCTATACTAAGTCAGTACTCAGTACCATCCCTTTTGGCAGATCTCATCTATTTTTGTCCAACTAGGAGTCTTTCTGTTCACATTTTAGGAAATTTTCACCCACTTTTCCTTACAGGACACTGTGTTCTGTGATATTCTTGATTCTTTTTGCACTGCATGTTTAAAATCTACCCACAGATTTTCAAAGATGTTCCAAAAAGTTCAGCCTCAGTTTCTTAAAGTAGTTCATGACGGATTGTAAGGTATGTTTTGGATAACTGTCCTGTTGTAGAATCCAGCATCAGCCTCTTTTCAGCTTCCATTTCACAACTGACTCACATTTCCTACCAAAATGTACTGATATTCAATGGAATCCATTCCTCCATTATCAGTGCAGTGTTTCCTGAGCCACTGGCTGCCACTACCTAATCACAGCAGTCTCAGATCATTACCTAATCACAGCAGTCTCAGATCACTACCTAATCACAGCAGTCTCAGATCATTACCTAATCACAGCAGTCTCAGATCACTACCTAATCACAGCAGTCTCAGATCACTACCTAATCACGGCAGTGTCAGATCACTACCTAATCACGGCAGTGTCAGATCACTACCTAATCACGGCAGTCTCAGATCACTACCTAATCACGGCAGTCTCAGATCATTACCTAATCACGGCAGTCTCAGATCATTACCTAATCACGGCAGTCTCAGATCACTACCTAATCACGGCAGTCCCAGATCACTACCTAATCACGGCAGTGTCAGATCATTACCTAATCACGGCAGTCTCAGATCATTACCTAATCACGGCAGTCTCAGATCACTACCTAATCACGGCAGTGTCAGATCACTACCTAATCACGGCAGTGTCAGATCACTACCTAATCACGGCAGTCTCAGATCACTACCTAATCACGGCAGTCTGAGATCACTACCTAATCACGGCAGTCTGAGATCATTCCCTAATCACGGCAGTCTCAGATCACTACCTAATCACGGCAGTCTCAGATCACTACCTAATCACGGCAGTGTCAGATCACTACCTAATCACGGCAGTCTGAGATCATTCCCTAATCACGGCAGTCTGAGATCACTACCTAATCACGGCAGTCTCAGATCACTACCTAATCACGGCAGTCTCAGATCACTACCTAATCACAGTAGGCTCAGATCACTACCTAATCACAGCAGTCTCAGATCATTACCTAATCACAGCAGTGTCAGATCACTACCTAATCACAGCAGTGTCAGATCATTACCTAATCACAGCAGTCTCTGATCATTACCTAATCACAGCAGTCTCAGATCATTACCTAATCACAGCAGTCTCAGATCATTACCTAATCACAGCAGTCTCAGATCACTACCTAATCACAGCAGTCTCAGATCACTACCTAATCACAGCAGTGTCAGATCATTACCTAATCACAGCAGTGTCAGATCATTACCTAATAACAGCAGTGTCAGATCATTACCTAATCACAGCAGTCTCAGATCATTACCTAATCACAGCAGTCTCAGATCATTACCTAATCACAGCAGTGTCAGATCATTACCTAATCACAGCAGGCTCAGATCACTACCTAATCACAGCAGTGTCAGATCATTACCTAATCACAGCAGTGTCAGATCATTACCTAATCACAGCAGTCTCAGATCACTACCTAATCACAGCAGTGTCAGATCATTACCTAATCACAGCAGGCTCAGATCACTACCTAATCACAGCAGTCTCAGATCATTACCTAATCACAGCAGTCTCAGATCACTACCTAATCACAGCAGTCTCAGATCACTACCTAATCACAGCAGTCTCAGATCATTACCTAATCACAGCAGTCTCAGATCACTACCTAATCACAGCAGTCTCAGATCACTACCTAATCACAGCAGTGTCAGATCATTACCTAATCACAGCAGTGTCAGATCATTACCTAATCACAGCAGTGTCAGATCATTACCTAATCACAGCAGTCTCAGATCATTACCTAATCACAGCAGTGTCAGATCATTACCTAATCACAGCAGGCTCAGATCACTACCTAATCACAGCAGTGTCAGATCATTACCTAATCACAGCAGTGTCAGATCATTACCTAATCACAGCAGTCTCAGATCACTACCTAATCACAGCAGTGTCAGATCATTACCTAATCACAGCAGGCTCAGATCACTACCTAATCACAGCAGTGTCAGATCACTACCTAATCACAGCAGTCTCAGATCACTACCTAATCACAGCAGTCTCAGATCATTACCTAATCACAGCAGTGTCAGATCATTACCTAATCACAGCAGTCTCAGATCATTACCTAATCACAGCAGTGTCAGATCACTACCTAATCACAGCAGTGTCAGATCATTACCTAATCACAGCAGTCTCAGATCATTACCTAATCACAGCAGTGTCAGATCACTACCTAATCACAGCAGTGTCAGATCATTACCTTATCACAGCAGTCTCAGATCATTACCTAATCACAGCAGTCTCAGATCACTACCTAATCACAGCAGTGTCAGATCATTACTTAATCACAGCAGTGTCAGATCATTACCTAATCACAGCAGGCTCAGATCACTACCTAATCACAGCAGTGTCAGATCATTACCTAATCACAGCAGTGTCAGATCATTACCTAATCACAGCAGTCTCAGATCACTACCTAATCACAGCAGTGTCAGATCATTACCTAATCACAGCAGGCTCAGATCATTACCTAATTTCATATGAAATTCACTTTAGTGGTAGTGTTCGTTCATCACCAGCTATCATGCTAAGTGGACTATGACTTCCTTATAGACTAATGATGAGCACTTACTGCAGCACACTCAGCCTGTCTCTCTTCTCTCATTGAAAACAATAAGAATAATCCTAGATTATTATTTGGCATAATTTTTAAAATAACTAAGAACCAAACAGTTACTGAACCCCAGATGCCATCAGCCTATAGCAGCAATGATTTCATATATTTCTTCAATAATAAAATTGAAAAAAATCAGGCACAAAATTCAAAATGCACAGTTAAACTCTACAAACCAGCTGCCTTACAAAGCCCATCCAGATATCGAGAATATTGTAAATACTCCAATTTCTACAAGTTCACTCAAAGGTTAGATTACAGTTTAGCATTTAGTTTAGGAGCTGAAGTCTCCATTGTCCAGAAGTGGGACAGACAACCATCACCAAGGGTCACTCTGCCTGCTGGTAGGGATTTCTGTGTGAAGGCTACTGCACTGTAGCAGGAAAAGCCTATAAAAGCATCCAGAACTCTGCCTGATGATCACATACAGCCTGCAGCTGCTCAGGATCTCTAGGAGCTTTAATTCAAACACAGCAGCATCTACAGCACAAACTACACATCAGAGAGCTGCACGATTCTCCAGCCTCACAGAACCTTTTACATGATTCGTAATTCTACACTTTTTGGATGCTGGGAGAATTCTCCTCATTTCAGGAGAAAGAGGGCTAAAAATTAGAGAAACAGATGGACGACAGTTTGTAACTGCAGAACTACACAGTGAAACTAGATGGTCAGTGGAGCTGATAAAGTGGACAATGAAGGCAGAAACAAGGAGGTGGACTTGTGTGACTGGTCAAAGTGTATGACTATGAATTTTTATATAAATGCACCGTAAATTAATTAATTGCTTAATCAATTACTGTGATAATATTACTGTATATAACTGCATATATAGTTTTATTGCTAGTGAATGACTAACTATATATTTATTTATTAAACTGCACATTTGTGTGCATAATTGTTCTCTTTGGTTAATGTAAGTTATCTGCAGTTGTGTGTTGTGTATATAGATTTTTATATACACAATATTTATATACAACAAATAAAACAGTATCTGTTTTAAAACCCATTATTCATCTAACTGTCAGCTAGGTGAACCTTGGATGATGTGGAGAAAGAGTTTACTGTTGTTTTTTCTCCCCAAAGTGCTTAAAGGAAAGTTTACCTTTGTAAATTTTAGCTGGTCAATAGCCTCACGTAGTGCGCGAATTATTAAAGTTCAGTGTCTGACCACAACTCTCATCTATTCTGCTGCTTCATTCAGAGCAAATTCAATTTAAATCACTATATAAACCACCAGATCAGGATCCATGGTGGTTAAACACTGAGGTGATTCTGATGGCTGAGGTCAGTAAACGTTGGTCGTGTGCAGTGGGCGGGAACAAGCAGTGACATCGTCACTGTCTAACTGGAGTGTCTCATTTATCTATCTTATAAGGTTCAGTGATGGTTGGAACACTGCCTACTTAGACAGCTGCCTATGTAGACAACGGCTACTAAGAGAGCTCACTGGGTTTTGGGACACACCCTTAATGTTTTCTCTTATCAACTTCACAGTCTTTTGTAAATATAAACTCATTCTGAAGTTGATGCAACACATTCCAAAAAAGTTATGACAGGGGTGAATTCACACTATGAACAGTGTTAAATGTTCTGAAAACATGTTAAAAGAGGAGATTTAATCATGCTCAGTATAAAAGGAGCATTCAGGACAGGTCTAGTCCTGTATGAGCAAGGAAGGGTGAAGGTTCACCACACTGCCAAAGATGCAGCAAATTGTATTAAATCAGCATGACTATATAATCAGAGAGTGCAGGTTCTAGACAGGCCTGCCTCTTACTGAAAATGTGTGGCTCATTATGAAGAGCAAAATACAACAATGAAGGCTCCACTGACCGCACAGCTGAAGACTGGAATAAAGGAGGAATGGCAAAAAATCCACTTTCAGAACTGGATCAATTTGTGTCTTCAGTCCACATACAATTATTTATACAGGTAAAAGTAAAGATGATGTAGTAAAGTGATAAACCTGCTTGTGTCCCACCTTTTTTGAACAAAATAATAACAAAACAAAATAGTGCTTTGGAATAATCCAAAGCACTGCTGAAATAAACATAATCTGTCACTTATGGTGCATGAATTCTCTGAGTTCTGTCACAACTGGATTTTTAAACTTTGATAAAACAGTTTAAAAAGTTCTGATATTTGATGCTGTTTTCAAAACCACAATATCAAAAAAACATTATTTTCATAACACTGACTGATCACACCAAATGTACTTTTAAATGATAGCTAATAAAAGCTTGCAGACAGACATCAAGGCTTTAAGTGACCAGATTACAGTTGAGGTTATCTTAGTCTTACAGTCAGGATGTTAAGTCTTATCTATAAAGGCCAGTGTAGCTGTAGGTGTTCAGTCCAACTAAGCAGGATCACCCCTTAACTCAAGCCCAATGTGAGAACTGTCCAATAGGAATGTCCCTTATCTCTCCTTTGATTGGACAGTGCTTACTGTGAGTGTAAGTTATCTGGCTAACTGAGAAATCCTGCTTTGTAAAAACCCCCCTTGATCAGATGTTTGAAGACTAAACCAAGCAGAACAAAGGAGGACATCAGCTGAGCTCCTGCTTGGTGAAAATGAAAAACCTGCAGCCACACAGTCCCTCTGTGGATAAGAGTGGACAGTAATGACCATCAGAAACAGCAGTTTGACCAACAGGACCATATGTAGCAGAACTGACACTGACTGGAATGTTTGACTGATTTTTACTAACGTGAATATAAATGAATACCCCATAATACATGTTTAGACTTTGCTGTCCTTAATTCACCACTTCATCAATGAGCTGAAAGAGACTTTTATTTTGAAAGAGTGGTTGTGTAGGCTGGGTGATTGGAGTCTAAAATAACAAAGCAGCATCAGTCCCTCCTTTTTTCTTCTCCACAGTGATGTGTGAGGTAGATCTGCGGTGTGGTCACTGCTGGTCTAGTG
Source organism: Colossoma macropomum (assembly GCF_904425465.1). NCBI lineage: Eukaryota > Metazoa > Chordata > Actinopteri > Characiformes > Serrasalmidae > Colossoma > Colossoma macropomum. The sequence goes on from NW_023494786.1 coordinate 34,957,241, forward strand.
CTGTCTGTCCATTTCTCTGTGGAAACTGTTGTACAGAATAAACCACTGCAGATCACGTTTGAGGTTCTGTCTCATTCAGCACAGCAGAGTGGAGCTGTGAGGGAGTCTGGGTTTCACATACAAACCGGAACAATGGAGCAACTGGAGAACTGCTCCCCCAATTTTATTCCAGAAGGGGGCGTTACTAGTGGTTTCTAACTACTAACTACAAACGATATAAAACTAAAGCTGTACTTAGCGGGTCCCTCTGCTAACACTGTAATGGTTGCTAATTTGCATAAATAGGAAGAAAAAATGACAGGTCTGTATCAGACTGAGGTGAACGAGGCTGACTCTCAGGTAGGTCAGTGTTCTCTGACTCCTAATTAGATTCTGGATCTGGTGGCTCAAACACTGAAGCTGCTAGTCCGGGCTTCATTTCTCAGGTCTTTAGTATTGGACAGTTGAGAGAAGCTGCACTGAAATAAGAGTGAATTGTGTGTGTTTGTGTCAGACGACGCTAAACGCTAACTGGTTCATTTCAGTCCAAGAGAGACTTTGCTGCCTAATATTTACTGCCTACTGCCCAGTTTTACTGCTCGGACTTCAGTAACTGTTCATTCACTGAAAGAGTTAGAAATCTGAAATGAGTTCTTTTATGTAACACAGTCAAAGTGTTCAACATGAGAAACGTCACTGAATGGGGTTCATCTGAATGTTTTATAGTTTGAGATCTTTTATTAGGAAAAGTGGAGAATGTAAGATTAACTTCGTCATATTCTTCATAACTTTCATATTTCATAAGCTTCATTCTAAAGGTGGGGGTCATATGAGGCTGTAACTGTCTTCTTTCCAGTCAAATAGATGTGTGATGTAATTTTAAACCCTTATAATAAAAGAAGCTGAACTCACAATATTTTTTTTTTTGTCTACTGAAAGTCGACCCATTTTTCTACAGATCTGGGCTATAAACTATAAACAGATGGCGTCTCTTCAGTGATCTGCTGTCTAAAAATTATTTTTTTATAAAATAATACAAACAGCGTCTAAGATTTTTGGCTTTCAGCAGTAAATTGTAAGCATATAGTTATGTGTGTGATCATAAAACACATTTTCTGTTAATTTGAGGGGAACTTTTAAAAAAGAAAATTAATAAATAAAAAAAACAAAAATTCACATTTATTTCACACAGTTACTGAATAATTTTTCTTATGATTTGGTCATGAAAATTCAGATGAAAAACCAAAATGTACCCACAAGCATAAGAGGTTCAGTTAAGTAATCAGCTCGAGCTCATTCTAATGTCATATAAAACTCATCTCCTCCTGTGTAATTCTCCACAGATGGAATTAAAGTGTTGACATTTAGAGTACATTCACTTGAACTTTATTATAAATTTCCATTTACTGTTAATGTCCAAAATTCAAGGACATGTTAATGAGCCTTGGTTTATAATTATATATAATTGTTGATTCTAGATAAAGCCATCTAAATTAACTATTGTTTAACACTGTTTATTGAACATTTTCTCAGTTACATGTACTTTTATAAAAATGCTGAAATATTTATAGTGTAATTTTAAGGATTTACAATAAGCTCATGCTTATTGTTCCTAAAACTGAAGAGCTCTATCACAATGCCAATATCACAGTGTACCACAGTCTATACTGACAATATATCATTCAGTCCTAACTCCAAAAATAGGGGTTTCTAATAAAGTGGCCAAGCAGTGTCCCTGCAGTACTTCATATTAACTAAAACTATAATAAATACAATTTATTTTTAACTGTCTGAACTGAAGATTTGATGTGTTCAGCCTTAATCAATCATCAATAATCAGATATTAATCTGCTGTATTAATGTAGATGTAACACTCACCGAGCTTTCCTGCAGACAGTCAGAGCTGGGATCAGTCTCCTATAACCCTCCTCAGATGTGTTGAATTTCTTCAGGTCCAGCTCATCCAGAACCTCCTCTGAGGTCAGAAGCATGCAGGCTAGTGCTGAACACTGTCCAGGAGAGAGTCTCACCTCTGAGTGTCTCTCTGAGTTTAGATACTCCTGAATCTCTCTGGAGAGAGACTGGTCATTCATTTCAGACAGACAGAGGAACAGATTGATGGATCTCTCAGTGGAGATGCGATAATTATCTCCTTTGATTAATCTCTTGATGCGCTCTCTGGTTCTCTCTGAGCTGCGCTGTGTTGGGGTCAGTAGACCCTGCAGGCGTCTCTGATTGGACTTCAGTGAGACGCCCAGCAGGAAACGGAGGAAAAGATCCAGGTGTCCATTCGGACTCTTTACTGCTTTATTCACTGCTCCCATCAGAACCTCATCCAGAGGAACATTCTCAGACCACTCACTGTACTGTGGGTTAAGTATCTCCAGTTCCTCCATGTTTTTGTTCTCATAGCAGTGAAACACATAAACAGCAGCCAGGAACTCCTGAAAGCTCAGATGAACAAAGCAGTAGACCTTCCTCTGGTGAAGCACACATTCCTCCCTAAAGATCTCAGTGAAAATCCCAGAATACACTGAGGCCTCAGTGACATCAATGCTGCTCTCTCTCAGGTCCTCTTTATAGAACATCACATTGCCCTTCATCAGCTGTTTGAAAGCCAGTTCAGCCAGTTTCAGAAGAACGGTTCTGTTGGACTCCAGCAGGTTCTTTGGGTCTCTCTCGTCTTTCTCCTCATACTTCTCGTTCTTCATGTTGGTCTGAGTGATCAGGAACTGTGAGTACATTTCAGTCAGAGTTTTAGGGATTTCTGTATGAGGCTGTTTCATGATCTGCTGAAGAACAGTGGCTGAGATCCAGCAGAAGACTGGAATGTGGCACATGATGTGGAGGCTCCTCACTGTCTTAATGTGGGAGATGATTCTCTGGGCTTGGTCTTCATCACTGATCCTCTTCCTGAAGTACTCCTCCTTCTGTGGGTCACTGAATCCCTGAATTTCGGTCACACGGTTGATGTATTTTGGAGGGATCTGATTGGCTGCTGCTGGTCGGGAGGTTATCCAGATCAGAGCAGAGGGAAGCAGATCTCCTTTGATGAGGTTGGTCATCAACACACCCACTGATGATGTCATGGTGATGTCAGATACTTTCTCACACTGTTCAAAGTTCAGTGGAATTCTGCTTTCATCCAGACCATCAAATATAAACACAGCTTTGATCTGATGATAAATCTCTGGGTCCAGATCTTTGAGCTCAGGATGGAAGTCACACAGAAGTCCATGAAGACTGTATTGATCATCTTTAATCAGGTTCAGCTCCCGGAACGGAAGCACAAACATGAGCTCCACATCCTGATTGGCTGTTCCTTCAGCCCAGTCCAGAATGAACTTCTGCACAGAGACAGTTTTTCCAATTCCAGCGATGCCTTTAGTCAGAACAGCTCTGAGCTCTGGCTCTTCTGGTCTGTTATCTTCTCCTTCTCTGTGTCTGAGTCTGTCAGCCTCCACAGCTCTAATGGTCTCTTCTCGTGTTTCTCCTTCAGGACCTTGTAGAGGTTTAAAGATGTCTGAGCAGTTGATTGGAGAGTCTTGTAAGCGTCTCCTGGATGTTTTCTCCATCTGTAGAACCTCATGTTCTTCATTCACTCCTTCACTCTCTCCCTCTATGATGTAGAGCTGAGTGTAAATCCTGTTCAGGAGGGTTTTATTCTCTTCTGTTCTGATTCCCTCAAATAGGCTCTCGTACTTGTTCTTCATGCTGGTTTTGTGTCTCTCTAAGACTCTGTGTAGAACATCATCCACTGGTTGGTGAATATCTGCTAGAGTGTTTATCTGCAGTGCTGTTTGTGTGGAGTGCTGCCTAATCAGGACCAAACACAGTAACACAAACATCATTAATACAAATAATAATCTTCTGATAATTTATTTTTAGATTTGAGCTATTTAGCAAAATAATATTGTGTTTACCTCAAATTCCCAAGATAACTTTTGATTTCTCCATAACTAACAATTATAAATATTCCCAGGCAATGATGTAGTACTAGAACATAACATTAATTGAGGTTAAATTTGGTTTTAAATTTTATGGAGCTGGTTATTAATAGTTAAAGGTTCACTATCACACACTGTTCTGAGCAGCAGTCAGAATCAAACCTGTACTGAGACGTGTGGCTCTGTTTGGGTCTCACTAAGCTGACATTAAGTTAGTTAATGAGGCTCTACAGACCTCTTAATGACACAAACCTCAGTGTACAGTGAAAATTACCAACCTGTTTGTAGCAGCTGCTCAGCAAATTGTGAGCATGTTGAAAGCGATACTATTATTAATCTTATTATTAGTATCATTATTATTAGTGGTATTATTTAACAATACATTCAAAATAAAGCATGAATCAAATTACATTAATGCATTAATAAATACTAAAATTCATATATAAGTACATAAACAATGGATTCATGAAAAACAAAAAAAAAATTAAAGTAAATATTTAAAATATTTAAAGTTTATAAAAATGTCATTATTCACTTTAAATCATGTACTGTGATTTTCTGTTTCTACTGGTAAATAATATTTGTTGCAATAAACATTATCAAACAAAAAATTTTGATTTAATTAACAAGGTTATGAATTATTGGTTGACATATGTTCACCACAGTCCTGAAATGAATGGAAGTGAAAGAGGAGCTTTTTGAAATGACCATCTCACGCCTGAACAGCTCACGTCTATGAACTGGAAGGGCAAATATAGGAATAAGAACTTTTTGAACATAGAGACAAAACCGTATATTATGTACTATTTCTTATTCTTTAAATGTCTGTTAATATCATATCTATTAAATGTTAGAGGAGTACGCACAGAACGATATAGAAAGATGAAAGTAGAGAGTTTAAACAACAAAAAATGTGACATTATATGTGCACAAGAGTTGAGGTTGAAGGATAATAATGACATTAATAGCGTTAAGGAAATGTGGTGCGGGGGTCCTGCCATCTTGTCTGTGGGTGAGGACAGTGCTGACGGGGTGGGAATCTTCTTCAAACACGATGCTGAGATTATTAAAAGTAGAGAAATTGTGCCCGGCAGGTTACTATTAGTAGATTGTGTGTACAGGAATGTTAAGTTAAGAATTGTTAATATATATACACCCCCTGACAGAGCTGGCAAGATGAGATTATTTTATAAACTGTATGAGCTACTTTGTGTGGGATTTGGGGTTATATTGTGTGGAGATTTTAACGTTATAACAGAAGAAAATGATAGAATACCAATTAAAGACATTCCCCTGTCTAGAGATGGGAAACTTCTTAAAAAAGTGTGTGACACGTGTAAAATAGTAGATGCCTTTAGGGAAATCTACCCAAATAAACCAGGCTACACACGGATAGATAGTCGAGTTAAAACCAGAATAGACAGAGTTTATGTGTCTAGTAATATTAAGGTTTCGTATTATAAAACTGAGTATTTGGTAGATTCTGATCATTTGGCAGTGAATGTGAGGATGAACTTGGGTGTTAATGAACAGCGAGGATACTGGAAACTGAATACAAAATGTTTAAAGAATGAAGAAATGGTTTTAGAGCTAAAGCAAGAGATTAAAAGGATTAAAGATCTGAAGGTTTTAACGAGTTCAGGGATTGATTTGTGGTTAGTTTTCAAAAAACAAATACAGTCATTTTTTAAATATAAGTGTAAGGAATTAAATAAAGAGAGAAATGAGTATTATAATAATTTAATGCTAGAATTTGTGGAATTACAAAGCAAACAACATCGAAATGCAGAAGACGAAGACGAATTATCTAAAATTAAATCAGAATTATTGCAGATGAATAATGAGATTTTTTTTAAATGTACAGCTTCAAGCAGGTTTACATACCAACTTAACAGGAAATGCACAAAATGTAATCAAAAAACTAAATGAAAGGAGAGAAAATAAAAGAATCAGAGGAATAAAAGACGATCATGGTAACATTGTTGAGAATGAAAAAGAAAAGAGAGAGCTTATTAGGTCTAAATGCCAAGAAGCTTATAAGAAATTTCCAGTTGATGAGGAAAAAAATTACACAGTTTTTATCTTCTTGTCCAAAACTAAGTGGAGCAGATTTAAGTCATTTGACTAAAAATATAGAAAAGACAGAGATTCTCAGTGCAATTGAAAGTTTAAATGATGGGAAATCGCCGGGGCCAGACGGGCTGCCGGCCGAAGTCTATAAAGCTTGCTCGTCTGAAATGAGTGACCTACTGATGGAGTATTTTAATGAAGGACTGAAAAAGGGAATGTTAAACGAGAGTTTTTATCAGGGTGTGGTGTCGCTGATCTATAAAAAAGGAGATCAGTATAATTTAGACAATTGGAGACAAATAAGTGTGATGAATATAGATTATTAAGATTATTAAGATTAAAATTTTAGCCAAAGTCTTAATGAATCGAATGAGCGAGTTTTTAAATAGAATAATTGAATTTGAGCAAACATATGCAATAAAAGGTCGTTTTATGATTGATAATTTATGCATAGTTAGGGACCTCATTTCAGACGAGCAAACTGAGGACTTCTGTCTAATCAGTCTGGACCAGAAAAAGGCTTTTGATTTTGTTTCGAGGGAGTACTTGTGGCAAGTGATGGATTGCTATGGTTTTCCTCTAAAATTCATAGATATGGTGAAAGTCTTGTATAAGAAATCAATAGTTCAGATTAATGTAAATGGAGTTTTAACAGAAAACCTTGAGATTCACAGAGGGGTTAAACAGGGATGCCCTCTGAGTGCTGCACTCTATATCATGGCCATAAGTCCTCTTTTGAACAAGATCAAGCAGGACCCTCGTATTTCTGGGGTGACTAATAAATTGGGTGCACAGGTCAAAACCTCGGCTTATGCAGACGATATAACGGTGTTTATTAAAAGTCAGAGTGAATTTAATGTGGTATATGAACATTTTAGAAGAAGAGGCCTCACATGAGTTTAGACATGAAGGAAGAGGTTAAAATCTTAGGACTCTCAATTACAAGAGGAAACTGTGCTGAGAATAATTGGAATAATAAAGAGGAAGAGATCAAAACAGAGCTGGAACAATGGAAAGCCTCAAATTATAAAACCAAGATTCAAATCATTAAAACTTTTGTTTTGTCCAAATTGCTGTTCTTAGCCACAGTTTTCCCCCCCAACGATAAATGTGTCATGAGGCTAAATAAAATGTGTGTGCGATTCATTTGGGGCACCTCAAGGGAAGTCACTAAAAGGGAAATTTTATATAAATCTAAAACTTTAGGAGGTCTTGGTGCAATGGACATTGGTTTAAAACTTAAAATAGCTTATTGTAAAATGGTAGCACAGGCAATAAAGAGAGGTGCAGTGTGGGTGGGGGACATTAGAAGTTGGGGGAAAAAGAAAGGAAAGGCAAGAAAAAATGTTCCATACCACAAATTAATATAAGGCGATTTTACTTTTAAATATGCAAAGCTTAAGATTAACTGGTGTAGCTTTTCTAGTAAAAAGATCTATAACATTATAAGCGAACACATCTATGGAGGTCTCTATCAACACAAACATCTCAACGAAGCAGAGAGTAAAATATGTTTTAGAAACATCCAATCAACGCACATCTCTGAGAACATGAGGGACATAGCATGGCTAATCAGCGTGGGTCGATTAGCTGTACGATGTGTTGTTAAGTGGAGCTGCTACGTTACCACGAAACTATGTCCAGCTGCTAACTGTGATGAAGATGAGACTATTGAACACCTGTTAATTTGTTGTGAACGATCTGTGGATGTGTGGAAAAGACTAAATGCTCTGGGTGTTAAATTCAATATAAATGTTAAGTCTATAATGTTTGGAAATTTTGAGGAAAGATTGTCAAAGAATGTTAAAGATATTTATTGGTTGATTGTTTGTATTACTAACTGTAAACTGTGGAAAACGGATGCAAAATGGTAATACAACAGACGCAAATTCCTGCAGAAGTTGTTTTTAAACTTTTGAACTGAAACGACTGCGAACAATGGACAGAAAATCAAAATATCCCTGGGCTCTGCTGGACTTATAATTTTCTCATTTAAATTAATTGTAAGTTTGTGCTTTATTGTATTTTAGATGGATTTGTTGTGTTTGTGTGTACCATGGTATTCATATGACTTTGTATTGTTCTTTTGATATGTATGTAATTGAAATATTTAATAAAGTTTATTTAAAAAGCAAATGTAGGGTGCCTGAAGTCAACCAGTGAGAGCTCCCCCTTCTGGGTGTTTACGGACATAAACTATCAACTTCCTTTCACTTTCTTTAAACCCTAATAATAAAAGGAGATGTGTTTGTTTTCTTATAGACCTTACAGATTAAAACAGCATTTAGAGCTGGTTTAATGAACCATTAGTCACAAAAATACATCTGGTTTAAATTAACTGACTATAAATAAACTCATTAATTATAATTGAACATTTTGAAAATAACTGATGCATTGACATATAGAGTGTATTCACTGTAAACAATAATTAAAGAGTGTTTCTGTGTGATGATACATGCATGTGTTTCACGACCCCACATACACACAGCACCACTGGATAAACAGACTCCAGGTTAAGAGCAGGTCATCCACCCTCTCCTGCCAGTGATACCCTGATGTCCTGCAAAAGCCCAGACAGCACCAATATGCTCCTTTTGCTAAAAATTAGCAAGACTCAAAATCAGACAGCAGTTTATCAGTATCACAGCCAAGCTGTGTGTCTATTAAAGTGAGTGGTCCGTGGTGGAGCTATTTGGTCTACATGAATTCTGTAATAAAGTCATGTTTAACAGTGGTAGTTTATGTACAGGGTATATAAACCGAGAAGGTAAATAAGAGTCCTGAATGTTTCTCTCATTGTGGGTCACAGGATTGAATGTTCAGGGATGGACTATTGTTCTTCTTACACACAGAACTGGACACTGGAGAAGCTGCTCTCTGGGTTTCAGTCCTGCTGATATTAAATATGTGAGAAACTCCAGCCTTTCTAAACTGATCTACAGCCCAGAGATCAGGAACATGTTTACAGTGATTCACTGTCAGAGCTGCTGTTTACTGGGAGCAGATATTTACCCTGAGTCAGAGGATCCTCTCCCTCCACTGGACTGTGCTGGAAACATCATGGACCGGTCACTCTTCATAGACACACAGCTGGGTTCTCCTCCTCCTCCGCTGAATTTAAGAGGGTTCTCCATGGACCGGTCACTCTTCATAGACACACAGCTGGGTTCTCCTCCTCCACTGCTGAATTTAAGAGGGTTCTCCATGGACCGGTCACTCTTCATAGACACACAGCTGGGTTCTCCTCCTCCACTGCTGAATTTAAGAGGGTTCTCCATGGACCGGTCACTCTTCTCAGACACACAGCTGGGTTCTCCTCCTTCTGTGCTGAATTTAAGAGGGTTCTCCATGGACCGGTCACTCTTCTCAGACACACAGCTGGGTTCTGGAGGTCCTGCACGCTTCACTCTGAGAAAAGTTCATCCACAGTGAGATTTCAGTGCGTAATTATGATCTTCACTAAGACTCATTTATTCTGATTTCCTCTTTCTGTTTAATCAGATTAAGATCTGATATAAAGTTACTCACTTTGAATCAGAGGTTGTTCCTCCACTGCTGGAGTGATGAAGCTCCATCACTGAGGATTTATTCTCCACACACAGCTGGACACTGGAAATGCTGCCCTCTGTGAACAGTTCATCCATAAAAATGTGTGTAAGATGCAGAACGAATCTTTGTAAACTAGTGAGCTTGTTAACGTAGCTCAAAATAATACCAAGTGTTTTAGGAAGTTGACTTTTTTAATTAAAATCCAACAGTATCTACTACTAGGGATGATGGTGAAGCAGACACAGGAAAACAGGCTCTAGATCTACTGGCACCATCACATCTTCTGCTGCTTCAGTCTTTATTAATCATAATCCGTCATTATATGATATTGATCTGCAGTGAAGGCTGTGTAGAGCTCAGACTGTCCATCACACAGAACTGCACACTAAGTTTTAAATCAATTTATAGATGAACTCTAATGTTGGACATTAGAAAACCTCAATGTAAAAGCCAAATAAAAACACCTAAACACTACAAAAGATGATTTCACATTTAACTGAGGTGAACAGAGTCTATTAACACAGATGAGCTGTGATACAGAGTGATGGAAACAGAGTGTTGAGTAAACAGTGACGTTTTGGAGACGTAAATCTCATATTTCAGCTTCATCTGAGCTCCATAATAATAAAATGTCTCTGTAATGTTGATCCAGAACTGCGGGTCATTCTCAGGTGGACGGTGTTGGAGTGGAACAGTAATCTGATCTCTCAGTAAATGGTCCATCACTCTGAGCTGCTGTAGTTCAGCCATGTACAGATGATCACTCTACTCAGAGCTAATACAGGCTCAGACTCGCCATTAGGCTACAGTCAGGTTCTCTTTAGTTCCACAGGACTAATCCTGTTATGGCCTCTTCAGGATCTTCATATAAGAGTAGCTGATGGAGACAATCAGACACTGATGAACTGAGCCTTTAATCTAGTTTCAGGTACTAATAGGACACGTTTAGTCTGTGTGTTCTGTACAGTTTATGGGCTTCTCTTCCTCATGAATACACATTTGAGGGAATCTCATGAGTGTAATCTCCAGATGAGCTGCTTTCCTCGCAGAGTGGTTTCGCTCTGTCTACCAGGCCCGCTAGCCTCTCTTAGCGGCAGGCTAGGGGGTAACAGCACAGCGCATGCACAGGTTAGCCAGCGCTTCATGGATGTGGTTGAACTCGAGGTACAAAACAGACAAAATGTATTGTGGTGTCACTGCGCTGCACTGTGGGTAGTTCAGTTTTGTGAAGTGAGGAAATGTTTATGTTGGGCTGTTTAAGGTTTATTCGTACAAGGACTTTTACGCTGAAGAGCCTGAATGTGGGGGGAGTGGGGGGTTTTCTGGAGTAGAGCAGAGGGCTGTGTTTAGAGGCCTTGTTTCTTCTCAGTCTGGCTGTGCCGTCACACATATACAGCAAATTGCCAACTTCTTTGTTAACCGTGAAGAGCACTTGTGATGGTGTTTCTCACCATTTTCATAATTTTTAAAAACTAAACAATCGATTAATGAAGAAAACAATCAGCAGATTAATCAACAAACAAAAATAATGATTAGTTGTGTGTGAGTTAAAAAGAGCTCCACCAACTACAACAGTACAATCCTGCGTTTAGTAACAGTGAAATACTGTATACCATGATATCTTCTGAGACAGATATCATACCATGAAAATCTCATACTGTTACTACTCTATTAATGAGGTCTGATGTTATCTAGATGAGGTGTGGAACCGAAGCTCCTCTCTCCATGTTCTGTAGAACCACAGCTCTGCACAGGTTACTCTGCTCTACCTGCTGAGGTTAATCAGGTGAGGCTGGAAGTGAGGAACACTTCACTGCACCATTCATACTGTAAACTCTCTACCTCAGTAGAACCGTCCTCCTCTCTGGATCATCCTGGTGGATCACTGACTCTTCATGGACTCATAGCTGAAATCAGGTGAGTCTGATCTCTCTGAATCAGACTGAAACAGAACAATGGAGAAAAATCATACTAGAGAAAATATATATAATAATCACTGTGGAGTTTATAAAGTATAAACAGTAAGATTTGACAGTTTATTATGTAAGAGTTCATTAAAAGTACTTTTTAATACTAAATGCTTATTTATTAATATTCTACATACAAGGTGTTACAGGTCAGCAGAGCACAAACAAACGAGTCACCCACAGCTCGACTACAGCACCAACGAACAAACGAGTCACTCACAGCTCAACTACAGCACGAACAAACGAGTTACTCACAGCTCAACTACAGCACGAACAAACGAGTCACTCACAGCTCAACTACAGCACCAACAAACAAACGAGTCACCCACAGCTCAACTACAGCACAAACGAACAAACGAGTCACCCACAGCTCAACTACAGCACCAACGAACAAACGAGTCACCCACAGCTCAACTACAGCACCAACGAACAAACGAGTCACCCACAGCTCAACTACAGCACAAACGAACAAACGAGTCACCCACAGCTCAACTACAGCACAAACGAACAAACGAGTCACTCACAGCTCAACTACAGCACCAACGAACAAACGAGTCACTCACAGCTCAACTACAGCACCAACGAACAAACGAGTCACCCACAGCTCAACTACAGCACAAACGAACAAACGAGTCACTCACAGCTCAACTACAGCACGAACAAACAAGTCACTCACAGCTCAACTACAGCACCAACGAACAAACGAGTCACCCACAGCTCAACTACAGCACAAACGAACAAACGAGTCACTCACAGCTCAACTACAGCACGAACGAACAAACGAGTCACTCACAGCTCAACTACAGCACGAACGAACAAACGAGTCACCCACAGCTCAACTACAGCACGAACGAACAAACGAGTCACTCACAGCTCAACTACAGCACGAACGAACAAACGAGTCACTCACAGCTCGACTACAGTACGAACGAACAAACGAGTCACTCACAGCTCGACTACAGCACGAACGAACAAACGAGTCACTCACAGCTCGACTACAGTACGAACGAACAAACGAGTCACTCACAGCTCGACTACAGCACGAACGAACAAACGAGTCACCCACAGCTCGACTACAGCACCAACGAACAAACGCGTCACTCACAGCTCGACTACAGCACGAACGAACAAACGAGTCACTCACAGCTCGACTACAGCACGAACGAACAAACGAGTCACCCACAGCTCGACTACAGCACGAACGAACTAATCACTCACAGCTCAACTGCAGCACGAACGAACAAACGAGTCACTCACAGCTCGACTACAGCACGAACGAACAAACGAGTCACTCACAGCTCGACTACAGCACGAACGAACAAACGAGTCACCCACAGCTCAACTACAGCACGAACGAACGAGTCACCCGCAGCTCGACTACAGTACGAACGAACGAGTCACCCGCAGCTCGACTACAGTACGAACGATCAAACGAGTCACCCACAGCTCAACTACAGCACGAACGAACAAACGAGTCACCCGCAGCTCGACTACAGCACGAACGAACAAACGAGTCACCCGCAGCTCGACTACAGCACGAACGAACGAGTCACCCGCAGCTCGACTACAGTACGAACGAACAAACGAGTCACCCGCAGCTCAACTACAGCACGAACGAACGAGTCACCCGCAGCTCGACTACAGCACGAACGAGCAAACGAGTCACTCACAGCTCGACTACAGCACGAACGAACAAACGAGTCACCCGCAGCTCGACTACAGTACGAACGAACAAACGAGTCACCCGCAGCTCAACTACAGCACGAACGAACAAACGAGTCACCCACAGCTCAACTACAGCACGAACGAACAAACGAGTCACCCAGCTGTTAGCATTTAGCCGTTAGCGTCTTTTCTCCATAATAAAAGTCTCTAAGAAGCTCATTCTGAACTATTAATAACCAAAATGTGGTGATTTCCATAAATTAAAGGTTCTCCTCACAGAAAGAAGCTCTGAGGCTCTAAAAGCTCCAACATTTCTCTGGGTTTATTGGCTACCTGAGCATTAGCTTAGCTTAGCTTCAGTTACCTGACTTTATCAAACAGAGCCTTTCAGCAGAACCTAAAGCAGAACCCAGCAGCTGTTCCTCTCAGATCAGTGTGGTTCTCCTTGTTCTCCTCAGTGAACTGTGAGTGTTGATGTTCAGTAATTACCTCTGAGCTTTTCTCTGTTTCTGATCTTCTCTTCTCTGAACAGACGCGGCTCCACTTTCACTTTCACTCTAAACCGGTTTGGACTGGATTAGCTCTCCATCACAGGAAGAGCTGAGGGATTTTATTGGTTGAAGAGGGTGGAGTGATGTGTAGCTCCACCAATGAGAGCGCTCTCTTCACCTCCGAGACCAGCAGATCCAAACAGGATGTTCTCAGTGAATCCGGTGTTGTGCCGAATTTCGACTCCCCGGCAGAATCCGACTCCCCCTCGCGTGCACGCGCTTCTCGTAAGCATGTGGGCGTTACGGGCTGCACTCAGGATTTCTCAGGTCATTTCTATGTAAATAACGCTTCATCTTTAATCTCCCTTCACAGCGAACAACACAACAGATCTACACCAAACAAAGACCCTCACCGCCACGGTTCAGCTCAGTATTACGGCATTGAACGATTGTAGTTGCTGTACTTGAGAACTGGTGGGACTGAATGGCTTTCAGTCATAACGATAAGTATTAGGACACATTAAACACAGCTTTAAACCTCTGTCTAGACCAGTAAAGCTCACATCTGAGGACCTGACGCTGCAGCATTAGCTGACTGTTTTTCTCATCATTATTCAGCAACCAGACTTTCATTGCTTTCATAGGACAAGGACTCCTGGTTCATAGATTACAGCATATAAAGCATATGTCTCTGAATTCAACAGGGGGGTTTTACTGGGGGGAGTAGAACTTTGGCAGTATTATTTTTGACACCTGCTGAAATTACACTTCAGTTCAGCCCAACACCGGCTCTTTAAAACGAGAGAGTCCAGTTTAAAATACTGGCTCTTCACTGTTTAGTAGCGTTTTATATGTGAATAATTGATCAGTTTGATTCCGTACTCAATGTTTCAGCAGCGGAGAGCTGCTGTTTGAGGAGCTGAGGAGGAGAAACTGTTATGGAGAAAACTGCGCTGAAAACACTGCAGACCCAGCGCTGTAGACTGACGTTCCCCCTGAACTTTAACTTGCTGGACGATGTAGAAATTCAGAAATAAACCGGTTTTGAATATAAACACTACAGATGCTGATTTTTCCTGTTCTGCTTGTTTGTATCGCTGTGCTTAACACAGTCACATCAGTGTTGGTGAATGTTGACGGCTAAATTTCCGACTAGGAGCTCATAAATCAGAAGAGATGCTTAAAATAAAACGCATATTAGCAGCTTAACAGATTGTATATGATCCTTTTTTCATGTAGTTTTTGTCTGTTGTGTGTTAGAAATAAAGCAGTTCATTAAGGTGGATGAATGAGTTAAATAATTCACAAACTAGTTTGATTGTAGTGAATTTATCTGGGGCGCTGAGTCGATTATATAAAGACAGATGCGACTCCTTAAAGCTGCGGTTCTTCATATATAATAAACTCACTCAGCAGAGTCAGTGCAGGAAAGCAGCTGCTGCAGGTTCGGGAGCTGCCCTTGTTCACTGAGGGGAGTGTGAGTAACCAGCGACTGTGAGGAAGCTGATAAAACGTGAACAGTGCAGTGAAAGCTGTGTCGTATGATGGCTCTGAAGCTCCGCCCCGAATGTGACGCCTACTAAGGTTCCTTTTCGGTTAAAATGCTGCCCAAAGACAGAGGAACCATTAGAGGCAGTGATTTAGACAGCTGCCTCCAGAATGAAACACTATCAGTTCCCTGTTTCCCTCATTGCGCATGTCGAAATCATGACATCTTCAGGCTTAAAGAGGTTTAATTCATTCATATTTGTACCGTTATTCCGTTCTGATCTTCAGCGCGAGACGATTTTCACATTGTCTGTAAAACAGTTTGTAGTTAAACATGTTTTAAAGTATAAAAAGCTGTTAAAGAGGCTTTTATTGCTAAAACAGTAGGAGGGTAAACTTCGCGATGCTGGCTTTCAGTCCGTGTTAAGAGACTCAGAGTAACAGATTTAATGAGTCATTTCTAGTTTAATTACCGATCATAGAGAGACATTCATCAACATGTTGATCAGACTCCAGTAATTTCTAAAACTGTAACAGTAAGACGTAAATGCACTTCAGCTTCAACAGGCTACAGAGAAACCAGTTTAAATATCATAAATCATTCCCAGCACTGCAGTAACACTGACGTGGTGGTGGTGTGTTAGTGTGTGTTGTACTGGTGCGAGTGGATCAGACACAGCAGCGCTGCTGGAGTTTTTAAACACCTCAGTGTCACTGCTGGACAGAGAATAGTCCACCAACCAAAAATATCCAGCCAACAGCGTCCTGTGGGCAGCGTCCTGTGACCACTGATGAAGGACGAGAGGATGACCAACACAAACTGTGCAGCAGCAGATGAGCTATCGTCTCTGACTTTACATCTACAAGGTGGACCGACAAGGTAGGAGTGTCTACTAGAGTGGACAGTGAGTGGAGAATGATCCACCACCCAAATAGTACCTGCTCTGTCACTCACCATGCTGAATAAAGTCTCTCTCCTCTCTCTCCTCACTTTGCCACTGCTGGTCCCCCCTTGGACCACCCAGATTACTGTCCTGCACACAAACTCTAACTAGTTTTAATCTTCTCAAACAAATTTGAGACGTTTATTTTAGTAAATAAACTAAGCCTACAATTACAAACATCTGAGAGAAAAGAAATCATGACTAGATATAAAATGATTTTATAGTAAATGTTGACACTGAGCCGGACTAATTTACAGAGTGTAACTAAAGAAATGAAGGAAGGAAAAATCAGTAAACTGGACTGTGGGGGAAAAATGAGCGATCAGTCGAGTTTTGTTTAACACTCTGCTGGTGGACCACCCAGAAAACACTGAGCAAAACACCAGTGGACCACCAGCTTCGCCATTAGCAGGCCAACAATGGCCCACTATCCTCTTGCTATCATGGATGTGTCTGTTGGTTCCTGGTGGTTTTGTAAGGTTTGGGCTTTTTAATGTGTTGATATCACATTGTAAACGATTCCCATGGTTTAATAAGTGACCAGCAGCTGATTCTAAACGCATCTGATGGTTTCCTAATGGGATTTAAAAGTGTCCCACAGAAACTAGTGGTCTCTGAGGGAAACCATTGAGCCAATTCCCATTAGAAAGCAAGACCATTAGGTTTTAATCCTAATGGTTTCTAATGGTCCCTTTTCAGCAGGGTTCAGCTTGATTTCTTTGATTAAATAAACGTGCCTGTATGGAGCCCTGCTAGTGACATCCTATATAAATAAAAATAACGTGGCTACGCCTTATTAACGCATGAGAATGAGATAATTAAGCCATGGACACAACTTAGTAAGGCGTGGGAACGAGATCATGTCTTTCTAAGTTGTTGCCATGCATTAGGATTTAATTCTGTTACGACCTCCTATGTCTAGGGGAACACTTAAGGTCGTACACAAAAAAAAGACAAGCCAACGCCATCCAACTGCCAGACCAAGACACCACTACACTGAGGTGTTTAAAAACTACAAATAATTGATCACTTATCAGCATTTATTTCTTTTAACTTGAACAAAGGCACCATCTTATAGAGGTTGGTAAGGCTAGTTCTAAACTGATCAAATGCAAATGAGCTTACACAAAAGATAAACTTCAGGGGGTGAGATAAAGCCAAAACAAACTAGAAACAAAGGATAACTAAACTAATCTAACTCAAAACAAAATTACAATTATAAGACTACCTCCCCATCCCAAACCAGGAGAAAACAATATACAAAAAAAACATAGGGCCCTCACCCCCTTACTTAGAAAAGGAAAGCTTTACAGGTATTTAAGCAAACTCAGACAACAATAACACAAGTTCACAAAAAGTTCAGGTGCTTGGTCTGGTCAGGTGGAGGCTGATGGCACAGGTGCGACCATTGGAACAGCCCTCTCCTCCTCCCGCAGTACTGCAACGGCCCTTAAGTAACTGGGGCGCCCTGCTGTATCCAATCAGACCCTCCAGACACCAATCCTAGAGGGAAAGTGATTACAAAAAAAACACCATACGCCCCCAGGATCGTAACAATTCCCACACCTTAATTATCTTGTTCCCATGCCTTACTAAGTCGTGGCCACACATTATTTTTATTTATACAGGATGTCAAAGTCAAGTTAAAGTTTATTTATATGGCGCTTTTTACAGCAGGTGTGTCACAAAGCAGCTGTACAGAAAAGTCCGGGTCTGAGCCCCCATGAGCGTCGCCAATGGAGACAGTGGCAAGGAAAAACTCCCTAAGAGCAAAAGGAAGAAACACTGAGAGGAACCAAGACTCAGAAGGGGAACCCATCCTCCTCTGGACCACACCGGATGGGAAACAGCATGTCAGGATGTCACCAGTGGGGCTCGTACACCTACATTTCTTCACCCCTGAGATCACAGAGAACAGACTACAACCCAGTGTATTCCACAGGGGTCCTGCTGAGTTAACCCAACATAAAGACTCAGAGGAGTTTATGTTGATGTTTAAGGGAGCGTCTAAAAAGTGCACAACCTGTCCAGCTGTGAAGGTTTATATTTAAACCCACTGAAGGTTTGGTGGTTATTTATGGTGACTGTTGCATCACTACATGAGATTTTACATAAAACTCCAAAACCACAGACTCAGGAACAAATGACAATTTAAATGATCACAAAAAAATCAGCCAAGTAACATTTTAACACTTCCACAAAGGTGTAGTGGATACCTAACTGAACGGATGATTTACCATAAGGAATTATTGGGTATAGGTGAGATAGCACAGACAGTAATACAGACCAGGTTCTGAACAGTAGAGACAGTCAGTAGACTGTAATTCAAAACAGAAAGCTCCCTGCAGAACACATCATAGAAACCATTAAAAGTTTCTGCTAGTTTCTGGTGGTGTCCAGCAGTCTCTAATGGTATTGTATATTTTCCTGATGGGTTGATATCACACTGCAAAGGATGCTTATGGTTTGGACTATGGGATTCATTCTAGATGCATCTGATGGTTTATTAATGGGATCTAAGAGTGTTCTACAGGGAACTAGTGGTCTCTAATTGTAAACATTAAGCCTTTTCCCATTAGAAAGCAAAATCTTCAGGTTTTAATCCTATTGGTTCTAATGGTCTTTGTTCAGCAGAGAGGTTGTAGTAGGTACCTTGCAGAATGAATGACTTCCCTGCTGAAAAAAAGAACAATATAATCATTAGGATTATATCAATTGTTATCAATTTTCACAGCTATGCTGACGATACACAAATACATTTCGACTCCCTCTGACAATCAAGACTTTCGCCAACTAAATCACAAAAAACTGAAAAATTCAGAGAAGCTGCTTTATGAGAATCCCAGCTGTTTATCTTCATATTCCAAACCTGCAGTAGAAACCTGGGTGTGATCTGAGACTCTGAGCTCTGTTTAATCTGCATGTACACACAGTGACTAAAGCAGCTTTTTATCATCTGAGAAAATCACTAAAGTTCAGCCTTTTCCCTCTCAGAGCGACGCAGAGAAACTGCATCAACAGCTGCATTTGTTCAGCAGAGTTGATCACTGTAATGATCTTCTTACTGGAGAAAACAGTCCATCCTCTAGAACCCGTACAGAACGCAGCAGCACGGATCCTCACAGCACCAACACAGAGAGCTCATATCACCCCGTTACACACTGCACTGACTGCCTGGATCTGTTAGAGAGAGTTTAAAGCTCTGCTGCTGGTTTTTAAAGCTCTAAATGACCTTAAAGCTCCTGAACATCTGTTTATGATCTCAGATCTGCAGATTCTGACCTTCTGAACTCCTTCAGTAAAACACAGAAAACATGGAGAGACTCTTTCAGTTATTCTGCTTCTATACCCGCGGTCGGCAACCTGCGGCTCTTTTACTGTCCTGTTGTGGCTCCACAGCTGAATTAGATTAGTAGGTAAAAATAAAATAATCCTCCTTTACAGTAAAATAAAGCTCTGCTGATCGTTCAACACAGTTTAACAATAAATGGTCTTAAACTCTGGAGTTAATGTAGAACTGCTAATTCACCCTTTAACCCTGAAGATCAGTGCAGACTGCTGGTCACCATAGCAACACAGACAACACTCTCGCCTGGCTAGTAGCTAACGAAACGGCAAAGAGAGAGATTTAAGATGAACATCGATAATTTGGAGACAAATGGACTTATTTGCGTTTATAATCACTCCAGCTGATTAGAGTTTAATCTGCAACAATAAACAAACAATAAAAAGTCGTGAAGCTGAAGTCGCTTCTCATTCGCCAGCTTCGAATTTCCCCGTTCCACCTTAAATGGTGCAACTGTTAGCTACATAGCTAAATTCTGGCACCTCAGCCACTATTTAAGGTGGAACGAAAACATTCGAGTGTGAAGCTGGTGAATGAGAAGCGACTTCAGTCTCGTAAAAAGTTGAATGTTGGGAGACATTTTACAAGAAACTGTTCTACTTTTGTGGAAAAGTTTCCTGCTGGAGATGCGAGAAAAGCAGCTGTAGCTGAGGTGAGGCTTAAAGTAGTGCAAATTAAGTCTGTGTTTTCATTTATATCTTTTAGTCCATACTAAAACATCAGCACATACTGAGACATTTTTACAGCCAAGATGGTGAAACGTTACTCCAATAAAATGGACATGAAAGGCTGTGGCTCCTGAGGTGGTTTGATTTTTATTGAAACGCGACAAAATGGCTCTTCTTAACATTTGGGTTGCGACTACTGAGCTAAACTGTGGAGCTCAGTTCACCTTTTATTAGACAGTCGAGCTCAGAGCTCACTTTTAATAAACATTTGAAAACGCAGCTCTTTAACTCAGCACTTCAGTAAAACTCTGCGGCTCTTTGGTCTTCATCTCTTTAATCTGATCTGTATTGCCTGATATGAGTTTAAATGAATACTTACAGTTTCCTCTATTACTGTTACTTTACTGTCTGTAAAGCACTCTGAGCTGCCACTGCTATGAAAAGTGCTCTATAAAGATATTATTAGTCAGTGGTTCCAGTGGTACGGAGGGCTGAAGGTGAAGGGTGGACTGTGTGGAATCTTCAGAAGCAGATTAGGATCCACTGATACAGACACTGCAGCAGCGCTGTGAGTGAACGTTTACAGGTGATTACAGTCCTCATTCTGTCCAGACTGTCCCTTTAAATCACTCTGTGTTCGACCAGCTAAGTAGCTAATGTGGTTCACCAGGGTATATTTTGGTTTGTCCATCTGAATTTAAAAGACCAAATCGTACAGCAAATTATTCAGTAACTGCATGAAATAAATGTAAATTTTTGTTTTATTTATTGTTTTGTAAAAGCTCCCCTCAGATTAACAGAACATGTGTTTTATGATACACATATTGCTATATGCTTACAATTTACTGCTGAAAGCCAAAAATCTTAGACACTCTTGTATTATGTTATAAAAATAGTTTTCACAGAGCAGATCACTGAAGAGACGCCATCTGTTTATAGTTTTTAGCCCAGATTTGTGGAAAAATGGGTCGACTTTCAGTAGAAAAAAAAAAGTTCTTCTTTTATTATAAGGGTTTAAAATTACATCACCCATCTATTTGACTGGAAAGAAGACAGTTACAGCTCTCATACGACCCCCACCTTTAGAATGTAGCTTATGAAATATGAAAGTTATGAAGAACATGACGAAGCGCGTTTTGGAACCACCGGTGGACTCAAGGAGCTTAAAAGGTTAATGTCGCCAACCTTCTCCTAAACCTTAAACCAAACGTCAACACTTTATTTTAAGAGTCATTTCCAGATATGCAGCTGCTGAAGAAACTAAACTGAACTTTCAATGTTTTACTTTAATGAATTAAAGCCGTTACTGTGATTATCGGACGTCTGACGATCCGTCCGTTTATCACTGACCAGTAACAGCTACTTACTGTACTCCTTTAAAGAGAGTGAATCTGAGGAGGCAGTTATGAGGTTTTATTCTTTTATTAAAATAATAACCACACTCTGCTGAAGTGCTTCATACCTTCACAGCATTCCTGACACTGAAACTGTGGATTAGGTCTAATGAAGTGAATTCACTGTTTAAACTGAAAGGTTATAAAAACTGATTGATTATGAAAGTGATGCAGCAGAACGGAGAATCCGAGAGGAAAACCGGATCAGCAGAAACTTCCCTTTTTCCCTTTCATCCCCAGAGTGCACGCGGCCGGCTTCTCTCCCTGAAACACAGAACAGCAGAACACGTCAATAATAAAACACTGAGTGATTTAAACTCTGCATGCACTGATTTAAAACGTCTGCAGCATTTAATACGTTTTAAATGTCATTTCTTTAGTTTAATAAATACCACAGCAACCTTTATAATTCAAAAGACTGACATCCTGAACTCTACAAACTCTGACTTAAGAAGATTTAATACTTTATTAAAGCCTTCAATTTGTAAAATGTCAATTTAGATAAATGTAGACACACTGAGCTCCAGCAGGGGGAGTCAGAGAGTAAATATAACTCAAAAGCAGCTGCGTTTCCACCTTTAAACCAAGACAGGCATTTAGTAAACATTTCAGCTTCTGTTCTTTACTGAGCTGGTTGTCAATAAGGATGGATGAACACACACACACACACACACATACACACACGCACACACGCACACACACACACACACACACACACACACCCCTAGGCCATTTATTAAAGGGCCAATTCTGTATTGTGTTTTCCTGATGGGTTGATATCACACTGTAAAGGATCCTAATGGTTTGTACTATGGGATTCATTCTAGACGCATCTGATGGATTTCTAATGTGATCTAAAGGTGTTCTACAGGGAACCAGCAGGTAAGTTGTAGTAGGTACCTAGCAGAATTAATGACTTCCCTGCTAAAAAAGACCATCAGGATTAAAACCTTTGTGTCACAAAATTGGACTGATTAGGCCTTTTATTAAAAGGCTGAATTACCCATCACTGAAAGAAGCGAAACCACCTTAAAAATTAGGACAATAATAACCGTAATGAGGACACGATGGTCATTATTATCTTCAGCGTTAGACTCAGGATTTCTAGGTTTTTACACTCATATATAATGTAAGAACTAAAATATAAACGTTGTTGTCAGTGATGACCCAGACTGACCTTGTACAAACTGCAGACGAGGTTGAAGAGGGAGCTCATGGCTTTCTGCTGCAGGTCTTCAGTGTGTTCCTGAAAACAGAGACACTCAACTGAAAAACGCGTTTAAATTAATAATAAAGATCTGCTGTTTACAGAGATGAATATGAATTAATTTATATTGTTTTTTGGGTTCAGCTGTGGCGGTGGGGGGGTCAGTGTGGGGGGGCAGTGTGGAGGGGGCAGTGTAGGGGGGAGGGGGATCACTGTACAGGTTTTTAAGGACTGAAGTTTATTTTTTCAGTGAGACCCGTTTTGTTGGCTGGTTCAGTGTTTGAGCCTCATGTTTTATACGTCTGTGTCTTTGTGCAGAATTCCAGGCACCCCGAGCTGAAAAACAGGAATTGGTCTGTAACATCATGATAACATCACAATAATGGAAGGAATGATTTTCCTGCACTGACCGATCAGACATAAAAGAAGGCGGGTCTTTGCTGGATGTAATGGAGATCAATGGTCAGTCAGTACAGATTAAAATAATCAGGACGGATATAAAGCAGCTTTATCAGTGAGATAAACATCGATCCAGCTCTGGGATGATCGGTCTGATCGGGAATGGTGAGCTTTTATACAGCTTTTTGATCGGATGTACGGTTTTCCCTGATAGTAAGAGGATAGTGGGCCACTGTCAGCCCACTGATGGCAAAGCTGGTGGTCCACAGATGTGCTCAGTGTTTTCCGGACGGCCCACCAGTGTTTAAGCGAGTAATAGAGAAAATTCCACTGATCATCTCTCATTTTTCACTCACAGTCCAGTTTACTGATTTTCCTTCCTTCGTTTCTTTAATTACACTCTGTAGAC
The DNA here is from genome assembly GCF_904425465.1 of Colossoma macropomum. Taxonomy (NCBI): domain Eukaryota; kingdom Metazoa; phylum Chordata; class Actinopteri; order Characiformes; family Serrasalmidae; genus Colossoma; species Colossoma macropomum. Next base: position 34,980,764 of record NW_023494786.1, read on the forward strand.
TAGTTTACTGAATAATTTTAATCCAGCTCAGTGTCAGAAACATTTACTGTAAAATCATTTTATACCAGGCTGTCATTATTTTTTTCTCTCAGTTGTTTGTAATATTTTCTAAAATAAAAGTCTGTCTGCATTTACAATCTGTTTGAGGAGATTAAAAACTAGTTAGAGCTTGTATGCAGCACAGTAATGTGGGTGGTCCGAGGGGGACCAGCAGTGGCAAACAGTCAGGGCGGTGCCGACCTTATCAAGCCAGCAGACCCATATATGCTCATTATCTGGGTTGTACAGACATTGTTACATTAGTCCCACCTACATAGAAATGAATGGGATGAAAATTTGTCCATCCAACTTATATGAAGATGATACAAGTTCATTAGCAACATCCTACTAAGCACCAACGAGCAACACACTGGCAACCACCTGGAATAGCATCGCTTACAAACCACCATAGTAACCATCCAAAATACTTCAGTACCTAACTGGAAAACCCCTAGAACCATCAGGGAACTGATGAAGCTTCAGAACATCCACAATAACGAGTTTAGTTTAGTGACTGTGTTAGCAGCACCACAGTCAGCAGTAGATCACCTGTCTGTCTGAACAGGTAATTATCACAGCTGGCTGACCGAGATGAACATCGAATAGCAGCATTTAAAAACTGTGAAAAGGTCACTTCACATTCCTCGCCCTTCAGAAAAAACAGAGTGACCCCCTCCCCCCAGGGTTTTCTGAGTAATAAAGCAGTAATAAAGCTGTAATAAAGCTCTTACTCCATTGATGGTGATCCAGGGGACGTATTCGTGCGGCGGCTTCAGCGCTCCGGTCTTCACAGCGTTCTGATGCATCAGTTTGTTCCCCTCGTCTCCGGTCACGCAGGAGTCGATGGTCTTCCACGGAACATCACTGAACAGATCGGCGCACTGAGGACACAGCAGCAACCGTTACCATGGAGACCACCAGCACTTTAGCCCACCCATTCAGCCCACAGCACTTTAGCCCCCGCCCATTCAGCCCACTGCACTTTAGCCCCCGCCCATTCAGCAAAGCTCTAAGGGATAAAAAGAGGCTGGAAAATGATCATACAGATACTAATTTTGACTGTTTTAGGTACATAACCTACACAAATGTTTAAATGTACAGCTCATTGACAAAAATGAAGTACATGAACGTTATAGGCCAGAGGCTCTTTACAGTCATTAACTCCTCAGAAGCTCACAGACTCACCGGTTTCGCTGCATTCAGCACATCTTTGGCCATCTCCATGCAGTTTATCACCAAATACGCATAAATTCCCATTTTATTCAGCATGCAGGTCTGAAGATGAACACAAAGACGACATAAACGAGAATAATGTGTGGTTTATTTGTGCTACTGAGAACGGTGGAATTCTACAATTAGCTGAACCATCCCTTTCAGAAGACTGAGGTGGTGATGTGAACTCTCACCTCGATCATGTTGCCCTGACACTCGTCTGCTCCATGCTGACAGATGAACTCGTACTTGTCTCCAATCTTCTTCTCCTGCAGCACAAACACCAGCAGTTTAACCACAGCAGCAACACAAGCAGCGTTTAGACCGAAGGCTCAGAGACGGCCGAACCTGCGCGTTCCCGAACGGAACCAGCTCCACGTTCATGATGTCGCTCAGCATGAAGAACGTCGGCATGAGCTCCCCCACCAGGAACTGTCGGCAGCCGGGACACAGAGACTCGTAGTACAGACTGATGTTCACCGCCGCAGCGTTCGGCTTCGTCAGGTTAGACCTCAAACCCTCATCCAGCACCTGGAGGAACACAAGAGCATCATGGGAAAGTAAAAAAAAAAAAACAAAACAGCAAGGTCCCTCAAGACAATCACAGTAAATCAGCCACGATACTATATAATCACGATACTTCAGCCACGATACGAAATAATTCACGATACGATATAATCATGATACTACTGCCACCATACTATATAATCAAGATACTTCAGCCACAAAACGGTATAATCACGATACTTCAGCCACAATACGATATAATCACGATATTTCAGCCACGATACGGTACAATCACGATACTTCAGCCACGATACGGTACAATCACGATACTTCAGCCACAATACGATATAATCACGATATTTCAGCCACGATACGGTACAATCACGATACTTCAGCCACGATACGGTACAATCACGATACTTCAGCCACGATACGGTATAATCACGATACTTCAGCCACGATACGATATAATCACGATACTTCAGCCACGATACAATTCCAATGTGATATTTATACTGAATATACTTGCTGAATCAGATGCTCATTCACTACACAAAAGGGAATATTCTAAATGTCCCCATTAATTCAGTGGTTAAGATGTAAACAGAGCGGTTCAGAGTGGTTTGGTGTGAAACGCTCTGTTCTAGATAAACTTACCGAGTCAGAACTGTTCACAGTGGTGGTGATAGGGAACCAGACATCCACCTCTAAAAGCTCCCTCACAGAAAGTTCCTACATGAAATGGTTATGAATTCACTGCCTGATGACTGAGACACTGTTTTATGATAGTTTAGAGAACTTAAACTCCATTCATGGTGGAGGGATACATGCAGGGCGCTGTGAGGCAAAAACTGAATTTTGGATTATTGGAAAAATGGGTGGAATTCCCCTTTGAAGTCTGTAACACTGAATGTCAGCACTAATAACTGCAGACCATAACTAATCGTGCACTCAAGTCTGAGTGATGTATTATGAACTGCTTTATAATTGCATACTGAATCAATGAATCGGTGAATCAGTGAATCACTGACTCACTGATCCGACCGGATTCTGTGGTTTTATAGCCACGCCCACAGCAACTTGCGACAGAAGAAGCTCTTTTTCGTCAAACTTCCTGCACAGCCCAGATTAAATCACTGTACAGAGGTTCACACTGACAGCCAGACCTGACTGGATTAAAAGATAAAACATTTATCCGAACAGGCTGATTTCACTTTGAGATGCTTGATTAGAATCGGAGAGTCGGTGTTAGTGAATCGGCACAGACGCGTTATGAAAACATACCGGCATTCAAGACAGAAACGAGCCTTTTAAATCACATTTTAGTATTTAAACACACTTAAGCGCATTTAAGTGTGTTTAAGTGTCGATTCTACACATTAGTTTTCCTATTCGCGAACTTGTAGTTTGGAACTTTCCGTTCCACCTTAAATGGTGCAGCAGAGGCGCTCTAATGTAACTGCTGCACCATTTAAGGTGGAACGGAAAGTTCCAAACTTTGTCTTCGGACCTTACCCCGAGTTTGTCCGCAGATGAGCACCGGAGCCAGAGGCAGAGAGCAGCCAGCAGGAGTGAAGCTTTCAGGGCACACATTTTCCCAGTTTTCCCCTCTTTCCCTCTCAGTTTCTCCGAGTCCGCCGAATCCGAGTGAACCTTCCCTTCACCTCATTTTTATCCTCCTTTCTAAACTCGGCGCGGCGCTCTGATTGGCTGAGGCGTCACATGACGGCGGCGCGTCATCAATATCCAGCAGAACAGCAGCAGCTATAAAAGTCACCCGGGCTGCGTAAAAGCGGCGCAGCCCCCGCGCCGAGTCTGCGCAGCCGCCCCAGCTTCTCTGCTGATCTGCGATGGTTGCACAATAACTCAGTATATCACATTTACCACGGGGTTTGGAGATGATTAAGCTGTCACGAGGAGGGATCTTGTTCACCTGATAAACAGCCATTATGAAAAACAAACTGCGCACTAATGCTGTAATAAACTAGTGCAGCAGTGATCCATATTTTCTGCTGAAGAAGGACCATTAGAACCCACACTGTTAGAAATAAAGGTTCTGTGCAGGTACAATTCTGGTTTATCAAGGTACAAACAGTGTAAATGTTCCCTCAAAGGTTCAACAGTGGTTTTAAGGTCTGATTGTGAACCTTAAATAAGTTTTTCCAGGTGAAAAGTTCGTATTTGTACCTTTTCATAACCGAATGTTTTAAACAGAACAGTAAAATAAAAGCCTGGAGACGAGACGGGGTGTGTGGAGTCAGTACAGCTTAGAACATATCATTTCAGTGGATTATGGTTCAGTTATGTTCCCTGACTAAAGGTACTGAGATGGACCCTTGAGGGTTCCACCCCAGTGAGAAGAGGGGAACTGACCTAGAGACGGTTTAGTACCTTTATTTCTGAGAGTGCATTGGTTTAAAACCTGATGGTTTTGCCTTCTAAGGGGAATTAATTGAATTGTTTCCTGCAGCACACCTTTAGCACCTAATAGGAAGCTATCATATGCGTTTAGAATCAGCTGTTGGTCTCCGGTTAAACCATTATGATCCTTTTACACTGTGATATAAAACCCATTAAAAGAGTCAAAACACCTTACAAAGTCATTAGGAACCAATAGAAACACTTAATGCTGTCTATGGGTGTTTCAGCAGGGATGTTGAACAGTAGAACAACAGATAAACAAAAGAAAAGAGAATGAGGGTCTTAATGAGGGTCTTCACCAACCAACAAAAACCTCAATTAAAGTTGGATTTTTATTTTTCACACTTTTTTAGAGTCTTATGCTGTCTTTGGTTGTCAAAAAATGGGAAAAATACCAAATTTCCCTCTTAAATTTTGCCTGAATGGCCAGTTAAGTATTTACAACTGGTAAACTCAGGATTCTCGATGATACTCAGGTTTCCAAAGTGACATAAAACACAATCTTTCACCTTTTACATGAGTGAAAAACGCTAAACTTGCAGTGAATGTGAAAAATGATAAACCCAGTGTGATGCTATTAAATCAATGTGCTTTTTAACGCAGCAGGATTGTGTTTTGGACTGTCATGCTGTCTTCCTCTGTGTGAACATATCTGTGAACAAACACCCAAACAGAGTTGGGTCTTATTTACTGGTTCACCATCTGGTATATAAAACCTTCCAATGAGCACCCAAACACAGCTTTATACAGCAGTGGAGATCTATGTTCCGCACTCACTGCACTGTATTGTACTCCTAGTATATATATATATCCTAGTATTGCTGCACTATTCATATCTGCACCAACAGTTACTGTACAAGTTTACTCTGCATACTTCTCTTTTACATATGCTGCTCTCACAGGACACACTTCCTCTCTCCACTCACTCGGTGTATATATATATATATATATACACACTATATTTATACTTGCATATCTATATTTTTTTACCACTATGTACCGTTCTTCTGCACTGTATATGTAAATAATACTGTATTTTGCACTTCTGGTTAGATGCTTTTCATTGCATTTCATTGGCTCTGTACCTGTAACTCTGCACAATGACAAGAAATTTGAATCTAATCTAATCTAATCTAATCTAATATTTTGCCAGGATATTTAGTCTGGGAATCACTTCATATATTCACCTAAATTTTAATATTGTTCTCCTCTAAGAACAAACTGACCTTTACAGACCTTTAGTAAGTGATTAAACTTTATTTATATCACTTTTTTCACAGACAAAAGTGTTTTACAGAAACATTTCACAACATAAAAAATTACAAACACAAACAAGATAGACATAAAATGCCGACGTGGTGCAAACGAATTACCCCAACGCCTGTTTAACATCTTTAGCTGCTTTTTAAAGGATTCCACAGAAACATGCAGACCATAAATGAGTGGGCCTCAGATGCTCGATCACCACGGGTCATAAACTGGATGCGTCTCAGTACTTTTAGGGGTTTTTAAGGATGTTCAGCATGTTTGTATCTTTTTACACTGAAGGAAAACAAGTTCCTCAGTTTAAATGTCATTATGATGAAAACAACTCGCATCTGTTTCTAAATTCGATATTTTTCCCCTCAAAACTTCACTGGAAGGATCAGCAGAGCTTCTTCAGTGATGTACAGTGGGTGCTGTGGTCAGAACAGAAGTGCTTGGTCAGTGTGTTGTAGGAGTGAAATGTAGATGTTTCCGCAGAACTTTATTCTAGTATTCAAATCTAGTATCCAAAACTTCCTCATACAGTGACAGCAGGCCGAGGGGAATTCTGGGGGAATTCAGCAGGTGCAATTTTCAATGCTGATTAACTCACATTACAGTGTGTATAAACAGAGCCTTCAGGGCTACAACTGTGTTTACTGACAGAGACAACAGCAGACACACAGGACAGACAACCAAAAGTATCCAGACAGGCCTTCAAATGAGGGAAGTCAGCTGGACCACACTGTGAAATGGAAACTGAGAAATACTCATTCTCCCACTCATAGGGCGCTAGGGCGGTGGAAGGGCGGGGGGGGGGTGTAGGGGACAGGATGTGAAATGCAAGCTGAAACTTTGCTGGAATGTAGATCTCCAGGAGGAGGAGGAGGAGGACTGGTCACCACCGAGCTAGAACAATCAGAAACAACCAAACACTCAGGTGCTCTGAGCAAAACAGCACCCAGGCCTGATGATCCACCACCACAACTCTGATCTACCACACCTCATCCAGGGGCTGAAGGTCATCAGGGGCGTCTGAATCTCACAGTCAGGTGGGTTCATCTGAACCCTCCAGGGTGGTACACTCCGAAAAGATGAGGTTCTTCAAGGGTTCTTTAGTAAAGACAATGGATCTATATAGAACCATGAACACTCAAAGAACCCTTTGCATGATTAAATGGTTCTGTGCATGGTGAAAAGTTCTTCTGATTGATGGAGAATGTGTTGTACATAGTTCTATACAGAAACTCTTTGAGAATGGCTTTATGTAGCACCTTAAAGGGTTCTGCTATTGTTACGATATCAGGCTTGTATCAGTAGCAGAACCCTTTTTGGTGCCATATAGAACCATATACAGCAAATTCTCCATCAATCTGAAGACCCATTTCACCATGCAAAGAACCCTTTAATCATTGAATTGAATTAAATTCAGAGCCATTTACACACAGAGGAATTAAACCTCCGCTTTTAACCCATCTGTGCAGTGAAACACCACATGCACACTAGTGAGCACGCACACTAGGGGGCAGTGAGCACACTTGCCCGGAGTGGTGGGCAGCCCTATACACAGCGCCCGGGGAGCAGTTGGGGGTTAGGTGCTCAAGGGCACTTCAGTCACATACTGTTGACTCAGGGGATTGAACCGGTCGAAAGGCTGGTTCCCTAACCTCTAGCCCACAACTGCCCCCAATCATGCAAAGGGTTCTTTGAGTGTTCATGGTTCTGTAAAGAACCATTGTCTTTACTAAAGAAAACTTGATAGAACCATGAACACTCAATGAGCCCTTTGCATGTTTAAATGGTTCTCTGCATGGTGAAAGGTTCTTCAGACTGATGTAGAATGTGCTGTACATGGTTCTGTACAGAAACTCCTTGAGAATGGTTCTATATAGCACCTTAAAGGGTTCTGCTATTGTTAAAATGTCAGGCTTGTATCAATAGAAGATGCTATATAGAACCATCTACAACAGAGGTCTTTAATTAAAATTCAGTAAGGTCCAGTCAAAGAAAATTTCCTCAACTAAAGGTCCGGAACATCATAATGTCTGTGACTCAGTGCTGTATACTGTTTACTGAAGTAGTAGTTATATCAACATCTTATACAGCCAACAACTGAATGTCAAATCAAATAAAGTACAATTCAGTCATATTTCAACAACATTTATTGTCAGTTTTCTCTTTTTAGAGCTGCCATGTAAAATAAGCTAACTCACTTTCTTCTCCGACTGCTGTTTCTCGCCTCGTCCCTCCCCCGTGTGTGTGCGTCACTCACTCGAGTCCTAGTGCTCATCGTAATGCACAGATCTGATTGGCTGAGTAGCGTCACGTGTGATTTTTACAACGCATGCGATTGGTCTGTCGGTCTCCCGGGCCGCTAATGCTACCGTAAAGGCTAGAAAAGCTACGCCGATTAAAATAGGACCACCCCATCAAAATTAAATTATTCTCCATAGTTTATCGGTTACAGGTCCAGGTCCACAGCGCCTGGGTGACCTCTGATCTACAACATGTTGTCCATCAATCTGAAGAACATTTTACCATGCAAAGAACCATTTAATCATGCAAAGGGTTCTTTGAGTGTTCATGGTTCTATACAGAACTATTGTCTGTCTTAAGGAACCATTTTTAAGACTGTAGAACTCCAGGAACCGGCTGAGCACTCCTCAACTGTGAACATCACGGTATAACATATGACAGTTAACTGTCAATCTGAAACTTAAGGCAGAGGAAGTGCAGATTCTGGTTTTCTTGGCTAAAACAAACAATTTTAATTTATAGAAAATACTCACTATTTAAATTATAGTTACTGTGTTGGTCAGAAATCTACGCTGCCCTAAACCCCGTCCAGCACACTTTAGTGTTATCACTGCTCCAACACACCTGATCTAACTCAACGGCTAATGAAGAACCCTATATTGAGGGGTGAAGCAGGTGTTTTAGAGCAGGTAAAGCGGGTCAGTGGTAAAGCAGAACTACTGACCTAGAAGAGTCCTGTTCACTGTAAATTAGATCAGTGATGGAGAGTGGAGAACAGACGGAGAGCAGCACGTCTCCAGAGCTGGAGTTCAGAAGCACCCATTATCAATCAATCAATCAACCTACCTTTATTTAATCTCGGAGAACATTTGAGGGTGACCCTCATTTACAGTGTTGCCGAGTTGATACAGAACAAGGGATTGATAATGTACTGGATTTGTTTTCTCTAATATGCTGCTGTTGTTTATTTACAACAGATCGCTTTTAATCAATTTGGAAACTAAAATATTTAATGGTCACATTTAATTGGTCTAAATCAGTCCAACCCTAATCAGCCCCACCTCCATCTAACTACTGGTCTCAGAAGTCCTTGATTAGCTGAAGGAGGTGTTAGATTTGTGTTGGTGACCACTGGACTAAAGATCTTAAAGAAGGTTCAGATTAACTTTGTGCTCCATAAATACTCCAAAATATCTTCACCATGCTGAGTCAGTGTGGGCTAGAGGGGTCTAAAGCCCACCAGCACTGGGCTGTGTACTGAATCATTTAAGGTGGAACAGAACATTCAGATAAGAATCAAAGTTCAGCTTCTCATCTTCATGTTTTCACTTTGCTGCTTCATTATAACACAGTGGACATTCAGATACACTTGATTATGACAGTCAGGTGGAATAAACGGCTCCTGACAAACACCAGACTCTCATTATCATTTACAGCCTCTCAGTGTGACCTACAGACTGCTGTTGACTCAGAGACTGTGACCTTAAATAAAACCTAAATACCCCCCTGAAATGAGTCGGCGCTGACACTGAGATAGAAACATACAGAAATGAGACAGTTTAATATCATATAAATATAGATCATACTGTACACTAACGGTTCTCTAACTGTAGGTGTTAATCAAAGCCCTCTGGTTTAGTCGGCAGTTACAGGTGAAACCCTGACTCAGCTGGGATGGTCATGTGATCTGAGCACAGTGGCGGTTCAGTGGAGCTGCAGGAAGCCAGTGGGTTCTTCCCTCTTTCAGACTGAGTCACCTCACAGAGACAGAAGCCACTGTGCCCTTAAAGAGCTCGTCTGACGGGAAACCACGTCTGTCTCGCTCTTCTGAGACTGAACAGTCTGATTTATATAAACACTGTTAAAGTACCAAAACAGAACCTCTCCTGGACATACACTCCCAGAGAGGGTCTCAAGAAGAAGCCCCCCAACCCTACAGTCAGACAAAAATGCAAAAGAAAACTACAGTCAAAGGTTTTTGCCCCCCTGGTCAAATTCCATGTTGTTGATTTTCTGAGTGTAAATGAGTGACACCTCCTCTACAGACGCACTACTGCACATTTACTACACTGTTACTGTTTATTTACTGAATTTAACACACTGAGAAAAGATGTGCAAAAGATTTTTCCACTAAACCCAACAAATAAATATGAATTGTGCAACGAAATGAACAGAAAAACGTCTTATTTTTCAATTAGAAAATCAACAAAACATAATTTGGCTGAGGGTGCTCAAACTTCTGCACACAACTATAGACCTAAAAATGAGCCGGAAAAATGTAACGTATACACAGGGGTGGTGCCACACCTCCAAAAGTGAGAGGGCAAAACACATTGTTTAAAAAAAAAAGAAAGTTGAGTGACACATTCAGCTGTTCAGTGCTACCTGAATTCAGGTGAAGCACCATCCAAGGCGAGTGTGAAGAGAGATTCTGATTGGCTCTGCTGCTCAGTTTTACTCTGTCTGTTCTTGCTGGTCAGTGTTTCATGTATTTAGGGAAAGTGGAGGTTTTTATTTGCGTCCTGAACTCAGAAAGTGTTGGGGCGTCGCCACAGTACTCTGAAAAGTAAGTAAGTAAGTAAAGTTTATTTATATAGCGCTTTTTACAACAGGTGTTGTCACAAAGCAGCTTTACAAGGAAAAGAGCATTACAAAAAGAAGTCCGGGTCCGAGCCCCCATGAGCGAAGCCAGTGGCGACAGTGGCAAGGAAAAACTCCCTAAGAGAAACAGGAAGAAACCTTGAGAGGAACCAGGACTCAGAAGGGGAACCCATCCTCCTCTGGTCGACACCGGATAGTAAACATTGTTAGTATAAAGTATTATAGTACAAAAAACAGGGTAAAACGTGAAGGAAACAATTAATTTGAATAGTTCAGTTCATGCAGCAGAAGCAGCAGCATCAGTGGGGTCAGGTTGTGAGGGTGAGGTTTGCACGGTGAGCAGTGGCACCCGATCAAGGCAGCAGAGGCAGCAGCATCAGCAGCAGGATGGGCAGCTGTTCAACTCGGCAAAAGAAAGAGAGGAAAAACACAGTCAATGGGTGATTGATTAATTTGAATTAGTTTGAATCATTGATTGGTTCAAGTGAATAATTTTGAATAGTTCATGCAGCAACAGCAGTAGTATCAGTGGGGTCAGGTTGTGAGGGTGAGGTTTGTACGGCGTTGAACAGCAGGAGGCTCGATGTTGGTAACCCGGTCCAGAGGGCTGGCGAGCAGTGGCACCCGATCGAGGCAGAAAAGGCAGCAGCATCAGACGCACAGGATGGGCAGCTGTTCAACTCGGCGAAGAAAAGAAAGGAAAACACACAGAGAGGAAAACACACAGAGTCAGTTCTGTAATGGGTGACCGATCACAAATTACAGTGTTAGCAGAGACTCTGGCAGGTATAGAACTAACAGGGAAAACTAATTACCAAAGGCTTGAATATACAAGTAGGTTTTTAGCCTAGACTTAAAGACTGAGGCTGTGTCTGAGTCCCGAACATTAACAGGAAGACTATTCCAAAGCTGGGGGGCTTTGTATGAGAAAGCTCTCCCCCCTGACGTAACTTTATTAATTCTGGGTACTAATAGTAAGCCAGCACCTTGTGATCTAAGTAGGCGGGATGGTTCATAGTGAGATAGAAGTTCACTCAGGTACAGCGGGGCGAGTCCGTTTAGTGCTTTATAAGTCAGCAAGAGAATTTTATAATCAGTCCGAAATTTTACTGGCAACCAGTGTAAGGCTGATAAAACTGGGCTGATATGGTCAAACTTTCTGGTTCTAGTAAGAACTCTGGCTGCAGCGTTCTGGACCAACTGAAGCTTGTTAATGCTTTTGCTGGGACATCCAGCCAGCAGGGCATTACAGTAATCTAGCCTTGAAGTAATAAATGCATGAACTAACTTTTCTGCATCCTGTAGAGAGAATGCATTTCTCAATTTAGCAATATTGCGAAGATGCAGGAAGGCTGTTCTAGTAATATTAGTTATATGTGTGTCGAAGGACAGATCAGGGTCTATAATGACACCAAGGCTTTTTACAGATGAGCTTGATGCAACTGAGAAATTGTTAAGTTTAAGTGTTAAATTAGACAGTTTGTTTCTGGCTGCTTTTGGACCAAGAAGCAGAACCTCTGTTTTATCTGAGTTTAGAAGGAGAAAGTTACTCGACATCCAGTCCTTTATGTCTTGTATACAGTCTTCAATCTTGCTAAGTTTAATTCTATCATCTGGGTCGCTTGCTAAATATAACTGAGTGTCATCGGCATAGCAGTGGAAGTTTATGCCGTGTCTACTGATAATGGTGCCCAGTGGTAGCATATATAAAGTGAATAATACAGGTCCTAAAACAGAGCCTTGTGGAACACCATATTTTACTTTTGTGAGAACAGATGATTCACCGTTTATATTAACAAACTGATACCGATCAGTGAGGTAGGACCGGAACCAGGAAAGAGCTGTTCCTGTTACCCCTACAAGGTTTTCTAGTCTGTCTAGTAAGATAGTGTGGTCTATTGTGTCAAATGCCGCACTAAGATCGAGGAGGACTAACAAGGACACATGATCTTGGTCAGAAAATAATAATAGATCATTTACAATTTTTACTAGTGCTGTTTCTGTACTATGATGTGGCCTAAAACCAGATTGAAATTTTTCATGTATTTGATTCCTATGTAAAAAGGAGCTTAACTGTTTTGCTACAACTTTTTCCAAGATCTTAGATATAAAGGAGAGATTCGAGATGGGTCTATAATTTGAAAGTTCGCATGGATCGAGGTTAGCTTTCTTAATCAGCGGTCTAATTACTGCTAGTTTAAGAGATTTTGGGATGTACCCAAGGCTAAGAGAAGAGTTTATTATTGACAGAATAGGCTTGGTTATTTCTGGCAGAATTTCCTTGAGTAAACCTGTAGGAATCGGATCTAGCATACAGGTAGATGATTTCGCGGAAGAGACTATTTTAAATAGTTCATTTTCTTGGAGTAAGGTAAACGATTCCAGCCTCTCTGCAGGGATTATAATATTCTCAAGATTGAGGCTGGCATTATGGGGAAGCAGGTTTCTAGAGTTTAATTGCGTATTCTGAATTTTCTGCCTAATTTTTTCAATTTTATCACTAAAGAAATTCATAAAATCGTTGCTGCTATAGGCTGATGGCATCTGGGGTTCACTAACTGTTTTGTTCTCTGTTAGTTTAGAGATTGTGCTGAAAAGTAATCTAGGATTATTCTTATTGTTTTCTATGAGAGAGGAGAGATAAGCTGAGCGTGCTGTAGCAAGTGCTTGTCTATAGTCTGTAAGGCTCTCCTTCCAGGCGGACTGGAACACTTCTAGCTTAGTCAGGCGCCATTTACGCTCAAGTTGTCTGGCGTTCTGTTTTAAAGCCCGAGTGTGGTCATTATACCAGGGGGCGAGTTTTTTCTGCCTTACTATTTTACTTTTTAATGGGGCCACACTATCTAGAGTAGATCGAAAAGTATCCTCTAAGAGCTTGGTCATAGCATCTAGCTCAGTAGGATTAGATGGACAGATGAGAGCGGCTGATAATTTAGGAAGGTTTCTAATAAAGCTACCAGCTGTGGAGGGAGTTATTGTCCGCTTGACACAATAACATGGTGATGAACGCACATTACCACTAAAGTGAATTTCGTAAGAGATTAAGTAATGGTCAGAGACTGCTGTGCTCTGGGGGAGAATGGCTAAGTTATCTATGTTTACACCAAAAGTCAGTATTAAGTCTAGAGTGTGGTGGTGGTAGTGTGTGGGCCCCTTTATGATTTGGGTGAAACCTATGGAGTCTATGATAGATATAAATGCCTTGCTTAGTGCATCTTGGGGATTGTCTAAATGGATATTAAAATCTCCGACAACTATTATTTTATTTGAAAGCGTTATTAGACTTGATAGAAACTCAGAGAATTCCTGTAAGAACTGAGAATACGGCCCTGGTGGCCTGTAGACTGTAATTAGTGTAAAGGAATTTTTATGTGTTCCTTGATCACTTATATTAAGAAAAAGAACTTCAAAAGAAGAGAATGTATAGCCTACTTTCTGCCTCACGCCTAAAGCTTTAGTATGGATGGTTGCTATACCTCCACCTCGGCCGCTTAAACGAGGGCTATGTGCATAGCTGTAGCCTGGGGGTGTGGCTTCGTTTAGACTAAAGTATTCATCGGGTCTAATCCACGTTTCTGTGAGGCACAGAGCATCAAAGCTGTGATCGGTAATAATTTCATTAACAACGACAGCTTTAGGAGTAAGGGATCTTATATTAAGCAGTCCTAGTTTTAGACCAAAAGTGGTGGGGTGAATGCCCACTTGCCACCACAGTTCCGGCGGCTCTGTATATACAACATTAAGAGGACCAGCTCTGTCCTGGGAAGCCCCCTAGACCCAGTGCAGACGGTGGGAGACAGGAGGATGTTAGCCAGACTAGCCTCCATGCTGGAGAACAGCTTCCACCCCATGACTGAGACTCTGGCAGCACTGGGCAGCTCCTTCAGTGACCGGCTGCTTCACCCCAAGTGTGTGAAGGAGGCTATCACAGGTCCTTCCTTCCTGCTACTGTTAGACTGTACAACAAGCACTGCTCCCAGTAGAACCCCCTCCACCCCCCATTAGACCTCATACACCTACAGATCATACACTGTGAATTCATCACCATTTCCTGTGTGCAGTATAATCTATTCTATATAGTAACGAACTGTAAGAACCTTGTTAAGTACTCAACAAAGTTAATTACTTGCTTGTTAATTCTCTTCTTACTTCTCTTTTTATTGAGTGCGTTTCTCTTCCTTTGCTGCTGTAACACTGAGAATTTCCCCACTGTGGGACTAATAAAGGATTATCTTATCTTATCTTGTCTTAATGATCAATTATAGTGGCTGCAATAGCTTTTCATTTCATTGTTGGTGGCTTTTGATTGTACATTTGTACATTTTTTGATTGAACATTGTTGTAATGTTGATTGTTAAATATGTTTTTGTTTTGTTTCATTTAACGAGTCGTCTCATATTGAAGGGTCATTTGTTCATATATGTTTGTTTCTGGCTCAGTGCCCAGTTTAATCTTTCTCTGTGAAGTCCAGATACAGAAACTAAACAGCACAAACAGGCTGTTTTGAATTTACTGTTTTTATGACGTCACAAAAACCAACACATTTACACACACACCCCTGTCCCAACACTGGACACCTAAAACAGTGTTTTGTAATGAAGCATGTTCACTGCTGCTACTGAAGAACATCACCTTTATTTATCTTATTTATTCATTTATTTATTTATCCTCTTATATAAGTATATAACAAGACACACAGTGAGGACTGAACTGTTCCTGTGTTTACTGGATGAACATCTGCATGAAAAAGTTTCTGAACTCTTAGAACGACGTGAACTTCTGCAGGAACGACTCTTATAACATTAAATAATCTTCATTCATAATAAAAAAATGAGAAATGAAGTGAAGCTCACTGATTAAAACAGAGGGCAATCAGAACTGAGTTCCCTCATTAACTCAGACAGATCTGATCTGCTCTCCAGGTCCAAACGCTGCTCTCTTTAGGATGAAAACACACATTTTGGTTACTTTCTCTTCAAAGCAGTGTTATTAGGATCACAGTGAAGGAGCTGGAAACATCAGCAAGATAAAAAAGAAAATATTCTAATTAACTGATCAAACGATACAAAGACTGAGTTGTGTAGAAACACATTAAAGTGAGCGCAGTGACGTTCCTGCTCCTGTAGAGCTAAAACACCTGGGAAAAAACAGAAATGACCAGTATACTGGACATTTGGAATGAGCCTACAGCAGTTTAGCTCCGTCCATGAAGTTATAAGGAGTGTCCAGTCCTGTCTGCTTCCTGAACAAACCACAATACAGGGCGGCCAATCGGAACTGAGCTCATTTGCATTTGCATCAGTCTTACAGGGACAGTAACAAAAACAGCCTAATTCTAAGGCAGGCTGCTCAGTCCCGGTCCTGGACATCCACCACCCTGGAGAGCTCTGATCCAGAACACCTGCTTCAGATCCTCGTCAGCTGGACCAGGTCCTGTAAGCGTCTCAGAGTAGAAGGATGGGATCCTCTCAGTAAAGTCACAGTAAATAAGAGAGGAATCGGATCCTAGATCAGAACTCCAGCTCCGAGAACTTGAATACGAGCCCAGATTCTAGTCAGACCTGAACTCAGCAGGCTGGTGGATCTCCAGAACCAGGACTGGGTTCTCCTGTCCTAAAAGATAAAGAGAAGCTGGACAACGGGTCACGTAAAACCACACAAGCGTTATAAATGGAGCTCAGGGGGGAAAATAAGGTGTAAGAAAAATGTAGAACATTTAATGTTTACTGCACATAATCAAACACACCCACTCTGCAGCAGCGCCTCCCCAGGGAGCTGATCTGAGAGCAGACCTCGCTCACGACAGCCGTTTATCTATGGTTTATGTAATACAGTGGAAAGAAATTTGAATTTTCCGTTCCACCTTAAACGGTTCAGCAGCTGCAAGCCAGAATGTGGTGGCTGCACCATTTAAGGTGGAACAGAAAATTAAGAAGCTAGCAGAAAAATAGACAACAGTAACTTCACCACTGTATAGAAACCACTGCATTCATAACCTCCTCAGTCCGAGACCGAACACTTTAAAAACAATCAACGTTTTCTGCTGCACTAAATACCGTAAATTATTCTTTCTGTTTACTGAGAGACACACAATCTCCAGTGTCCAGTACGTTTGGACTTCAACATGAAACGTGAGAGAAAAATGAACATATTTATCATCAACATAAGACACGAATAAAGCAGTGACCTGTTCCTGTGTTGCTGTTTGTACAGCTGCATGAGAGTTTCTGGACTCTTAGAACTGCCTGGACTTCTGCATGAACAGCTCCTAAAACATTAAACCATTTTCATAATCAATTTATATCATAATAATCAATAAAGAGCTTCTAAACTCAAAGCATACAGACTAATTTACATTGGTATATCTGAAATAAACAAATGGCTGAAACAATCAAGGTCATTGATGGAAAAAAGTCAGAAAATTTTACATAATTATATTACACAGATTTATATGTAAGACTATATATATAATTTATATAATGCGTAATATTAGACATTACACATATTATATACCTTTTACACTTTAGTCCAGTATCATAGACAGAAACAACTTTTCTGAAACGCAGGAAATGTTGTTTGTTTGGGTTTGTTATCATGATAATCATAAATATGTTCATTTTTCAAAATCTTAGCTTTTATAAGTTTAATAAATTTCTACTATTTCCTACTGATTTTTCACTAAAGGGACCGTTTAGAAGGACAAACATACAGAATCAGTTCTGATATAAATCCAGGATCATTCAGAAAGTGTTTAGTGTGGCCTTGGAAGAGGGGAGTGTCCATCTCACCAGCTGCTATGTTTGTATTTGTTTATGAAAAGACAAAAAAAAAAGATAATGTTGTAATAAATGACCAAATATTACAAAGCCTGAGATCTGTACAAACACATTAAGGTGAGTGTGGTGATATATCTGCTTCTGTAGAGCCACAGGGAAAAGAATAAAAATGTCCAGCATACTGGACGCTCGGAATGAGGAGGTCGGCCACTCAGCTGCTCAGTCTACAGCAGTTTAGAAACTGATCTGAGAGCAGATCTCACTGCACTCTTAAAACACAGGCGTTAAAAACCATGTTCTATCACCGACTAAACGCATCAGTGTGTCACTTTAACACAAAACGTGTTGAAATATTTCAATAGGCAGTTATTGAGAACACAGTTTGGGTTGCTTATATATATATATGTGTGTATATATGTATATGTGTGTGTGTGTGTGTGTGTGTATATATACATACATGTACATATACATACATATATTATACAGGGAGATTCACTCGAAAGAGGCAAAAAAATACCAAAAAAATACACTACATATCTTGACGTGTGTAATCGATTGCATGCTCAAAGTGATCTCTGTTTTCTGCCAGACACATTTCGACATGGTGCTCCATGTTACTGAACGTATTGGCAAGCATTAGAGAGGTTAAACGTCACAATGGCTGTCTGGCGCCTACTTCAAGTCGGGTTCGCAGGGGCAAACCCGGCTTGTTCGAAGCTCCATATACTGAGGAGCACATTGCACGTTGTTTTGTTCAGATTGCTTCGTCCTAGCAAGAGTTATTACAGAATATTCGGGGCCTCTTTCGAGTGAATCTCCCTGTATATAACCATAACTAACGTAAGAAAGGGAAGAAATTTAAATTTTCTGTTCCACCTTAAACAGTTCAGCAGCTGCCAGCCTGAATGTGACTTCTGCTCCATTTAAGGTGGAACAGAAAATCTATAATCACCGCTGTTTAAAAATCACTGTACTCATAACGCTTGACAGTATTTTTAATGTGATAATGTTCTTTTCATGTGATAAAACGTGTCTGAACCCAGAGAAGCTCAGTACTGGGACGTATCGTGAAAACGTCTGTTGTGATGTTGCGTTTTCGGCCACATCACTCAGCCCTAATTCCAGTGATGCTGCTTCCCAAACATGTTAATAAACACAGTGCACACTTTAGAGCTGTAAGCTGGAGCGGCTCCAGGGCAGTCAAGGTCCAGAGGCGGCCGGCTGGCCGGGCATGGCGATGTCCGGGAGGAGCTTGCAGCTGGTGATGATGTCGATCTTCTCGGACACGGCTCTGAGGTCCTCCAGGATGAGGCGGATGCTGTGAGAGGTGTTGATGATGCCGTTCTGGGAGGTGTTCAGGTGGGTGGTGGCGGTCCGGATGTCTCTGGACGCTCCCTGGTACAGGAGCTTCAGGCTGTGCTGAATGTCAGCGCAGAGGCGAGCATTGCTCTCCTGCAGCTTCTGCTGCAGCAGAGTGGACTGTCCGGCAGGTTCCGCCCTCAAACACCTCCCATCATCTGGTCCTGGCTCTGACAGCACCTCTGGGCCGCGAGTGACCACCAGAGGAGGCAGATCAGGCCGGAACAGCAGGGAGTTCTGGGAGGTTTCTGGTCTCCACGGCTCTGCTTCTCCCTCACTGTCGGTCTCTGAAGCCTCTCCAGGAACCGTGAGTCCTGAGGAGGGTCTGGCCGAGGTGATGTAGACCTCCTGCTCCGAGTCAGAGTCCGTCTCCTCCGCCTCGCCCTGAACCACCACCGCCACCTGCCTGCCAGCCATCAGCACCAGAACAGAGCAGAGTCGACAACAAAACACAGGAAACACTGAAAAACGGGCTTTCAGCACAAAACCTCAGCTCTGAGCGGAACACACGACCCCCGGGGCGGTGAAGACCCTCCAACCCGCAGACTCTCCTCTTTATTCGCTCCTTTTCGGCTCCGCAACTCCGCTGATCGGAGTCACATGAGGCGCGTGAAGCCAGGCGCACTGAACGCAACTCGGCGGAAATACAGAATAAAAGTCTCTCTGTTATTTATTCCCGCCGAAAATCGCCTGTTTTTGTCCTTTTGTGTTTCTCGAAGCTGTATAAACATATTAACATCTCTAAATTATGACTAATTTAAATAATGACGAAATGAAGACTCATTATCCCAAATTAATCATCTTCTTGAAACGAGATCTCATTATTTTGGCATAAAAGTTCATCATATGTGATTATGTCGTGATGCTAATTTAATATTTTGAGAAAATAAGTTATTATATTTCGAGAAAGTTAGTAATTTAGGATAATAAGTCATTATTTCGATACAGTAAGTCATTATTTAAGTGTAATAACTCATTATTTTGACATGCTTAACTCGAAATCTCATGATAAGTGATTATTTCGTGGTGTTAATTCAATATTTTTGAAAAACTTATTAACCTGAGGGATTTTTTCTCTTCTGTGTGGCGGGATTGATCTTCTCTAATAACTTAAACAAAACAAACACAAAAGAAAACAGAAGGACCTCCAATCTGTCGATCCTTTATTTATGTAAAATAATAATAATAATCAAAATCAAACTAAAATAAAGTAAATAAACAAAATAAAAATCCCAGATAGTAAAAATAAAACACCTAAATTATGAACACAAGCAGTAATGTAAATAAAGATTATATTAAAAATTATATAACATGTAATCAAATAAAAAACATAATAAGAAAAATAATAAAATAGGAGAAAATATCTGAATCAAAAGCACTTTAAAATAAAATAAGTCTTAAGTTTGTGTTTATAACAGTCCACAGACTGAACTGTTCTAAAAGTGCTTTAAAATCTATTTTAAACATTGTAGAAAATCAGAACAGGAGTAATATGGGTTCTCTTCATGGTTCTAGTGAGAATCACATTCAACATGTATAAATACCCAGGCAGTGCTAGATATTAGATATTTAATATTACATTTTAGACATTACATGTTTAATACTAAATATTAGATATTTCATATTGGATATTTTTGTTTTTGATTAAAATGCA
Organism: Colossoma macropomum; assembly: GCF_904425465.1. NCBI lineage: Eukaryota > Metazoa > Chordata > Actinopteri > Characiformes > Serrasalmidae > Colossoma > Colossoma macropomum. Next base: position 35,000,834 of record NW_023494786.1, read on the forward strand.
GATCAGGCTTTCAAAAACTGGCAGAACGAAAAGTAGAACAGCGAAAGCAGGAGAGAGAGCGCCCCCCTGTGTTTGGGAGGTGGAGCAGAGTTATGGAGGTCTACTGGAGGGGTTAACAGAGAGGAGGTTTCTGATACAGTAACTGCAGCTGTGGAATGGAGATGATGTGACGGAGCCGTTTAAGCTCTGAGCTCCATCTTCTACTGCAGAGTTTAATAATCAATAATCTCTGTTTCTGAGCTCCGTCCTGTTCTCTCCCACACTGGAGTGTTAAAGCTGGAGTGTGAAATGAAGGTGGAGCAGAAAGTGCTCCGGTTTCAGCTCTGTAGGTTCAGAACCTCTGTTCTCCTGTGGACTGACCATCACGCCGGACACCCTTCATTCTTCGTTCAGTCCACATCGGAGACTCATGGGAAATGGCGTGCAGAGAGTTTACAGCTGCTGAAGCTGCTGCAGCGGTTTTGGAAAGTAGTGATGAAGATAACGGAGCATTTAGATATGAAACATATGAGGATCATGTTATATGAAGAGCCTTTAAAGGAGAGTTTAAGAAGAGATGAACAAATCCAGAAAATGACCTCTAACCTGTAACAAAGCCCAAAATCATAAACATTAAGCTTTTAATGGTCTTTACACAAACAGCTGCAGTGAGTCTGTGGGAGAACTTTTCCCTTTGATTTCTCTACATGTTGAGTTTACCTGAGTAAACCTGCAGACAGTCTTTCACAGAAAGAGTCACAGAAAGAGTCAGTACTGACTGACGGCTTCACACAGCTGGAAAACACTGACAAGCTAAGTTTGTGTTTTTTTTATTTTTAAAGCTCACTAATCATATGACTGGTCTACTGTATGACTACTCATATAGTTATAATTATACCGATCTAATTATAATTATGATGATATGAATAGTCATACTAATTATACTCAGTCATAACTAATTATATGATCATATGTCTGGTCTGAGTGTCAGTGCTGAGTCTCTGTTCTGTTAATCTTAATCATTACTGTGAGTAATAATGAAGCTCTGTATTCAAAACAGTTATTGGTTGGGGTTCTTACCTCTTACCTCTGCTACAGCAGACATACTTATTAATAACTGTGCTGTACAAAGTCTGTTTGTCTGATTGGTCATTTAGGCCGTGCTGGGGCTTCAGAGCGCTACAATATGAGCATCATTTTTTTTTATTCAGTCATTCTTATGAACATATTCACATACGCACCCCGCTGTAGACAATCTTCACAGTTCTGTGAGTATCAGCTCCTCCAGATCATTGAAAAATGAGCCATAACTTTAATTTCATGGCTTTTATTTCTGCTCTTGTACACATCTGACCTGGAACAGATCCAGAGTTTACACTGCAGAGATAAACACTGATCAGCTCTGAGAAAAAGTCCTCTGATGTGTAGATCTCTTTATCTCACAAACAGGAGTTTATGTGTTCAAACAAAACATGCACATATTAGAATAAACACAAATAAACAATAAACAATCCAGCGTGATTATTCTGTGTGTGTGAGATTTCCAGGTCTCTCCTGGAGGAAGTCTAATATTTACTCTTATCATCCAATACCTGCTTTATCTAATCAATACTTCATGACTGGAGAGCAGCGAGGAGACAAGAACCAAACCTGAGATCTTCTAAACTTCATATTCATAACTTTACTGAAAACAGCACGTTCAGACCACCGACTACTGAGATCAGGATTATTAGTGTTTGTTCTGATGTTATTTAGAGTCCTTACTGTATTCATGTTCATTCTGAAATGATGCAGTGTTTTTACTATATTTATGTTTATTTGTGTTTATTCTAATGTTATACTCTGACCTGATTGGCTGAATGTAATTTATAGTCATCTGCATTTTTCTCAGCCCACAGCGAGACGGTCAGATCTGGACCAGATCTGCAGGACCAGACTGGACTGTCCTGCTGTAAATAGTCTGTACAGACCTTTAGACCGGTTACTCATTCACAGCACTCACACACTCACACACACACACACACACACACTCTCACACACACACACACACTCACACACACACACACACACACACTCTCACACACACACACACACACACTCAGAGTGAAGAGAAACTGCGGGACAGAGTACACACACACTCAGTGCCAATACAGCACACCTGCACAGATAAACATTCACACTGAGTGAGCGAGTGAGAAGAAGAAGAAGAAGAACGATTCCTGTGTAGAAAGGTATCTCACCTGTACAGACTGATATCTCACCTGTGCAGGTAAGGTATTTAAAATGGAGTCTCTGAAACGCTGGAGGGCAGGGTGGGTTTATCCGACATGTCTACTGTGTATCTATGGATTCCTCAGCACGGTGAAACCTCTGGAGCCGTTCCTCATCCCGTTCCTCACTGGACCTGACAAGAACCTCACCATGGAACAGGTACCATAAACCATCATAAAACCGCAGCAGTGAAATTATTAGGTTGTAAAGTGATTAAACTGTAAACGAATTAAAAACAGTGGTGTGGAATTTCATTTCCCTGTTTATCTGGTAAAGCAGAGCTAGAAACATGTAGCATTAATACTGACAGAATGGGAATGGGTGAAGGATGACTGCGGAAACTATAGCATTTCCATGGAAACAGGTGTAACTATAGAAACATGCGTAGCATTCCCATGGAAATGGGTGTTGCTTTACCATAGAAACATGGAACCGGGTGTAGCACTACACTAAATCAAATCAAATCAAATCAAATCAGATTTATTGTCACATCACAAGAGTACAGGGACACAGGTGAGTGAAAAACTTGAGTGCGAGTTCCACAAATTATGCAGAGAACAGTATTTACACATAGATAAACAAAACTATAGATAGGATAGAAGAATAGATAAAACCAATTTAACTAAAATATATACATATAATCTTACACAATAACTTAAAAATAGTAATATTGCACCGAGACATATAATATTGCACTGGGAATGTAGGGTGGGTGTAATCAACTATATACTATATATAGTAATGGATATTACAATGCTATGTAGATGTGCAAATAACCACACTAGGTGTGGAGGTAGAAGATGGTACAGTAGGTGGCAGAGTATTTAGTAAAGTGCAAGGTACAGGAAGTTAAGTGGAAGCGCAGGGGGAGAGTATTGTCTTTGGATAGGTATTCAAAGTCCAGCTATGCAAGTAAAGTGCGGGAGTACAGTGGGTGCACGTACGTGTAATGGGAAGGGTTGGGCTGGGCAGAGCAGTGATTACTGGCTGTTCAATAGCCTGGTTGCATGGGGGAAGAAGCTGTCTTTGAGCCGACTGGTTCTGGCTTTTAAGCTTCTGAGCCTCCTACCACTCGGCAGCTGAGAGAACAGACAGTGACTAGGATGGGAGGGGTCCTTCATAATCCTTCTGGATTTCCTCAGGCAACGACTGGTGTATAAATCCAATAGGTTAGGGAGCTGAACCCCGGTGATGGACTGTGCTGTCCGCACCACCCTCTGCAGAGATTTCCTCTCATGAACAGTACAGTTCCCGTACCAGGTGGTGATGCTGCCCGTCAGGATGCTTTCCACAGTGCAGGTGTAGAAGGTCTTAAGGATGCTGGGGTTCAGGCCAAACCTCCTCAGCCTTCTGAGGAAGTAGAGGCGCTGGTGGGCCTTCTTCACCACCTGTGAGGTGTGCACTGCCCATGTCAGGTCCTCGCTGATGTGAACACCGAGAAACTTAAAGCTGCTGACCCTCTCTACCGCAGTCCCATTGATGGAAATCGATGGGTGTACTCTCTCCTGCTTCCTGAAGTCCACGATCAGCTCCTTGGTCTTACTGACGTTTAGAGAGAGGTTATTCTCCTGGCACCAGTTTTCCAGGATTTTAACCTCCTCTCTGTAGGCCGATTCATCGCTGTTGGAGATCAGGCCCACAACTGTTGTGTCGTCAGCAAACTTTATGATGACGTTGGAGCTGTGTCTAGCAGTGCAGTCATGGGTGTACAGGGAGTACAGGAGCGGGCTGAGCACACAACCCTGGGGGGCTCCGATGTTGAGGGTCAAAGAGGAGGATGTGATACTTCCCATCCTTACCACCTGCCGTCGGCCCGTCAGGAAGTTCAGGATCCAGCTGCACAGTGTGCTGTTCAGACCCAGATCCCGGAGCTTGCAGTCGAGCCTTGAAGGAACGATTGTGTTGAATGCTGAACTGTAGTCTACAAACAGCATTCTCACATACGTGTCCTTCTTTTCCAGGTGGGAGAGGGCAGTGTGCAGGGTCAGGGCGATTGCATCGTCGGTGGATCTATTCCGCCTATATGCAAATTGCAGTGGGTCCAGGGTGGCAGGCAGTGAGGAACAGATGATATCCCTGACCAGCCTCTCAAAGCATTTGCTTACGATGGAGGTCAGGGCAACAGGTCGCCAGTCGTTCAGACAGGTAATACTAGCTGTCTTTGGAACTGGCACAACGGTGGCTAGTTTGAAACTAGCTGGCACGACCGAGAGAGACAGTGAGGTGTTATAGATGTCTGCAAAAACTCCTGCTAGTTCCCTGTAGCAGGCTTTAAGCACTCTCCCGGGAATGCCATCTGGTCCTGCTGACTTGCGTGGGTTCACCCTCTTGAAGGCTTTGCACACATCAGCTACGGAGACGGAGGGGGGGTTGGGATCAGCGGTGGGCGGGGCGCTCTCCAGTGGTGCTGCGGGAATTCCGTCGAAGCGAGCGTAGAAGTTATTAAGCTCGTCCGGCAGATCAGCGCTGGTACTGGGCAGAGTGCGAGAGGCAGTTTTATAGTCAGAGATTGTATTTAACCCCTGCCATAAGCTTCGTGTGTTGGCTGTGTTGAACTGTGCTTCCACTTTCATTCTGTACGCACGTTTAGCTGCTCTGATGGATTTACGGAGAGCGTAGTTGGATTGCTTGTACTCCTCCGTATTTCCCGCTCTGAATGCAGCGCTGCGTGCGCTGAGGGCGGAGCGAACCTCACAGTTCACAGATCGTACCAACCACTGTATACCCACTACGCTATACCAACCACTGTATACCCACTACACTATACCAACCACTATATACCCACTACACTATACCAACCACTATATACCCACTACGCTATACCAACCACTGTATACCCACTACACTATACCAACCACTATATACCCACTACGCTATACCAACCACTGTATACCCACTACACTATACCAACCACTATATACCCACTACACTATACCAACCACTATATACCCACTACGCTATACCAACCACTATATACCCACTACGCTATACCAACCACTATATACTCACTCACGATCAATAAGTTATGAGATTAATAACATGCACGCAGATCAGCAGTAGAGATTTTGGAACAGGCATGCTGGTTGGCTCAGTGCTGCTGATGTTATGTACTGAATGATGTGGTCGTTTTCAGGAGTCTGTGGTGTTGAAGTAATTCGGCCAGTGCTGAATTTTGATACTCAGTTTCAGACTAGCACAGTGTTCCTGTCTGTCTCTCAGGTGGCCAATCAGATCTTCCCGGTGTGGACCTACTCGTACCTGGCCTTGCTGGTTCCGGTGTTCCTGCTCACTGATTGGCTGCGCTATAAGCCTGTGGTCGTGTTCCAGTGCTGCGCTCTGTTCGGGACCAACGCTATGCTGCTGTGGTCAGGGGGAGTCGGTTTCATGCAGGCCATGCAGTTTGTTTACGCAGTGGTGACGGCCTGCGATGTGGCCTACTTCTCCTACATCTACAGCATGGTGGCGCTGCAGCACTACCTGAAGGCCACGTCGTACTGCCGCACCGCCCAGCTGCTCGGGTACACGGTGGGGTCAGTCCTGGGTCAGCTTCTGGTCTCCTTCAACTTACTGACCTACAAGGACATACTGGTGCTGACGCTGGTGCTAATCTCCATCGCCATGGTGACCGCAGTGCTGCTGCCCATGCCTAGAACCAGCATGTTCTTCCACCAGAGAGGAGAGAAAGGAGGGGGTTTAACTGAGGAGGGCAATGATAACGGAAACACACCAAAAACAGGAAAAGTGGAAACCAACGATACAGAAACGTCCGGAAGTGCTCTGACACGAGAAGACGTTCCACAGGACAAAAGAGAGGATCCACAGCAGGATGATGGGAAATGTGGAGAGTCCAGTCCAGCTGAGAGACGAGGTGAGAAAAGCAGGGAGTTCAGAAAATAAGTCAGCTTAGTTGTTATGTAGGTTTATAAAAGAATAATAAATAATAAATACAATATGTTAAACGTTTACATTTAGTGGTTTGGTGTGAAACGCTCTGTTCTAGAGAAACTTCAGAACTGTTCACAGTGGTGGTGATAGGAACCAGACGTCCACCTCTAAAAGCTCCCTCACAGAAAGTTCCTACATGAAATGGTTATGAATTCACTGCCTGATGACTGAGACACTGTTTTATGATAGTTTGAGAACTTAAACTCCATTCATGGTGGAGGGATACATGCAGGGCGCTGTGAGGAAAAATAGTCCCCAAAGAAAACTTATTATTTCAGACTTTCCACTATTTTCCATCATCAACATTCCATATGTCTATATTTGTGTTGTAGTCATGGCGACCCCTGGTTCCTATCACCACCACTGTAAAGACATCTGAACCATTTCACACCAAACCATCCTGAATGATCTCCAACACTGAACTATGTGGGATTGTCCTGTTGTCTGTATCAGGATGCTGTAATACGCTCCAGCAGTTGTGGAGAGATTTCCTGCAGTGTTACTCCAGTAGAGAGATGCTATACTGGTCAGCGTGGTGGGCACTGTCCACCTGTGGCTACAACCAAACTGGAAACTACGTCCAGGCGCTGTGGGAACACGTGGAGCCTTCCAGCAACTTTACCATCTACAACGGAGGAGTGGAGGCTGTGTCCAACCTGTTCGGTCAGCATTAATATCATTTACAGTTACGGCGTTTTTATTTAGACAGTTACTCAGAGTCACATTTAACAGTGCACTGAGTTTAGGAGGATGAACAATGATCCATAACATCTAAAGAGAATACAGAATATAAACAGCTCAGTCTGAGTGATGGATGTGGTGTTGTGCTGAGTTTAGGTGCGGCGGCAGCATACGGAGTTGGTTTCATCCAGCTGGACTGGAGCTGTTGGGGTGAACTGGCTCTGGGCTCATTGTCAGGTCTAGGGGGCGCTGCTCTGTTTGCGATGGTTTTCTCTGCTAATATCTGGGTCTGTTATGCTGGATACATCATCTTTAAAAGCCTCTACATGCTCCTCATCACCATCGCCATGTAAGAGCTTCTAAAAATCTATTTATTGTTTAATTATGATAATAAAAAGCTGGTTTTAATATAGAGATGTGCAATTTACACAGTGTTACCATGTCTCAAAATATCATAGGTCATCTGACTCACTGGCCACTTTATTAGAAACACCTGCCTTATAGCTCCACCATGTAGCTGTCCAGTTACAGACTGAAGTCCATCTGTTGTACAGCTTATCAGCCCTTTCTACCACATTCATTATTGGTCAGTTTCTGACCACAGGGCTGCTGGTGTCTAGATATTATTTGGATGATGGTCCATTCTCAGCACAGCAGTGTCCTGTTTAAAATAAATAGGGACCTCCCTGGGGAACCGGTATGTACTGAGCAAATACTTGAGTGCACATATCTGGACGTGTTAGTGTCCAACTGCATTCACACAATTACCACCACTTCAAACACTTGGCTGGTTTGAAGTGCAGAAGGGGTCAGTCACACAGCTCTCAGCCAAGATACAACACCTTTCATGCGTTAAAGCTCAGAGATAAATCGTGTTTATTGTTGTTCGAAAACATGCGTCCACTCACGGGAACTAGCAAGCAGTGGTGGACGAAGTACACGAACCATGAGCTTGAGTTAAAGTAGAGACACCCAAGGTAAAATATTACTCCAGTAAAAGTAGAAGTTCCTCCCTTTAGACCTCCACTTGAGTAAAAGTACTAAAGTATTTGTCTTCAAATGTACTTAAGTATCAAAAGTAAAAGTACTAATAGATTAATTATGGCTCTGATGTCCTATTATCATTTTTATAACAAGACTCGCTTCATTAACACATTTTAGGTGAAAATACTCCAGTGTCTCTCTTGGTAAACCAGTCTTTTAATAGAATGTCATTAATTAGTGACGCTGATGTCTATTAAAATTATCATAAGCTCAAAACACTGAAGGCAAACAGTTTCCATCAGGTAGAACTGAGTGGCTCTGAAATCACTTTACAAACAAGCAAAGTTTCAGTTTAAGATTTATTTGAACTTAGTTACAAGTTTAAGTTTAATAAAAACTTTAAACTCAGGTTCACAGGTGAGGTTTCCTTTACTAAACTGCATCTGTAGGTCTCTGTTCATAAACATAAACTAGACAAAACTAATTTACTATAAAATGAAATGTGTTTGTATAAATTCAGAAATAAGACACGTCAGTCTCAACTGCATATGTGTACATATTTCTATATTGTGGTCTGTTTACACAAAGTTAGGTTAGTTCATCATTTATGTTGAATAGACTCTCCCAAAGTTTTACACTGCTGCACTGATGTTGAACCGTGTGCTGCACTGGGTCGGTATGACCAACAGGTCAAAACAAGCTCAGAACTAAGTGACCGCTGTGCCCTGATTGGTGTTCTCGCTTCGTGCTTCTTTCATTTTGACATGTTACGTTTTTATACACACATAAACCAAAAGGAGTGACAGATTTCTCATAATGTAGTGGAGTGAAAGTAAAAAGTTGCCCAAAATGGAAAAACTTCAGTAAAGTACAGATACAGGAAAAACTACTTAAGTACAGCAACAAATTACATTTACTTAGTTACTGTCCACCACTGCTAGCAAGCTTAGTCTTGTTGTGGTTTTCAGGGTCATGTGAGTGGAGAAGGGGGAGGTCACTGTGCTTGTAGTGGGCTGGTTTGGACAAAAGTCCAGGGCTGAATTCTGTTCCCAGTCCACATGGTAGTGTTTGTGGTGCTGTATCAGACACAGAGGTGATGCTGGAGTGTTTACACACGTTAGTGTCACTGCTAGGTTGCGAGTGGACCGTCTAACCAAAACTCTCCAAACAAGAGCAGCTCTGTGGTCAGAAACCGATCAATACTGAGGGACTAGAGCAGTGGACACTAACCCTGCTCTTAGAGATCCGCCTTCTTGCAGATTCAGCTGCAACCCTAATCAGCTCACCCTGATTCATCTATAAAGTCAATTCTATAAGAGTTTAGACAGAAGGTGAATTCAGTAAAATCAGAGATCAGTGATTTATAGATCTACTTTGACCTGTATATGAAAGAAAACAGTACAAAGACAACATATTTAATGTTTTATCTTATCAACTTCATTGTTCTTGTAAATATACTGTCATTCTGACAACGATGCCTGGAACATGTTCCAAAAGAGTTTGGACAGGAGCAGTTTAAGACCAGGCACACTGTTACATGTTCAAAAAACACTTTCAAACAGGTGATGTCATCATGCCTGGGCATAAAAAGAGCGTCCAGGAAAGGCCCAGTCCTTCGTTAATGATGATGGATCAAGGCCATTTTACCACAAATGCAAAAATCCCAAAAAACCCAACCATCTTCAAATAATTACTCAGTCCTGTTAAAGGAAAGGTGATGTAACACAGCGGTGAACATGCTCCTGTAGCGTTTTTGGAACATGCTGCGAGCATCAAAATTGGAATGAGCGTATATTTACAACAACAACAACAAACAAACAAACAAACAAACAATGATCTGCATAAAATAAAACATCAAATTTTAAATGAATCTGAAATTAAAGCGTCTCTTTCTGTGTAAATCACTCAGATTATAAGCAGCTCATAAAAAATAAGATTAGACGGATTTTTCATTAATTTAGGAATTATTATTATTATTATTATTATTATTATTATTACAAATAATTTACTTATCTTTACTACAGTTTGTTGGTTACTATTATAAATAGTTTATGTATGATTATGCCTTGTTTATTATCACGACCACTATTATTATTATTATTATTATTATTATTATTATTATAAATGTCTGTGTCTGTGTGAGGTTCCAGATAGCTGCAGGACTGTCTACAGAACGTTACGCTCTCGTGTTTGGAGCGAACACCTTCACTGCTCTGGTTCTGCAGACCATTCTCACCTCCATCGTGGTGGACAGCAGAGGTCTCGGCCTGGACATTGTTCCCCAGGTCAGATTATTATTATTATTATTATTATTATTATTATTATTATTATGTTGATATTTTTGAATTAAGTATTTATTTGCTGTACAGTCCTTGGTTCTTCATGGGTTCTTTAGCAAACGTGAAATGGTGCATGGTGAAATCGTTCTTCAGATTGATGGAGAACGTGTTGTATATGATTCTATATAGAACCTTTTTGAAAATGGTTCTGTAAAGCACCAAAAAGGGTTCTACTGCTGTTATGATCTCAAGCTTATTATAATAGAAGAACCCTTTTTAGTGCTATATAGAACCCTTTGTAGATGGCTCTATATAGAACCACCGATAATATACATATACGCGTTCTTCATCAGTCTGAAGAACCGTTTCACCATGTAAAGAGCCTTTTAATCATGCAAATGGTTCTGTATAGAACCATTGTCTTTGCCAGAGAATCTTTCGGAAGTGCATATGTTAAACAGTAATAAAGAAAAGGGAATTATTTCTGTTATTGATGTTAATATGAATATTAATAAATTGACTTGGGGGCTTTTATTCTTCATGTTACAGACTTTACAGAATAAAAGTTACCTACAGTAGAAATGTAGTAAATAAAATCAAATTACATCAAATTCATTTTGTTAATTTTTGTAAAATGTATATTTTTAGATTGGATTATTTTTCAATTATTTCTCTTTTAATGTTTTCATATTAAATTCTTTCATAAAGATTTAATTTAATACATGATATTATTTTAAACAAGTAAAACTATATCTATAAATATATTTAATAGTGTTGTTTTTACAGTCATCTGGTAATGATCATCATTAGATATAGAGATTAGATTACTGATTATTTCTCTCAGTAAGAGATGATTATTATTATTTATAGTGTAATAAACTATATGTTTATGAGAGTGAGGAGTTAAACATGTGAGGAGTTTAAAGAGTGAAGTTTCTATGTGTTCTTGTTTATTTTGTGTTTTAGTTTATTATTTATGGATCATATTTCTCCTGTATCGCTCTGCTGTTCCTCCTGAGGGGTCTGTACACGTTCCACCGGCACAGAGCACCACCGGAACAGAGAACCAGAGAAGAACAGAACCAGATCACAGACACACAGTCTGAACAGAAACCCTAACATAAACAAATAAAATATGAAAGACAGAGTTCAGTTTGATCAAATAAATAATGTGAGCTTAAATTTATAAAGGCTTGTTGAATAAGTAAATTGTAAATTAAAATAAATAAATACATACACTATAATAATACATATATTAAAATGTTATATACAGTAAACGTCTCTTTACTAATAAAACTGATAAGGCAGTTCCTCACTGAGGATGAGGCGTCGTCATGAACCTTAAACATCTTTATATTATGTTAGAATAAATAATATTTTCTTTTGTTTCTTTTGACAAACAATCAGTGATGTGTTATTAATGTTAATAACCTCAGTGATGATTTCTGGATATTTATGGACAGTTTTTTTTGGTTTTTGATTTTAGATTGTTTTCCTCCTTTTGACCCATAAAAGTAAGTCTTTACAGAACAGCCTCCTTCTGTTTACCTGGTTTTTATCACTGTTATGATCATGAAGGCGTCTTTAATGAACACCCAGGTGATGCTGATGTTCTGATATACTGAACGAAATGTTCACAGCGTTCAGTTCCACTAAATCACCACTAGAGGGAGTTACAGCTGTATTTAAACAGACTGTTTACTCACAGTATAAACTCTGAAATATGGAAATAAACAACATAAACATAAAATATCAGGAGACGAATGTACAGCGTTGATAAGAGTCATAAACCTGCTGAATTTAAACAGAACCTGCAGGTAGAACCTGTTCAATCATAAACTTGAGGACGAATTTCGGTGAATCTTGTGTGGAACTTTGGAACGTCATGATGTTTTAATTTATATTTTACTTCAAACTTTGAGAAACTAATGCATTAAGAATGTCATTGATGTTATAGTAGAACTTATGGTTCCCTAAAGAACCTTTCAGTGGAACTATTTTTGTAAAGGAGATATGAATGTGGAAACTTAAAGCGTAAACGTAAAGAACCGACATAGAACGTTTACATCATGTGAAAGTTCTTTAAACTTTAAGAGGTTCCCCACACACACAAACCTCTTTTTCCAAACATGGTTCTTCATGGTAATAAAGGTGGTTCTCCTGTGGAAAGAACTCTTTGTGGAGTCTTTATTTTTATGACTGTAAAGAAATCAGAGAAAATGACCCAGAGTTCCACTGATGTTCTGGTGCCCAACGTGTTCCGGTGAATAAATGCTGTTCTGGTTCCACATTAAATTCCATGTTACAGTATTAGTTCTGTATGTTTATTATACAATCTGACACAGCTGTGAAACTGATGTATATATATATATATATATATATATATATATATATATATATATATATAAATATATATATATATATGTGTGTGTTTGGGTGGTGGATCATTCTCAGCACTGCAGTAGTCTGATCAGTGTGTGCGTGTGTGCGTGTGTGTGTGTGAGTTTGTTCTTGTAGCGCTATACTTGTGAGGACCCCATGTCCTTACTATGATAGGATTATATGAATTTTGTTGTGTTGTTTCCACCACAATTACTTTTTTATTTGAAAACTAAAAGAGCAGAAAAAATGCCCTTTGGATACTGAGGTTAAGGTTAGGTTTAGGTGTAGCATTATTTAGCTACAGTAACACAAAAATCAACAGAAACCTAGGGACGTCCTCATAGGTATAGCAAGACAAACATGAGTGTGTGTTAGTGTGTGTGTGTTAGTGTGTGTATGTGTGTGTGTGTTAATGTGTGTGTATCTGTGTGAGTGTGTGTGTTAGCATGTGTATCTGTGTGAGTGTGTGTGTGTTAGTGTGTGTATCTGTGAGTGTGTGTGTGTTAGTGTATCTGTGTGAGTGTGTGTGTGTTAGTGTGTGTATCTGTGTGAGTGTGTGTGTTAGTGTGTGTATCTGTGTGAGTGTGTGTGTTAGTGTGTGTATCTGTGAGTGTGTGTGTTAGTGTGTGTATCTGTGAGTGTGTGTGTGTTAGTGTATCTGTGTGAGTGTGTGTTAGTGTGTGTATCCGTGTGAGTGTGTGTGTGTATCTGTGTGAGTGTGTGTTAGTGTGTGTATCTGTGTGAGTGTGTGTTAGTGTGTGTATGTGTGTGTGTGTGTGTGTTAGTGTATCTGTGTGAGTGTGTGTGTTAGTGTGTGTATCTGTGTGAGTGTGTGTGTTAGTGTGTGTATCCGTGTGAGTGTGTGTGTGTATCTGTGTGAGTGTGTGTTAGTGTGTGTATCTGTGTGAGTGTGTGTGTTAGTGTATCTGTGTGAGTGTGTGTGTGTTAGTGTGTGTATCTGTGTGAGTGTGTGTGTTAGTGTGTGTATCTGTGTGAGTGTGTGTGTTAGTGTATCTGTGTGAGTGTGTGTGTGTTAGTGTGTGTATCTGTGTGAGTGTGTGTGTTAGTGTGTGTATCTGTGTGAGTGTGTGTTAGTGTGTGTATCTGTGAGTGTGTGTGTTAGTGTATCTGTGTGAGTGTGTGTGTTAGTGTGTGTATCCGTGTGAGTGTGTGTGTGTATCTGTGTGAGTGTGTGTTAGTGTGTGTATCTGTGTGAGTGTGTGTTAGTGTGTGTATGTGTGTGTGTGTTAATGTGTGTGTATCTGTGTGTGTGTGTGTTAGTGTGTGTATCTGTGAGTGTGTGTGTGTTAGTGTATCTGTGTGAGTGTGTGTGTGTTAGTGTGTGCATCTGTGTGAGTGTGTGTGTGTATCTGTGTGAGTGTGTGTTAGTGTGTGTATCTGTGTGAGTGTGTGTTAGTGTGTGTGTCAGTGTGTATGATTGTGTGTGTATTAGTGTGTGTGTACTGAATTTGTGCTGTAATGCTCTGTGTGTGGAGTTGTGCTGTGAAGTCTGGAGTAAATGCTGTGGAGTGAACTCTGGAGTAAATGCTGTGGAGTGAACTCTGGAGTAAATGTTGTGGAGTGAAGTCTGGAGTAAATGCTGTAGAGTGAACTCTGGAGTAAATGCTGTGGAGTGAAGTCTGGAGTAAATGCTCTGGAGTGAACTCTGGAGTAAATGCTGTAGAGTGAACTCTGGAGTAAATGCTGTGGAGTGAAGTCTGGAGTGAACTGTGGAGTAAATTCTATGGAGTGAACTCTGGAGTAAATGCTCTGGAGTAAATGCTGTAGAGTGAACTCTGGAGTAAATGCTGTAGAGTGAACTCTGGAGTAAATGCTGTGGAGTGAACTCTGGAGTAAATGTTGTGGAGTGAAGTCTGGAGTAAATGCTGTGGAGTGAACTCTGGAGTAAATGTTGTGGAGTGAAGTCTGGAGTAAATGCTGTGGAGTGAACTCTGGAGTAAATGCTGTGAAGTGAAGTCTGGAGTAAATGCTGTAGAGTGAACTCTGGAGTAAATGCTGTGGAGTGAAGTCGGGAGTAAACCCTGTGGAGTGAAGTCTGGAGTAAATGCTGTGGAGTGAACTCTGGAGTAAATGCTGTAGAGTGAACTCTGGAGTAAATGCTGTGGAGTGAAGTCTGGAGTAAATGCTGTGGAGTGAACCCTGGAGTAAATGCTGTAGAGTGAACTTTGGAGTAAATTCTATGGAGTGAAGTCTGGAGTAAATGCTGTAGAGTGAACTCTGGAGTAAATGCTGTGGAGTGAACTGTGGAGTAAATTCTGTGGAGTGAAGTCTGGAGTAAATGCTGTGGAGTGAACTCTGGAGTGAACTGTGGAGTGAACTATGGAGTGAACTGTGGACTGAAGTCTGGAGTGAACTGTGGAGTGAACTATGGAGTGAACTGTGGACTGAAGTCTGGAGTAAATGCTGTGGGGTGAAGTCTGGAGTAAAAGCTGTGGAGTGAACTCTGGAGTGAACTGTGGAGTGAAGTCTGGAGTAAATGCTGTGGAGTGAAGTCTGGAGCAAATGCTGTGGAGTGAACTGTGGAGTAAATTCTGTGGAGTGAAGTCTGGAGTAAATGCTGTGGAGTGAACTCTGGAGTGAACTGTGGAGTGAACTATGGAGTGAACTGTGGACTGAAGTCTGGAGTGAACTGTGGAGTGAACTATGGAGTGAACTGTGGACTGAAGTCTGGAGTAAATGCTGTGGGGTGAAGTCTGGAGTAAAAGCTGTGGAGTGAACTCTGGAGTGAACTGTGGAGTGAAGTCTGGAGTAAATGCTGTGGAGTGAAGTCTGGAGCAAATGCTGTGGAGTGAACTCTGGAGTAAATGCTGTGGAGTGAAGTCTGGAGTAAATGCTGTGGAGTGAACTCTGGAGTGAACTGTGGAGTAAATTCTATGGAGTGAACTCTGGAGTAAATGCTCTGGAGTAAATGCTGTGGAGTGAACTCTGGAGTAAATGCTGTGGAGTGAACTCTGGAGTAAATGCTGTGGAGTGAAGTCTGGAGTAAATGCTGTGGAGTGAACTGTGGAGTGAACTGTGGAGTAAATGCTGTGGAGTGAAATCTGGAGTAAATGCTGTGGAGTGAACTGTGGAGTGAACTGTGGAGTAAATGCTCTGGAGTGAAATCTGGAGTAAATGCTGTGGAGTGAACTCTGGAGTGAACTGTGGAGTTAATGCTCTGGAGTGAACTCTGGAGTAAATGCTGTGGAGTGAACTGTGGAGTAAATGCTGTGGAGTGAACTCTGGAGTAAATGCTGTAGAGTGAACTGTGGAGTAAATGCTGTGGAGTGAACTCTGGAGTAAATGCTGTGGAGTGAACTGTGGAGTAAATGCTGTGGAGTGAAGTCTGGAGTAAATGCTGTAGAGTGAACTCTGGAGTAAATGCTCTGGAGTGAACTGTGGAGTAAATGCTGTGGAGTGAACTCTGGAGTAAATGCTGTGGAGTGAAGTCTGGAGTAAATGCTCTGGAGTGAACTCTGGAGTAAATACTGTGGAGTGAACTCTGGAGTAAATGCTGTGGAGTGAACTCTGGGGTAAATGCTGTGGAGTGAACTGTGGAGTAAATGCTGTGGAGTGAAGTCTGGAGTAAATGCTGTGGAGTGAACTGTGGAGTAAATGCTCTGGAGTGAACTCTGGAGTAAATGCTGTGGAGTGAACTCTGGAGTAAATGCTCTGGAGTGAACTCTGGAGTAAATGCTCTGGAGTGAACTGTGGAGTAAATGCTGTGGAGTGAACTCTGGAGTAAATGCTGTGGAGTGAACTGTGGAGTAAATGTTTTGGAGTGAACTCTGGAGTAAATGCTGTGGAGTGAACTCTGGAGTAAATGCTCTGGAGTGAACTCTGGAGTAAATGCTCTGGAGTGAACTCTGGAGTAAATGCTGTTGAGTCAGAGGGGAGAAACTCGACTGACTGACTGGTTATCAGGAGCTGAATCTCTCAGACGGAGAGACTCTGCAGATCAGCTCTGATTACCTCTCACTTCCCATCATCATCATCATGATGAAGCACATTTTAAACTCTCCGGAACAGCCACACACACTGACTGCCACACACGTTACAGACTCTGTTCAATAAGGTTGTATTGATTAGGTGTTACAATAATCGAGTAAACAGAATTTTGATTATTTTGTTGTATAATCCACTACATCTCCCATCACTTCTTCAACCACATCTGTCATTTCTATCATCACATCTCCAGCACATTAATCATCATCATCACATCTCCAGCACATTAATCATCATCACATCTTCAGCACATTAATCATCATCATCACATCTCCAGCACATTAATCATCATCATCACATCTTCAGCACATTGTCCACAGCATCTTTCAACATGTCTTTACTGCATCTTCATCACGTCTTCATCGTAATCCATTGCTGTCTGCTTTGGCTCTTCTAGTCCTCAGCCTCAAGTCTCAGATACTGAATCAGAATCAGAATTAGAATCAGAATCTTAATGAGAATCTAAATCTTAATTTCATTCATAATCTGAATCAGAGGCAGAATCAGAAACAGAATTAGAATCAGAGTGTTAATCAGAATCAGTATTAGAATCAGAATCTTAATCAGAATCAGAATCGGCATCGGAATCTTAATCAGAATCAGAATCTGAATCATCAGAATTAGAATCAGAATCTTTATCAGAATCTGAATCAGAATCTGAATCATAATGGGGATCAGAACTGGTCAGTAGGTCTCACTGAGACACAGTAATGAGTAAATAATCAGGGTTTGGGTCAAAATAGATTTTACTCAGTTTATTATTTAGATTTTCCGCCTCAGTCTGAGGATCAGAACGAGTTTAAATAAAGCTTTATTTTAATATAAACGAGTGATCAGTTTATTTTGAATGTTGTTATTCAGAGTGAAAGAACACTCTGTGTGTGTGTGTGTGTGTGTGTGTGTGTGTGTGTGTGCGTGTGTGTGCGTGTGTGTGTGTTAGTTGTAAATCCAGACTAACCGGACATTCCACCATCTGACTATAAAACCACACACGCACACGGCACACACACACGGCACACGTGCTCAGTTCTGTTTGTAATTCACCTTTTCATTATTTATTATGGTATTTATTTATTGATTATTGATTTGCTCCAGAGGAGAGACTCGACAATCTGAGAAATTATTAAGGTTCTGATGCAGCTCTTCACTCTGAAGGTGAGTTACCTGTGACTCTATAATTTATCAGACTGTAATATATTTAAATCAATATAATTTATTAATGAATTCATAATTTGATCCATTTTTACCTGTAAGTTTTAGATTTTATGTTGATTGAATTAATAACCTCGCTGTAGTAACACAGCACAGTCACTCACTGTAAATTCAGGTTTTAACAGAAACTACTGATCAGCGAGAGCTGCTGACTGAGCTGAATCACTCAGCTCCAGTTCAGTTATTATAAACTCTTATAACTTCTCAAGTAAGTAATTTTGCTGAGAATTAATATGAGCTGTAATAAATGAAATGATTGTGATATATGTATCACATCATGAACATCACATTTCTGTAGTTCTGTGAGAAATTAGCCAGCTAGGTAACTTAGCTCAGGTTATCAGAGTTTAGTGGGATTAAAACTGACTGTAAGTTATTTATTCATTAGAAAGTAGAAAAGTGGTGTAAGTAATTAATAACAAACAAATATTGAATAATTTGAGTGCTAAGCTAATGTTAGCTGTTAACCTGTCTGGATAACCTGGATAACAGCTAACCCTAGCTAGGTTAGCTAACTTAAAGGGGAATTTCACCAGTTCTTCAGAATTTCTGCATAATTCAATGGTTAAGATGTAAACAGGGTGGTTCAGAGCAGTTCAGAGTGGTTTGGTGTGAAACGCTCTGTTCTAGATAAACTTACAGAGTCAGAACTGTTCACAGTGGTGGTGATAGGAACCAGACGTCCACCTCTAAAAGCTCCCTCACAGAAAGTTCCTACATGAAATGGTTATGAATTCACTGCCTGATGACTGAGACACTGTTTTATGATAGTTTAGAGAACTTAAACTCCATTCATGGTGGAGGGATACATGCAGGGCGCTGTGAGGCAAAATAGTCCCCAAAGAAAACTTATTATTTCAGATTTTCCACTATTTTCCATCATCAACATTCCATATAAACTCAGAAGACTCGTGTAGGTTCACTGGTGGTTCTGGACAGTGAATAAAATGCCTATATTTGTGTTGTAAAGATGTCTGAATTGCTAAGTTTCTCTACAATGAATGATTCCATTATAAAAGTCTGTGTAATTCCCCTTTAAATTGATGTGTTAGTGTTGGCTTATGTCCATATGTTTATTTTGTTCCAGGTTTGACTCCACTAAGATGAGGAAAACATCTTCCCTGAAGAGCTTCTGGCCCTCCGAGGTGAGCTGGATATTTGGACAGTTGCACGTTGTCCTTTAAACGTATCCGACAGTTGGTGGATTTACTTCAACAACAAAAACGTCTTTCAGACACATCTTCCCTGTTACAGCCCAGCTTTACTGCCCAGCTTTATTAATAGAAGGTCTTTTATACTAAAACGCAGGAAGAGCAGGTCACTTATTTTTCACAAAAATATATGTAAACTTAATCTCTTGGAAAAGGTGGCTCTTCAAAGGTTCTTTAGTAAAGGCAATGGTTCTAATTAGTAAAAGCAATGGTTCTAATTAGTAAAGGCAATGGTTCACGCCTCATTTCTAGCAGTTTGTTGCATGTGTGTTAGCTTGGGTCTCATGGCAAAGTCCTAATGGGAAAGTCTGTTCACTCGGCAGCCGTTTTTGCAACACCGCCGGGCAGTTATTTCCAGCCATACAAGACCAGACTCCTCTCTCTGAGTGAGGAGAAACCAAAACAGTTGAAACTGAAGATCAGATTATTGTTTTAAAAACAGATTTGAAATCACTGATAAAATCTGACCAAAACACTAAAAATAGTTTGTAGCTTTTGGCTCAATAACGCAGAAAAACATGATATGTTAGGTTGTTCTGGCCACTGCGCCCGCACAGATCTCCACAATGAGGGGGGCGGCCCCATGCACCATGATATCGTTGACCTGTCTCCACTCGGCGTAACCAGCAAGCAGATTGGCTGTTTTTCCTGAAGGGCGGGAGAAGCCATATTAAGCACTGTGAGCGTTTTCGTTCATATTTTAACCAGTGACCATCTCCTCATGTATAACGTCTCTGCTCATGGCTGGTGCAGCTCAGGACTAGCTTGTGTTTAGCATGTTAGATCAGGGCCCAATAAAGCTGAGCTTTGGTTTAGCCTTTCTGTGCTACTGAGTTGTTCAGGCTAAACTCACTGTGCTGTTCTAAAGTCTCTAATATTGATCTTCTGTAATGTTAAATGCTCGAATAATCTGAAAATGTAAACATTAACGCATTAATATGATTAATATCATTTTTGCCTGTTGAAACGTGACAGTGTTTATCGTTATGGACGATATTGTGAGTTAATCGTTGCAGCCGTAGTTTTTAGAGAACCTGCTGAATTTTTGTTTGTTTGTTTGTGTGTTTGTGTGTTTCCTGCAGAGGGACTGGGGCTGTGGGCCTCAGCAGCCGCCCCACTGCTCCGGCTCCGTGCCCTCAGCCTGCTATGCAGTGAAGAGGAGCTGCTCTGGAATCCTGCAGCTCCCCCGGCTGTCCTGCAGGAGCTCCGCTCAGCCTGACCAGGAGAACTTCATCAGCAAGGCGCCCACCAAAGTGACCTTCTGTCTGGGGGCCAGCGAGGACACCATCTTGGACAAAGTGCAGAAACACTGGTAAGATGTTATTTTATCAGTTAGGTGAGCCACCTGGGCTTTGGTCTGAAGGTAGTGGTCCAACTGCACTGATTTTCAAATATTATTATTGATTGTAATTAATTACTGCAACATTCTACTAATATTCTATGAAATTCTTTATTATATTTATATTAAAATATGCGCCTAGTTTCTGGTCAAAATAAAATCCTCAGGCTTTTATGTTTAAATGTATTGCTGTATTGATTCTATACCTCTATATTTCACTTCTGTGCAGTTAGTTTCTCCAGACTCATGTGTGAATTAAAGCATCTAAATAGTCTTTGGGGCCTATTTTGCCTCACAACGCCTTGCATGTATCCCTCCACCATGAATGAATGAAAAAAGTAAGCTTATTTTAAAACAATTGTGAACATAATTCTGAAATTAGTCACATGGAAATGAATCATGATCATTTTTTTTGAAAGATTATGCATTTTAAGAAATACAAGAAATACAAGAGAACATATAAACTCTCAAATATATATACACACACAGTCCTAACCTTGAAGCCATTTCTGTATTCGGGTACAATAAAAAAAGAAATGAATAAATAAATAAATAAATAAATAAATAGATAGATAGATAGATAGATAGATATAGATATTTTGTGCTTAAATTAGTACATTGCAAATATTCACATAAGACAGATAAATATGTACGAGAGAACATAAAGAAGATACTAAACCTGCTTCATAAATCTGTTTCTTTTTCTTCTATTCTTTCTTTTTTCTCTTCATAAACATATAAATCATCCCCACATCTTCTGAAAAATACTGCTTTTCTTTTTGACTGTGTATGTAAGTCTCTCTTGCGCCAAACATGAACACAGTTCTCTCATCCATGAGCCTAAAACTGGGTGGGTTACATTCTTCCAGCACACGGCAGTGAAAGGCTTTGCATGTGGAATGCAGAGATGTTTTGTGTTTTGTGTTTTTTTAATGACGATGTTTCTGAATTAAGACCCAAAAAGCTGAAGGCAAACTGGAAATACCTGAGCAGGAGTGCTGTAAACTGTGCTGATTACTTCGTTCACAATCTTTGCACAGACTGACTCTCACACAGTCCGTTAGGGTTCCTTCTGGTGTTACCTTAAAGCAGATATCTGGAACATTGGGATTAAACCTGTTCAGCAGTGCAGGTGTTAGGTTCTTATTAGCCAACTATACTGGATTAGAGAATCATGCTGAGATTTCCTGTTACACTGAATCTTGTTCTGAAGAAATCAGTTGTTGTGATTGGTGTGAGGATCTATAAAGATGTGCTGGTAGTCAGAGCGTCTGAGCCCTGAACGCCCTGGCTGGAGGTTATAATGCAGGACAGGTCGAGCAGATTGAAGGTGTGAACTAGTGGATTAAATAAAGACAAATTAAGCCCTTAAATGGCCAGTTTTATTACACACCTCTATAATCTAAGAATAGCTCAGCCAGTTTGTACTGAAGTCCCTGTAGTTACTGAATAGTAAGACTTTTACAGGGTTAAATACAAAATAGAGAACAAACTCAGGGGTCCATTTCAAAATAGTTTTCAGTTCTCTTCACTTTTTTAAAAGTTTTCAGTTCTTTTTTTGTCTTCCCAGCATTTTTGCCTTCCATTCACATGTAAACGGCACATTCGGTCACTGAAAACAGTTAAAAAACAAACAAAGAAAAAAATCAGCTTTTTAAAAATGCTGACATCACAACGCTTGGTTGTTGTTGTTTCTACTTACAGAAGATGCTGAACTCTGTCTAAAATGGTCACTTGGCGGTTTTTGTGTGTTTAGCAGTTTGAGCGGTTTATGATGGTCCATGTAGTTAACCCCTTACGTGGTCAGGCCCACCGGCGGCCCATAGATTTATTGTACACTTCTATAATGTAAGAAGTCCCTGTAGTCACTGAATAATAAGCCTCAGTGTGAGATAAGCCTAAGATCTGAAGGGGTTAAAGCTAATTAGTGTTTTTGTGTTTATATTAGTGTTGATTACACTTCTTTCTGAAAGTTATGAAATAATAACTCTTTTTTATGCTTGCCTACAAAACAATTAATCAGGGTGTGAGAGCCCACCCAGCTCTGAAGTAGCACAATGTTCAGGCCTCAGAATGTTCAGTAATGATCCTCACGCTGTTCCTCCTGAGCGGACGGACGGGTCTCTGCGGCTCTTTTCACCCTCAGTGAGCTGAAACACTGACTCAGCACTGTAGAGACCTGCTCTCCTTCGGTTCGTCATCATGTTGGTTTTGCTCTTTCACCTTCAGCGTCTGCAGCTGGCGGAAAACTCCTGCAGGTGTTGTGAGAGAGTGAGGCGTATCTTTGATCTGTAGAGAGTGGTTATCTCTGAGGGGGATCAGTGAGCTGTGTGTAAAGGTTACAGGAAGTGCTCTATGAAAAGAAAAAAAAAAGGATGAAGTCAGTCGGGTCATCTGGAAACACACTGTTACAAAGTCCAGAGTAATAATGCATCATAATGCATTCTTCCACAGTCAGATTGACTAATGACATTAATGACATTGACTAATGTCTCATATTAAGGTGTTTTTTGGCCACAAACTCAGTAAGAACTAAATTCACTCTAGTTTAGTCGTACACTGAAAAAATCAGCTGCATAAATCATGTAATAACACTGTGACTGAATTGTATTTGAGCACATTTTTCATGATACCGAAAGTCACCATACAAGGAGAAAATAATCAGTTCATAATTCTAACAGATGAATCCATTACAGTTACGCAAAAAGAGGCGCTTATAAAATAAACAAATCCCTCCAGGAAGCTCAGGTTTCCTACTCGGATTCATATTAAAGGGTTTAATGATTTGAAACAGTTGTTTCTCACTGAGGACGTTCAGTCCAGGACCAGCAGAGGGAGCCAGATCCTGCGTCTCGGCTCTGCTCTGAAGTCTCAGCGCTCTGTGTGTTTAGTCTTCACTCTCAGTTTGCCTCGTTAATCAGTTCATTAGTTAATTAGCTGGACCAGGTGTGTTGGAGCAGGAGAACTCTGAGATGGACAGAGTGGTGGTTCTTTTTTCAGGCTGAGATAATTTGATACACAATGTGTTAAATTATTCACTTTTTCTGACATCTGATTGTTTATGAGAGACGAAGCTGTGACACATTTAAAAATACTGTCAAAACTATCAATGCAGTGATTTCGTCCCCTCGGAATGATGAGGTTCTGACATTTTATCAAAATTAAGTTTTTCTCATTTTCTGATTCTGTGACGCTTCTTTACATAATGTGAGGCGTTTTTAAGTTGTGTGCATTTTCAGGCTCTTTATCTAGAAAACAAAAAAGGTTCTGTCTCCGAAATCAAACTCTAACTTAGTTCTATAAGGTTCTATCAGTGACAGTGGGAAAGGTTTATAAAACTTTATGAAACATAAAAACATGCTGCTGAAACTCTGCCTGTTGTCTTACAGCTCTTTAAAAACACTTACTGTCTTAAATGTGATAAATATTAAGATTTAAAGATAATTAAATAGTGAACATTTGAATTTATGGGGTCCTAATTACAACATAAACATTAATTTCATTCATACTTTTTCTTCTTTCTCCCAAAATAAGACATTTTGGTGCTTCAGATTTCTGGTTGCTGTTTATCTAAAGGAAACCTAAACTAATGGTTCCTAAAACTGACCTCTGCACTGGACAGAATATGTGTGTTAGATAATACCTTCTATCAACCGATGCTTTTTTGGATAAAAAAAAAAAAAATGATTTGTCCTAAAACAAGAAATTAATGTCATAAAAAATAAAAAGGTTATAGAAAGCGTTAAATTTAACGTTATGGTAATGTCGACACTGTTATGCTAATTTTATGTTTTAAAACAAATTATGAGTATAAACTGTTTGTGTTTCTTGAAAATCGTTGCTTCTTTTCATGTTCTGTCAGATAGAACCTTAGAACTCCAAGCAGAAAGTGGGTTCTTAGGATTAGAAGGTTCTATCTGCATTTGACCTGTTCCAAAAAAACCCATTTACAGATTTGATAGGATTTTGATATTAAATATTTAGTATAAATTTAGGGTTTCTGTCATTTCCATGTATTGAAGAGGCCTGCTCCACATATCAGTTCTGCTGTTGAAAATCCTTCAAGCTCAATATCTCAAAACTGCTCAGAACCCAGAGAGAACCTTATAATTCCAGGGGGCGAGTTGTGTTCATTATTTCACACACTGTGCTGCACTAAAACCAACCAAACAGGGCTAATTATATGTGTAGTCAGTTAAAAAGTGCTGGTGGGTGATATGGAAAAAATATATCATGATACTGGAAGAAATTTTCACCATACGTGATATGCATCATGATATTTTAACACCAAAGCAACAGGAAAAATGTAGGATATGGACTTTTTAACCACTGAAATAATAAAACTATCATATATAAATGAACTAAATTATTAAGTTTAAACAATAAAAGAGATAAAACAACTGACTAAGATAGAAACATAAAATCAGTATAAAACAATCAAATAAGAAAATGGTTTAAAATTAAAAAAGTACCGACTAAAATCAACGAGAACAGTTGTGGGTCGAATGAAGGAGCTCAGAGTCACGGATTATGAATGTTTATTTGTGTTCTAATTGCTTTGTGTGATAATTAACTGTACGTTAGACCTTCAGCAGATGGAGACGAGGTGGAGTCTTACTTTACTGCGTTACGTACACAGCTGTGCTCAGTAGGACAGCAAAGTCAGTCAGTTCTACTGAAGTTTCTGCACCATGTTCTGTTTCTGCAGCAGAGAATTCCTCAAAACGGGAAAGGAGACGCAGCAACGTACACTGAGTACATTTAACCCGTGTAGATGGTCCCTGATAGCGAACTCAGAGCTGTTTCTGAGCCACCGCAGCATTCCGGTTATGTCTGAGTGAGGTTTAATCTGCTCAGACTGTTTTCCTCTCAGAGGAGTGAGTTTATCTGGCAGCTGTAAGACTGCATGAACCTTTTTAGCCCTTTAGATGATCAAAGCCTACAGGGGGAGGCTTGAAGTCGGAGATAAAGACCCATCGTGACGCTCTGTTTTTAACTTCGCCTTTTCTTTTCCACTCTGTACTCTTTCATGTGACTTCGCACGGTAAGCTCAGAGCATGTGAAGAGCAAACTGACTCCTTTGAGGGGGTTTCTGTGATGTTCTTGTCCTCCTATTGTCTTCAAGGGACCTTTGTCAGTGGTCAGTAATGAAATATACTGAGTGACTGGAGCAGGAAACAGTGAGGAGTGGAGAGTGCCGCACATGGTGGAGGTGGGCCAGTTCTGCCATGGTTCACTGTCACTGTAAATCGGCCTGCCATATTTAGTCTGGGGGAGGGAAGGCCTTTATGTAAACACAGCAGTTCATGAGGAACGGTTCTGCTGGTGGGATCCATTAGCAGCGTCTGCAGTTTGGGCTGTAAGACGTCCTGAAGGTCGAGAGATTTTTTACTGAGAGCGACTCCGAATGACTTAACTTCACTCCGGCGCCGTGGCAGGACCGAGGCAGGCAGGTGAAGCTGTTAGGGGGTTTATACCCGTAGAGCCGAGTGAAGCGATGAGTGAAACGCTGTCTGAAAGCTTGGAGGAGAAGAAGGGCAGCGACAGGCCGTCCCACCTGCAGCTCAAACCCAGCGTCTCTAAGGGAAGCTCTCCAGCCGGATCCCCCGAAAATGTCTCCGCGCAACTCTCCTCGGATTTCCCCTCGAAACTCCCCAGGGCTCTTCAGGAAGCTCCGCATCAACCGCAGCATCACTCTGCAGAGGCGCTTCACTCTGGCACACACACCCAGGTACACTCTTCACACTAACACACACCCAGGTACACTCTTCACACTAACACACACCCAGGTACACTCTTCACACTAACACACACCCAGGTACACTCTTCACACGAACACACACCCAGGTACACCCTTTACACGAACACACACACTCAGACACACTCTTCACACTAATGCACACCCAGGTACACTCTTCACACTAACACACACCCAGGTACACACTTCACACTAACACACACCCAGGTACACTCTTCACACTAACACACACCCAGGTACACACTTCACACTAACACACACCCAGGTACACTTCACACTAACACACACCCAGGTACACACCTCACAGAAACACACTCACTCAGATACACTCTTCACACTAACACACACCTAGATACACGTGTCCTAGATACACTAACACTTCACACTAATGCACACCCAGGTACACTCTTCACACTAACACACACCCAGGTACACACCTCACAGAAACACACTCACTCAGATACACTCTTCACACTAACACACACCTAGATACACGTGTCCTAGATACACTAACACTTCACACTAATGCACACCCAGGTACACTCTTCACACTAACACACACTCAGGTACACTCTTCACAATAACACACACTCATATACACTCTTCACACTAACACGCACAAGATACAGTCTTCACACTAACACACACAGGTTCACACTTCACATTAACACACTCAGATACACTCTTCACACTAACACACACTCAGATACACTCTTCACACTAACACACACCCAGGTACACACTTCACACTAACACACACTCAGATACACACTTCACATTAACACACACCCAGGTACACACTTCACATTAACACACACCCAGGTACACTCTTCACACTAACACACACCTAGATACACGTGTCCTAGATACACTAACACTTCACACTAATGCACACCCAGGTACACTCTTCACATTAACACACACTCAGATACACTCTTCACACTAACACATACTCAGATACACTCTTCACACTAACACACACCCAGGTACAATCTTCACTCTAACACACACTCTGGTACACTCTTCACACTAACACACACCCAGGAACACTCTTCACACTACTACTCACCCAGGAACACATGAACAATGCACACCCAGATACACTCCTCACAATAACTGACACCCAGGTACACTCTTCAGACTAATACACATCCAGATACACACTTGACACCGAGGTATACACTTCATATTAACACACACTCAGATACACTCTTCACACTAACACACACTCAGGTACACACTTCACATTAACACACACTCAGATACACTCTTCACACCAACACACACCTAGATACACATGTTCCACGCTATGTGGAAATCTGAGAACTTTTTATGTGTCTGTGTTCGCACTGGTGGTTTAGTGTTTGATGTTGGTTTGGTGATGTTAGAAGTTTGGAGTTTGGTGCTGGAGTTTTTGTTGTTAGCTTTGGTGGTTTGCCATTGGTGGTTTGGTGTTTGATGATGGTTTGGTGTTGTTGATATGGAGGTTTGATTTTGTTGATTTAGAGGTTTTGCATTGGTGGTTTGGTGTTTGATGATGGTTTGGTGATGGTGATTTAGAAGTTTTGTGTTGGTGGTTTGGCGTTTGATGATGGTTTGTTGTTGATATGGAGGTTCGATTTTGGTGATTTAGTTTTGCGTTGGTGGTTTGGTGTTTGATGATGGTTTGGTGATGGTGATTTAGAGGTTTAGCTTTGGTTATTTGCTGTTTGACGTTTATGATTTGGTGCTGGTGTTTGCTGTTTGATGTTGGTTATATGCAGGTTTGACACTGATACTTTGCTGTTTGATGTTGATGGTATGATGTTGGTGGTTTAGAGGTTTGGCGATGGCGGTTTGCTGTTTGGTTTTGATGGTTTTGTAGTTGGTGTTGCTGATTTGGTGTTGGATGATGTCGCTGTGTTGTGAAGGTTTGGTGTTGGTGGTTTGGTGTTTGATGTTGTCGGTGTGTTGTGAAGGTTTGGTGTTGGTGGTTTGGTGTTTGATGTCGGTGTGTTGTGAAGGTTTGGTGTTGATGGTTTGGTGTTTGATGTTGTTGGTGTGTTGTGAAGGTTTGGTGTTGGTGGTTTGGTGTTTGATGTCGGTGTGTTGTGAAGGTTTGGTGTTGGTGGTTTGGTGTTTGATGTTTGGTATTGGTGATTTGGTGGGTTCTCTCTTTTCATCACATAAGTGCTTATGACCTCAGTTTAAGGCTCTAGTACAAAGTTGCAGAGTTGGGTGTCTTGTGCTAGTGGCATCTACGTAACAAAACATCACAAGGCATATGCTGTGGCTTATTAAGACATTTGCACCCTATCAGGTTTTGTATCAATGATAACATGGCCATACTAAAGGAGGTGGGCTGTGTGCTGTGTTGGGATCAATAGGTCTCTTTGTTCTGCGAGATCTGTGGCCCTGCAGGGTTTAGTGTCAGCACATCTTCTCAAGGTTCAAACAAACTCTCTTCTTTTACATGTTCTAATGTTCATTTTCAATTTTCATTACATTTCACCACTGTGGTTTGATATATGGATTTAACTGAATATCACCATATTTAAATATGCTTTACTGAACAATATAAATATTAGCATTATAGCAGTCTGGGTGAGGGGTGTCCAAGGTACAGTTTACTCTCTAAATGAGCTCATCTCTCAAAAAATGACAAACAAATGACAGTAAGACAGTTTGGCTACAGACTGTGTCCTTTGGACTAAAGTCAGACTTCTCAGGTAGCTGTACCAAACCTGACCAGAGAAATGTAAACATCAGCATCACCTTCCAATCATTCCAACATTCTTCTTAAAGTTGTATTGATAAAGTGTTGTCAGATGGTTGTCATACTGTCATACAGCTTATTCAGTGGCTCTGGGTGAATAAAAGTGCTTAACAAGTTTTACACTGGACTGAAATAGTTGTTTGGGTGGTGCTTTATTTATTTTAAGAGTAGATGTAAAAAATTCACTGTTAATATAGCTCTTAAGGAACGCTTTGTGAGTGAAACTTACGAGTTCATTATTTATATATATATATATATATATATATTTATTTCATGATGAATGATGAATGGACCAATGTAAATCCTCCAAAAGTGCTTGGGAAAAAATCTAGTTCCATATATATATATATATATATATATATATATATTAGGGGTGGGAATCTTTAGGCACCTCACGATTCGATTCGATTACGATTCAGAGGGCTGCGATGCGATTATAAAACGATTATCGATGCATCTTTTTTCTCCATACAGGATCTCTATCTTCCTACTGTCTGAGGACTTGGTAGTTTTAAAGCAAAGTATTTGTAATGATCCAGAATGTAAATGCATTACGGATCATTACAAACACTTTGCTTTAAATATCTAAAATATCTTTTATTAATAAATCAAATGGAAGTGATGTGGCAAGTGAACTAGAAGGCTCTCATTCAGAGACGCTGCTGCCACTCATCTGCGATAAAATGTGCTGTTACCCTGAAATAAGATCCAGTGGTAATGGGTGCCCACGCAGCGCGTTACAGCCGTCCTTTTGGTCTCGTTGTAGAGAGTGGGGGGTATTTTCGAGACTGGACGCTGAATCTCGGCTCCAAAGTGTGCAGCATAGCGCGAAAGCCCCGGTTCTCAACGACTGACAGCAGACAGCAGGTCACACAGCCCCGAGGTCTGGCCTCGCCAGTAGCGAACGAAAAAACAGATTAAGACGAACATTTGGAGACTTATTCGCATTTATAAGCAGCGCGGTTGGTTAAATCTGCTGAGAGACTGTCTTTCTCTAAAAAGTTGCGTGAATGAACTCGCTTCTCTTTCGAATTTTCCGTTCCACCTTAAATGGTGCAGCAGTTACATTCGGCGCCTAAGGCAGAATTTAAGGTGGAACGGGAAAATTAGAACGAGAAGCTGGCGAATGAGAAGCGACTTCAGCCTCGTAAAACAGCCGGACGCTGAGACATTTTACAAGAAACTCTTCTAGTTTTGAGGAAAGGTTTTCTGGCGGAGATGGGAGGAAAGCGGCTAAAGCTAAAGCTTAAAGCAGAGCGGAGTAAATCTGCGCTCTCGTTTATATTGTTTAGTCTATACTAGGACATTAACACACACTGAGACACACTGGACATTAGATGTTGTGGCTCCCAAGCTGGTTTGACTTCGTTGAAAGGCAAAATGGCTCTTCTTATCATTTGTGCTGTGACTTAATGCAGAGGGAGCCGGTCGAATTTCTCGCTCCTCCAGTAGTGTTTTTGTTATGTGCCCCACAGACTGTCCGGGCGCTGCACTTACCCACTTCCAGTTCCGCCTTTTGCGTTCCGTCAACATTACGTTATAAATTAAATATTTAGAAAATTGATTTTTGACGTTGAATGAATCGATTCAGAATCGTTCACGTCCGCATCGCGATGCATCTAAGAATCGAGTTTTTCCCGCACCCCTAATATATATATATATATATATATATATATATATATATACACACACACACACACACATTAGAGTCATTAGACACTTTAGAATAAATATATACACATATACGTATATATATATATATACATATATACGTATATACATATATATATATATATAAAGAGAGAGAATACAAAGAATTTAGTATTAAAAATCTTTTGATCATTAGAGGATTAATGAACACAAATCTGGTACCAAGTCAGCTTTCCTCAAGATATCACCAAACACAACATCATAATTTCACTGACTTAGCATGGACTATAAACAGTTTGCACTGAGGTGTCCAATGAGCAGAAAAGCTGCGTTATGGTAGCAAATTTATGAGACAGGGTTCTAGACGAATGCTTGACATACAGGTCATGAACTGTACGTCACCAGCTTGTGTGATATAAACAGACAGAGCTGCTCTGTTTAACAGCTGTTAACTTTGAAACTCCTGAAGCTTCGGCGAGGCTGTGAGCTTTACTCTGAGCTTTACTCTGAGCTGTCCGTTTGATGGACACTCCTGCCGGCCGCTCCGCTGCTCTGTGTAAATAGTGGAAGTCTGCACAGGTCAGACCTGAAGAGGGAACAAACTTCATAGACATTGAAGATTTCTGTATGGAAAAAATGTCATGGATTGGACACACAAACGCATGAGTTACACTCTTAAAGATGAATCATGGCAGGATGGAGGAAGAAGGGAAACGATTAAACAAACCAAACCTGCCCGTATCTCAGAGTAGTTCAGAGATAGCGGAGGTGTCCTGGCACAGAAAGTGCTGCCTGCTTCACGCCCAGGGTTTCCAGACACTTTTCTCCGGGCACTGTGTGCCTCTCCACCCGAGGACTCTCTGTAGGGATGGTCATCGTGTATGCATTGGTGTTTGGTGCATTTTGGGTCTCTTGGCCCAGACCAAAGTAGAAAATGGTGCGTTGTTGTATTTTAGCTCTGGTTTGTTTATTGTTCACACTCATATATTAAACGTCAAACCAAAAGATGTAAACAGAAGTCATACAAGTGAAAGATCACTGCTGATTGGGCAGATTTTATAATGTACAGGAGCTGTGACAGTGTCTGCTGAACTTTCTGAATCGTGCTGTTCTCTGTTTTAGCTGGTTTTATTTACGTCTTGTTTTATCTGTCCTGTGATATTAGAGTAACCAGTTACGAGACTCCCTGTATTACCATGGTTACAACTCAGAGGAGTGAAGTCCCTCTAACAGCCTCGAGTGGCTCACTGCTTTTACAGAATGGAGAAACCTCAGCACATTAACACTGAACATAATTTATATGTGCAGTCAAATGTGTATATGGAGTATTTAATAATGTCTTCAGACATCGCTTTAAAACCCAAACTGTCCACTCTGTAATGACCGATTCAGGGCTGAGGAAGAGATGATGAACACATTAACTCGTGTTCTCCACGGAGCAGAGAAGTTCTGCAGAGAGGAGACGCCGGTTTGTTCCGTCTTTGGGCCGTTTAGGTGTCTTTGGTCTGTATTGTGTTCATACTTCAGATGAACCACACCAGCACTGGTTCTGAAGCGAACCGAGACCGACCTGCTCCAGGGGGTCTCGCTCCACTTATTTGGTGTGGCAGTGTTAAGATTGTAGCGTTCACACTCGCTGTAACGTAGCGCACTAACAGATCAGCCACACCACAGCTCATTCTAATCTAACTGAACCTGCCAAGTCTGATCGCAGCCCTAAAGGCAAGAGGTTCTTATCAGTAGAAGCAACACTATTATCAGCCACTGCTGACTGAACTTCAATGCTGCAAATCCAATTCTTTACTAAAAAACAGAGATCAGTCCATCTTCACTGTTAGAAATCGAGGTTCTATTCAGGAACATTTTTCGTCCATCAAGGTACAAACAGTGTAAATGTTCCTCAAAGCTCCAACAGTGGTTTTAAGGTCTGATTGTGAACCTTAAATAAGTGTTTCCAGGTGAAAAGTTCGTATTTGTACCTTTTCATAACCGAATGTTTTAAACAGAACAGTAAAATAAAAGCCTGGAGACGAGACGGGGTGTGTGGAGTCAGTACAGCTTAGAACATATCATTTCAGTGGATTATGGTTCAGTTATGTTCCCTGACTAAAGGTACTGAGATGGAGCCTTGAGGGTTCCACCCCAGTGACGAGAGGGAACCGCCCCAGTGACAGTTTAGCACAGACTTTATTTCTGAGAGTGAACAGCACCAGTCGTCTCCACAAAGGGCCAGTTTAGCTGCAGCTTTTCATTCCATTCCAGCAGGAGCTCACCTGAGTCCACTAGTTTAATCAGGTGGTCTCAGGCTTCAGACAGCTGATCAGTTATATGAGGTTTACTCCTGTTTGGCTGGAGAGAAAACCTGCTGCCTTCCTGCTTCTTTGTGAATGAGACTGGAGTTATACTGTATGTCCAAAAGTTTGTAGACGCCTGCTGACTCAGCGTCTCTTCTGAAATCCAGAGTATTCATTTCCCCATTTGCTGCCTCTATTCTGGGAAGGCTTTACACTAGATGTTGAACATTGCTGTGAGGATCTTACTAAGCATTAGTGAGGTCAGGTACTGATGTTGGATGGTCAGTTCTGGGTCACTCCAACTCATCCCAAAGGTGTTGGATGGAGCTCCATCACTCCAGAGAACACAGTTCCACTGCTCCACAGCCCAGTGGTGGGGGGCTTTATACCCCTCTAGCCCACGCTGAGCATTGGACATGGAGATCATAGGATCATGTGCAGCTGCTCCAGAGTGTCCCATTCTATTGGTCAGTGCTTTTCTATGGAGATTGTACAAGCTGTATGTCTGCAATTGGACGCCTATGTCAGCTACGGGTGCAGAGTGTCTGGATACTTTTGGACATATACTGCTAATGGCCAGTATCACTAGGAACCACACAGGAACCATAACCTCCATCTACAGCAGAACTCTGAGGAACCACACATACTGCTAACCACATATACTGCTAATGGCCAGTATCACTAGGAACGTTGTGAGATGTTCTAAATTGGTGGTGCTGAAATCTTAAGCATCAAGGATTACTTTTAATTCAAAAAAGCTCTGAGAACCACACAGGAACCCTAACCTCCATCTGCAGCAAAACTCTAAGAAACCACACAGGAACCATAACCTCCATCTGCAAAAAGCTCTGAGAACCACACAGGAACCTTAACCTCCATGTGCAGCAAAACTCTGAGAAACCACACAGGAACCCTAACCTCCATCTGCAAAAAGCTCTGAGAACCACACAGGAACCTTAACCTCCATCTGCAAAAAACTCTGAGGAACCACACATATTGCTAACCACATATACTGCTAATGGCCAGTATCACTAGGAACATTGTGAGATGTTCTAAATCGGTGGTGCTGAAATATTAAGCATCAAGGATTACTTCTAATTCACGGTGCTCTGTGGATATTCACTTTTTCTCAACTCCACTCAGCAGAGCACCTTTAAAGTCTGTGTGTTTCCCTGCATAAAGTTCCACCGTATTACTGAAGGAAACTGTAGACGATCGTGACGCAGAGGGTCTGTTATTAAGTGCAGCTGAAGCCGTCAGATGGTATGTTGGTGTGTTGTGTGTTGGGTTGTGTGTGAACAGGCTGCTGTTCCCTCCCTCTGTCTATTGGATTGAACACTAACAATGTCGTTATTTAGCTGCAGGCAGGGTGGAGATGCCACCTCATTTGGAAACAGGTCAATGCCATATGGGGATCGATCTCAGTCTTTTTCATGCAGAAACACATCCAGCAGGAGCACTGAATCAGCACAGGAACCCTAACCTCTCTCTGTAGCAAAGCTCTGAGAACCACACAGGAACCCTAATCTCCATCTGTAGCAAAGCTCTGAGAACCACACAGGAACCTCAATCTCTATCTATAGCAAAGCTCTGAGAATCACACGGGAACCCTAACCTTCATCTGCAGCAAAACTCTGAGAAACCACACAGGAACCCTAACCTCCATCTGCAAAAAGCTCTGAGAACCACACAGGAACCCTAACCTCCATCTGCAAAAAGCTCTGAGAACCACACAGGAACCTTAACCTCCATCTGCAGACAAACTCTGAAGAACCACACAGGAACCATAACCTTCATCTACAGCAGAACTCTGAGGAACCACACAGGAACCATAACCTCCATCTGCAAAAAGCTCTGAGAACCACACAGGAACCCTAACCTCCATCTATGGAAACACTGTGAGAAAAAGTATACTTGCTGATCACAGTTTCTCTCTCTCTCTCTCTCTCTCTCTCTCTCTCTCTCCCTCTTTCTCTCTCTCTCTCCCTCTGTCTCTTCCTCTCTCTCTCCCTCTGTCTCTTCCTCTCTCTCTCTCTCCCCTCTCTCTCTCTCCCCCTCTCTCTCTCCCCCCTCTCTCTCCCCTCTTTCTCTCTCTCTCTCTCTCTCTCTCTCTCTCTCTCTCTCTCTCTCTCTTTCTCTGTCTCTCTCTCTCTCTCCCTCCCTCTCTCTCTCTCTCTCTCTCTGTCACTCTCTCTCTCTCCCTCCCTCTCTCTCTCTCTCTCTTTCTGTCACTCTCTCTATCTCTCTCTCTCTTCTCTCTCTCTCTCTCTCTCTCTCGCTCTCTCTCTCTCTCTCTCTCTCACTGTCCCAGGATGAATGTAGTCTCAGTGTTGTGAACTCAGAGCGGAGAGGCCGGAGTGTGTGTTGGGAGCGTGTGATGATGGGATTATGAGAGTTTTTCTTTATCCATATTGGATCTGGCTTTTTTATTCTTTTATGGAAATAACTTACTGACTGATCTGACCAGACCTAGGACCTGGGTTTAGCTCACACTCAGACGCTCTGAGGGTCGGAGAGTTTAAGCTTTTACTTTGGAGGTTTAGGAAAGCGACGGATTAATGCAAAATCAGATAAAACTGTTCTCAGATCTCAGAGCTGATTCCGGCCTTGTGTCCCGGCGGCTGTATTAGCTGTACTGACTGCAGTGTGTAGATTATCATTGGTGCAGTGAGTTACAGCTGAATGTACCTGCATAAGTTTGCGTTTCAGAGTGAATGTTTCTGTTTCCTCATTAGTTTTACGTGTTTGCTTCCTTTGTTTAATGGTTTAGTGCAGTCACAGTCAGATAGTAAGACACAGCAGGAGTTTAGCGGCAGATGGAGGCTTCTGTTTGATGCTGGACTTCAGCTTGACCTTAAGTTTGGCATAATGTGGATTGGGGACAAACAGGAGAAACCAGTGGAGGTGAGGCTTTCAGCTGTGCTGAGGTTTTGCTGTTTGAAGTAGGAAAAACTCCCATCAGATTGTAACTGGAACAGAGACGTAATTCACCCTCCGCCATGAACAAAGATTCTCGCTTCCCCAGGAAGACCGGCTACTCCACACGGAGACACTCCTGCATCGGGTATGTACAGCCTCTCACTCACGGATCAGCCGAGACGTGTTTGGGGTCTGAAGTTTGCTTCTTTAGTTTTAGCGCTGGAGCTACGAGGCTAATGTAGCTAACAAGTGATAGAAACTTATACCCCAACAATTAGCGTGGCGCTATCTGCATGCCTACATCATCAGGCACTTGACTCAAACCAGGTTGGGTTGTTAAGTAATCTCTTTTATGTCTCAGGTGACATAATGATGATTCTTCTTTAAAAGTGAGATGAGATACAGATGAGATACAGGAGGAACATCTGAGCAGCAGGAGAGATTTAAGAGTGTTATTTATAATAATAATAATAATAATAAGTCTTTATAGGCGGCACGGTGGCGCAGTGGGTAGCGCTGTCGCCTCACAGCAAGAATGGCCTGGGTTCGATTCGATTCCCGGCTGGGTGACCAGGGTCGTTTCTGTGTGGAGTTTGCATGTTTCCCCGTGTCTGCGTGGGTTTCCTCCCACAGTCCAAAAACATGCAGTCAGGTCAATTGGACGTGCTAAATTGCCCGTAGGTGTGAGTGTGTGTGTGTGTGGATGTATATGTCTGTTTGTCTGCCCTGCGATGGACTGGCGGCCTGTCCGGGGTGTGTCCTGCCTTCCGCCCGATGGCAGCTGGGGTGGGCTCCAGCGCCCCACCGCGACCCAGAAGGATAAGCGGTTTAGATGATGGATGGATGGATGGATGGATGGATAAGTCTTTATATAGCACGTTAAATACAGCTCAAAGTGCCTTACAGTAAGAGCAACAGAGAAGGACAAGTGAAAAGATAATCAATAACAGAACCATTAATAAAAAATCCAACAAATAAAAATAACAATAGAAAATGCACAGAACAGTGAGGGTCATATGAATAAAAATTACAAACAAGAAATCAATTTTTAAATCAAAAATAGCTCAAATAAAAATACAACAGTGGTTAAAACAAAAGGGATAAATGAAAAGAATTGATAAAATAAATAAACAAACAAAAAAGGCATTTTGTCAGCTGTAAGCTTGATTATAAAGGGATGTTTTAAGTTGTTTAAATGTCCTCTGAGCCTCTTTAAAACTGTTTGGTACACTGCTCCACAGTTTGGGTGTGTCGTGGATGAAGGCTGTTTTCCCAGATTTATTTTGGGGGCCTATCAGAAAGTTTAACAGACGGCTGTGGAGGATCTGAGGGCTCGAGTAGGGACATAAAACGACAGAGATAAAAGAAGGAGCTAAACCGTTAAGAGCTTTGAATGGGACACAGGGAGCCAGTGCAGTGTAGCTAGAACAGGAGTGAGGAGCTCTTCTTAGTTTTTGTTAACAGCAGATTCTGAATCAGCTGTAGTTTCTCAATTGACTTTTTTGGAAGAGCAGTAAACAGAGCTTTACAGGACTCCAGTCTCCTGAAATAAAGTCATGAATGAGCTTCACGGCCTCCTGTTGACTTAAAAACGGATGCACTTTGGCAATATTTGGCATTTCTTAGGTGGAAGATTAGTCTGAACATCTGATCTCATTGTAGACCAGGAGAACCTACAGAGATATCAAGATTAGATTTCTCTGTTCTATGGGATCTGACACTGCATGACACACTGCTAAAAACAGTAGCAGCAGCCTGGAGCCAGAATTTTGTCCTTACTTTTTTATAGAAAACCGCTGCAATGCCACAGCTGTAACATTCCCACTGTGTAATCTGGGTGATGGATTAACTTCTGTGTTTCAGGCGTCTCAGTAAATGTAGAAGGTTTTGAGAGAGATGTGTGCATGAGGACTGACTGTATGATACCTGACTAAGTCCTACAGAGTGGATTCTGGTTGCGGGGTTTACTAATCACTGATAAACAGTGGATCAATGGAGAAAAATGCTCTCATACACATCTCACATCTCTAGACAAGGCAAGTTTATTTATACAGCACCTTTCATGCACTACTGTCATTCAAAGTGCTTTACAAACGAGAAAACACAGTCGTTTAAAAAAGTAAAGGAGAATAGAAATTAAAACATGATTAAAACAATAGATTTAAAAGAGAAAATCCTTAAATTAAAAATCAAATTAGAAATTAAATTAGGATAGTTAAAAATCTAATTAAAAATGTAAAATTAAATTCAAACAATAAAGTGTCGTTACAGATCAAAAAGGGTCTAGAAACGCTAACAGTGTTTAAACTGAGTTGAAAGCTGCTCAGACAGGAACGTTTTCAGGCTGATTTAAAGTGTCCAGCGTCGGGGCTCTTCTAATGCTCTCTGTCCACTGGGTCCATTTAAGAGCAGCACAGTATCTAAACGCTGCTTCTCCATGTTTAGCCTCCACCTTCAGCAGGACTGACTGACCAGTTCCTAATGATCTGAGAGTTCTGCTCGGCTCATATCGCTGCAGCAGATCAGATAAATACGCTGCTCCTGCAGCATTAAGACATTTATAGAGCAGTAACAGCTCCTTAAAGCCTATTCTGGAATAGACTGGTAACCAGACTAAGGGTTTAAGAATGTGTGTGGGGGGGGTGTTCCTTCTTTTACTCCTAGTGAGACTCTGGCAGCTGCATTCTGAACCAGCTGAGGCTGTTTGTTGTGGTGTCTTTTTTGGGGGTCCAGTTAGGCGACCATTACAGTGATCAATCCTGCTGGGAATGAAGGCGTGGATGAGGTTCTCCAGCTCTGCTTTAGTCAGAACGTCTCTGATACTGTTGACGGTCTTAAGTTGATAAAAAGCTGATTTAGTAACTGTTTTTACACGACTAATAAAACTGAGATCAGAGTCCATCAGTACACCATGGTTACGTACTAGTCCTTTAGATTTTAGGACTGTCGAGTCCAGATATTCTGCTAGTCTGTGCCTCTCATTGCTATTCCCAATAAAATCTCTGTTTCATGTTTATTCAGCTGCAGAAAGTTTTGTTCCATCCAGTTAGTGATGAGCTCAAGGCACTTACAAAGTGAGTCCAGGGGACTGTAGCTGCTTGGGGGAGAGATCGAAATAGATCTGAGTATCATCTGCATAATCTTGTAGTATTTGGCCTCCACATATACATCCACCTGGACATCCACATGCAGAGTATGCAGAGTAAGAGGTGTGTTTGATTTTAGATACATAGACAGATAGAGAACTTTATCAGTCTAAATTATTACAGCAGCAGACAAGGTACATCAAAGTCACAAGAACATGTGTAGAAATAGGAAAATACTCATTTGAACAGAAGGAGTTAGAATGTTAGTAGTCAATCTGATCGTTTGTCGTCGTTGCCATCCAGAAGTTTGGACTGTCACCAGTGTGACTCTCACTTATGTGACATTTCAGTCATTCTGCTGTAGAGAAGAATCTACATAGTTAATTACTGTTTTATTCACCATAACGTCAGAAAGCTGTGGTGTGTTTAATCAGACAGACTCACTGCAGGACCAGATATAGTCTGAATACGCAGAGAGTGGTGTGTTAGCGTTTGTGTGTTTGTGCAGCTGCTGTGCTTCCCGGACAGCCTGAGGCTGAGAATCAATGGATCAGTGCGAGTCTGATTGGGGTTCAACCAGGAAACATCGCCAAACCCTGTAGGTGGTCTCTTTAAAAGAGAAGAGCAGATTCACTGGAACGTTATGTTTACGTTTGCGTTTACATTTTCTCATTACTCACTTTCTCCAGAGCTAAATGTGCAAACAGTGGAAGCCAAAGTGAAGCGCAGTGCCTGCAGATACTGCAGGAATCTAAGAGACAAGAGCTGTATTGTACATTGATCTGGTTACATAAATGCGAGTGCAGACATTGAGGAGATATTCATAAACTTACTTTTGCACGGCTCATTTATGCATGAGTGAAACAGGAACTGCAAGTCTGGGATATTTACAACATCCAGGGCTTGGATAGTGTGTGCTCTTTATGTAATAGAATAAAAGGCTGTGTTGGGGAAGAACAGTAATTAATAGTAATTAGTAATTAGTAGAATAAGAGTAGAGGTGGTGAAATGGCAAAATGTAATATCATGATACTAAGTTTTTTACTTTACACAATATGTCACAATATTTTTTTCTCTGACGTCTGATACGTTAGAAGAGACAAAGTAGTGACACGTTTCAAAAACACTATCAAAA
This sequence comes from Colossoma macropomum, assembly GCF_904425465.1. Lineage (NCBI taxonomy): Eukaryota > Metazoa > Chordata > Actinopteri > Characiformes > Serrasalmidae > Colossoma > Colossoma macropomum. Next base: position 35,040,719 of record NW_023494786.1, read on the forward strand.
CTATGAATCCAATTACTTGTGTATAACATTTCACACACTGCACTAAATTCAGTTAAACAGGATTTTACTCACTTTGTAATCAAACATGCAGTCGGGAACTGATTAGTACTGATGTTATCCATGATGTGCGTAGACTATATTGTGGGAGTAGAAGTATATTGTGACACATTGTGATGTAATTTATCACGATAATGATAAATATTGTCACACTGCCCAGCTGTAGCTCAAAGCATTCATTCATTAGTTTATTGTGTGCATGAATTAAATGAATATCGATCATTAATCATTGTTAAGGCCTGCATGATCCTTGTTGGTTGTGTATTGAAGATTCACTATCTACAGTAGAACTGTTCATAGCCTGCTGTTTAGCACTTAGCCATTAGCATTTAGTTAATGCCTTTATAGAGCATCTTCATGTTGTACGCGGTTTAGACATGTGCAGTATTCTCTTATTAGGTATATTGTGATACTTCACAGCGTTATCGTGGACACTTTGAAATACCATCATTGCAATTTAGTCAAACAAGCTGCAGTTTCACCTGAGATTGTTTCATAAACTCTCAATGTGCTACAGTTCCTACTCTGAGTGGAGCTTATAGACAATCGCAGCAGCCGCAGCACGGCAGAAAGAGGAGCAGACCGAAAACTTTTACCCATCAGAAAGGTGAAAACTCACAGCATGGAGAAGTCTCATAAATACACGTGTGTTTGTATCACAAACTGTTTGTGAATGAAATTTAAGTCATGAAAGAATTTAACCTCACTTTGTTTAACAAGCAGTTCAGCTAATGGGCTGACCGGCGAATCCAGTAATATTCAGAGTTAGGTTTCAAGTGTAAATATGAACTGAATGATTTACCAAATATCTGGAATGTACAAAGTAAAAAAACGTACCTCAATGTCTGTTACAAACTTTATCCAAAGTCTGTGTGCAGCGTTAGACCATGCAGTATTGCCCCAGTGTGGGGAAAAAAGCTTGAAATCTCATTTTCCCACAAGCACAAAATAGAGTCCTCATTGAGAGAGTATTTAATGAACGGAGGCTGCTAATAAAGTACAGTTTTCCACTTCAGGCACTGTTCTGTAACGACTGCAGTAGCATGTTTATGATGATTATATGATACAGCGCAGTATATATACCAGGTATATTTATAAGTTTGTTCCATGCTGTAGTTTATGTTTGAACCCTTGGTGAAGTTCTCAGTGTTCTATGGTAGGTTGTCAACTCCAGTCCAGACTGCTAGTAGTCCTATAGTGATACACAGTGAGCATCATTATGGGGACAGTTTTTAATTTTGTTTTCAAAGATTTTTATTTTCAAGGACTCATAATTATTTTACTGTAAATTCTGCACATCTATACTGCTATTCTTTGATGTAATGTTGTGATAATATTATAAACCGTAATAAAACCATGACAACAATTTCATAAACATTTCCCAAACCTTGTTCTTTTGTTTTTATTTCTGTAATATAAACAGTTTTAGAGTAAACATTTTCAAAAAAATATCAGTTACACATCTAGTATTTTGCATCATTGTGTCATATGTTGTCATGACACTCATATTGTGAAGCTTTTTGTATCGTGAAGTTGCTGCCAATGTCCTGCCCTTGTAACTGTAGTCCGGAGTTTATTGGGAAGTTCGTTCCATCACTGAGGACCATTTAAGGACACTAGAGCAGTGAGACCTGGCCTTACAGGCGTGCTTAGATTTTAAGAAAGAAAATATCAAGAGCCCAGAAGTTGAAGACTTAAACTGGCGTGCAGGTGTGGTTCTGTACCCCAGTACAGAGGGAGTGAGGAGCTGAGCCCTCTGAAGCCAGCAGTGTGAGAAGCAGGGTTTTGTATCTGAGTCTTGCTTCCACAGACAGCCAGTGGAGTGATCTCAGCAGAGCAGTCACATGGGAGAACCTCAGGAGGTTATGGACCAACCAAGCAGCAGCATTCTGAATGCTCTGTAGAGGAGAGATGTAAGAAGGGAATTAGTTTAGTCTGAAGATAACTAGAGCTTGAACAAAGACCAGCCTATGCAGTCAGGGAGGGTTGCATTTCCCATGATGTTGTGAAGGACGAATCTGCAGAATCCGGTGGTAGATGTTATGTGATCTACAAAAATTAAGTTGATCATCAAGGATAACTGGATTTTAGCCTAGCCTGGTTGATACACAGTGATGCAGTCAATAGTACCAGTGAGTTCCAGTGTAGGAAACTGCTTTGCATTTACAGCGTTTTGACGCTCTTATCCACAACGACTTACAATGTAATCATTTTACACAGGTAGGCGAAGTTAGGAGTCTTGCCCAAGGACCCAAGGACTGGTATAGTGTAGGGTGCTTCCCAGGTGGGGGATTGAACCCCAGTCTACAGTGTAGAAGGCAGAGGTGTTACCCACTACACTATACCAACCACTCCTCAGCATCATCATCATCATTATTATTATTACTGCTATTTATATAGCACCTTTCCCATGGATGCTTTATAGTCAAAGAACATGAACATATTAAACATTACATACATAATTAGTAACAAAAGGACAAAATGGGTATAACTTTCCAGTACAAGAGAAACATTGACAATATAGTGAAAACAACAGACTTAGGGAGAGTGTTCCATAATTTGGGAGCTACTACATTAAATGATTGACCACCCATAGAGGTCAGTTTAAACCTTGGAATATAAAGAGGTCTTAAATGTTGTGATCTAAAGGTACGGGATGGAACAACCAGTTATTGAGGAGACCATGCTGAGCTTTATAAGGAATTAGAAGAACCTAGTACTGGACACACACTGCAAAAAATGATATCTTACCAAGTGAGACTGTCTTAATAACATTGTAAGACTATTTAACTTATTTCTAGATGTTTTTACTTGTTTTTAAGCAGTTTTATCTTATAAAAGTGTCTTACTGGCAGATCAGTGTACTTGTTTTTACTTTTTACAATTAACTTGTAAACTCTGCCAATGGAATGACATTTTCACAAGATAAAATTCACTTAATCACTTAAAACAAGTAAAAATGTACAGAAACAGGTGGAATAATCTTACAATATTCTTACAATAATCTCATAAAGAGAAATATTAGATTTACTGACTACTTTTAAGATGTTTACACTTGTTAAGACATTTTTTGCGCTGCAGAATGTAATAGGTACCCAGTGAAGTCTCTGAAGGATGGGATTGATATGGTCAGTTTTCTAAGAGTAGGTGAGGATCCTATCCTTTTGTAAATACTGTAACCTCTGCAAACCGTTGGAGGTAATTAGTGGAAAAAAGAAGATGCTGGCTGTGATCAGCATAGCAGTGGTGAGAGAATCTGTGTGAGCTAATCATTGATCCCAGGGGTTTAATGTACAAAGAGAATAGAAGTGGACCAAGTATTAACCCCTGGGGAACTCCAAGAGAGAGGCTGTGGGGGCAGAGAGAGCCACTCCAGGCTACCTGGTTGGTTTGATGGTTTAATGACAGAATGAGAACCAAGCGAGAGCAGTGCTGCCGGTGCCCAAGCCCAAAAGTGTTGAAATGAGCATCCAGGGGTTCACAGTGTTAGGTTATCAGTTTATCTGGACGCTGATAGGTCAAGGACTGAAGACTTGCAGTTCTCGCTGGCTTTGTGGAGAACTCAGTGACTGAAAACAGAGCGGTTTCTGTCGAGTGTCCTGGCTTATATCTAAACTGTTGTGAAGAATTTGTTCCTCTCAAGATAGTGAGATAGCTTTGCCGGGATGTCCTGTTTGAGGGTTTTGAACCAAAAAGGTATGATGTTAAATGTACGTATAGCTCACAATGTTTATATAAGATCTAAGGATCGAGATTCCTTCTGGAAGTGTGGATGCACTCCGAAAAAGCAGATTCCTTCCAGAAGAGTGGATTTCTGTAGGAAGAGCACACTGTTATAAATCAAGGTTCTGCTCAAGTACATTTCTGTTCATCAAGGTCCAAACAGTGTAAACGTTCCCTCAAAGCTCCAACAGTGGTTTTAAGGTCTGATTGTGAACCTTAAATAAGTTTTTCCAGGTGAAAAGTTCGTATTTGTACCTTTTCATAACCGAATGTTTTAAACAGAACAGTAAAATAAAAGCCTGGAGACGAGACGGGGTGTGTGGAGTCAGTACAGCTTAGAACATATCATTTCAGTGGATTATGGTTCAGTTATGTTCACTGACTAAAGGTACTGAGATGGAGCCTTGAGGGTTCCACCCCAGTGACAGGAGGGGCACTGACCCAGAGACAGTTTAGTACCTTTATTTCTGAGAGTGTAGATTCTTTCTGAAAGAGTGGATTCCCTACAAGTTTGAACAGACAATCGAGTTGGAATGGATAAAATAATACCCATCATATTCTCAGTAAAACATATACAAACATAATTTATTTGGCAGAGCTGAGATTTGATTCAGGGCATCACCTCTGTTTCCAGCGTGGCTGGAAAGTACAGTTCATACCCTAAACGGTCTGCACTTGGCACCACTCTCCTCCTCTCTAGTATTTCATTCAGTATGTGAAGGTTTAGAAGGTTTAGACTGATTTATAACGTTGTTATGGCAGCTTTGGTTCTAGTACTTCAGGATCTCTCTGTGGACGTTCGGAGCGATCCCTGTGGAAGTCAGCTGAGGTAATGCAATCACAGGATAACAGTGTCAGTGTCCAGAACCAAAAATAAAGCCCCGGACCCGCAGTGGTCGATGTGCGGCTGGACGCGCTGTTGACGTCAGTGTGTGCTGCTCCAAATTTTCAGCATGACTGCTTTAACCAATCTCTCCTACCACTGCCCATCGATCTACAGCTCTCTCTCTCTCTCTCTCTCCAAACCCGTGTCTGTGATGTAGGATGAGTGCAGGCATTTCCCTTTTTGGTGGTTTGTGAAAGGGTCCCCCTTTATATTGTGTAGTTTAGGGACCCCTGCTGGTTAAATATGGCTAATGTGGAGCTGAGCTGGTGCTGTGAAATGTTCTTGATCTTTATCTTGAAGTCTGAAAGGCCTTATATGGTTCAGTCCTGCTGCTGCTGCTGGACTTAGATGCTCCTTTTTTTATTCACGTATTGGGCAGGAAACTCGGAGTAAAGTGATCCTGGTCTGAAGCTTGTTGTCAGGTTTCATGATGATGTCATCATTATTATTCTTAATTCAGTCTTAGATGAACCTGCTGTAACCCAGAGAATAAGATATTTACACCAAATTAACATAAATTAAGAGTTCAGAAAATCACAGTTTGAATGTTCTCAGTTAAGCAAAGTGCAGACAGGAGCAGACGCCTACTCACGACTTCCTCCTTTAACCCTGTGGAGCTCACAGATCGACATACAAAACAAACACTGCAGTCTTTGTACTGCTGTGTGTTTGTGCTTTAAGCTGAACTCACTCTGCTGTGCAGGTTCAGAGTGGTCAGTTCTGTCTGTGGTGGTCATCACAGTGGCTGTGATTGCAGTAATTGGCTTACTTAGTATAGTTACTGCAGCAGCTGTAGTTGCTGTAGTTACTGTAGTTACTGTAGCTGCTGTAGTTACTGTAGTTACTGTAGCTGCTGTAGTTACTGTGGTTACTATAGTTACTGTAGCTGCTGTAGTTGCTGTAGCTGCTGTAGCTGCTGTAGTTACTGCAGCAGCTGTAGTTGCTGTAGTTGCTGTAGTTACTGTAGCTGCTGTGGTTACTGTAGCTGCTGTAGTTACTGTAGCTGCTGTAGTTACTGTGGTTACTGTGGTTGCTGTGGTTACTGTAGTTACTGTAGCTGCTGTAGCTGCTGTAGTTACTGTAGTTACTGTAGCTGCTGTAGTTACTGTAGCTGCTGTAGTTACTGTAGTTACTGTAGCTGCTGCAGTTACTGTAGTTACTGTAGCTGCTGTAGTTACTGTAGCTGCTGTGGTTACTGTGGTTGCTGTAGTTACTATAGTTACTGTAGTTACTGCAGCTGCTGTAGTTACTGTAGTTACTGTAGCTGCTGTAGTTACTGTAGCTGCTGTGGTTACTGTGGTTGCTGTAGTTACTATAGTTACTGTAGTTACTGTAGCTGCTGTAGTTACTGTAGCTGTTGTGGTTACTGTGGTTGCTGTAGTTACTATAGTTACTGTAGTTACTGTAGCTGCTGTAGTTGCTGTGGTTGCTGTAGTTACTGTAGCTGCTGTAGCTACTGTAGTTACTGTAGTTGCTGTGGCTACTGTAGTTACTGTAGTTACTGTAGCTGCTGTAGTTGCTGTAGTTACTGTAGTTGCTGTGGCTGCTGTAGTTACTGTGGTTACTGTGGTTGCTGTAGTTGCTGTAGCTGCTGTAGTTGCTGTAGTTACTGTGGTTACTGTGGTTGCTGTAGTTGCTGTAGCTGCTGTAGCTGCTGTAGTTACTGTAGCTGCTGTGGTTACTGTAGTTACTGTGGTTGCTGTAGTTACTGTAGCTGCTGTAGTTGCTGTAGCTGCTGTAGTTACTGTAGTTACTGTTGTTACTGTAGTTGCTGTAGTTGCTGTAGCTGCTGTAGTTACTGTAGCTACTGTAGTTGCTGTAGTTACTGTAGTTACTGTTGTTACTGTAGTTGCTGTAGTTGCTGTAGTTACAGTAGTTACTGTTGTTACTGTAGTTGCTGTAGCTGCTGTTTTTACTGTAGCTGCTGTGGTTACTATGGTTGCTGTAGTTACTGTGGTTGCTGTAGTTACTGTAGCTGCTGTAGTTACTGTAGCTACTGTAGTTACTGTTGTTACTGTAGTTGCTGTAGCTGCTGTAGTTACTGTAGCTGCTGTAGTTACTGTAGTTACTGTTGTTACTGTAGTTGCTGTAGTTGCTGTAGCTGCTGTAGTTACTGTAGTTACCGTGGCTGCTATAGTTGCTATAGTTACTGTGGTTGCTGTAGGTGTTATAGTTATTGTAGGTTTAATAACTGTAAACTCAGCTAAGACTTTTATTTTGGATTGTTGTCACTGTGTTTCATTCAGAAAGGCTTTACATGATTTACCTTCAAAGAAACAAAAACAACCTTAATCTCCGTCTTCAGCTTCAGCGCTTTATGACAAGTTCAAATTCATTCCATTCAGTCGTTTATTCACTTATACTTCATTTAAATCCTTCTGATTTTTAATGGGACACAGAAATGATTTACATGTTAGTGCTAGTGTTATTGTAGCACACACACATCATCGTGTGATTATTATTGATGTTCCCTGATCATAATTAACCGTGGAGGAATTATTTTATATCAATGTGAACTAAGAAAACATTTTTATAGCACCTTTTTAATCCAAATCTCATTGTCATTGATGATCAGTGTAAAAGTTCAGAATTGACTTCTATTACATTTCTCTCACAAATATACACTTCCAAAGTTTTAGACTCATAGACTCAGCCAACACAGCTGGACGGACAGAAAACCCTGTTAGTGCTTTTATCTGGACCGCTGACCGGGTTAAGAGTGACAGTAAAATTTCCTTTTCTGAGGTCACAGGAGAAAATTCTGGAGGAAGAGCTTTTTATCTAACGACAGTCTCACTGAGGCTGCTGTTCCTCTTCACTTCATACCTCCAGTCAGGTTCAGAACCCTGATGTTATCATAAGTACCACATAAAATATTATATACTGCAGCTAAACAAAGGATCTGATAACAGTCGTCTCAATCTTTACCTAATCACCTAAAATCAGTTATTATCAGTTATTTATGATGACTGCTGTTATTTCTCACACTATATTTTACAATATAATTACTGCTAGAATAGGATCATTAGAAACCATTAGGATTAAAAGCTACTCTTTAATGGGAATTGGCTTAATGTTTTCAAATAGAGACCACTAGTTTCTTGTTGAACTCCTTTAGATCCCATCAGGAAACCATTTAGAACCAGTTACTGGTCACCTGTTAAACCATTAGGATCCTTTACATTGTGATATCAACCCATTAAAAAAGCCAAAACACATTACGAAACCATCAGGAACCAACAGACACACTTAATGGTTTCTATGGGTTTTCAGCAGGCATTAATTGAGTGTGTTGTGTTGAGACAAATAAGAAGGAAACGCACTGCGACGTCATTTAACTCACAAAAACAAACCCTAAAACCTCTAATCTGGTGCTCTGACGTTTAGAGGGCAGCGCTGAGTAATGTTTATCTGTTAGCTATGTAGCTAATGCTAATGTTTTAGCATACGTGCTAGCAGGGTGAGGGTTTTGTGCATGTCTGTGTGGGTGTAGTTTACCAGTTCAACAGTGCTATCAGTGTTAGCTGCCTAGTAAACATGGCAATGATGAAAGACGGCTTATAGGTCAATTTGGCCACTTTTGGCCTGGACATTAATAGATGCATATAATAAACAAAAAAGACGATTAAATCATAAATTGTAATTGTTTATGTCAGTTAATCGTCAGCTGACGTGACATGATCATGACGGCCCCACTGTCATCCTAAATACCCCGCCGCTGAGCCGCTGAGGACTGTAGTCTGTTCAAGAAATGTTGACATGTTTAATCTGGGCTATTTGTTCCGTGGCATTTATTCACTGGATTTTCCTGTAGGGACTCTTATTGTTGCTGCTGGGCTGTGTTTATGTGTAGAAATGAGATAAGTCTAGCGCTGAGGCTTAAGGGAGAGCTCGTAGTGAGGCTTCTGCTTATGTACGGTGTAGTTATGGCCAGCAACAGCTGGATAATAAAGCCTTAACAGTGGTGAACGTTGCAGTGTAATCAACTCAAATGAGAAAAAGTGTTCTGTAATGCTGGGCTGATGATTTACACACATGGAGAACATAAAACAAACGAGGAGGTTTATCTGAAAAGGACTGATACAAAAAAAACAGGGTTAACACCAGACCAGATCAAAATCCAGTAGAGAAAAACACGAAACATGGGAGCAGGAGAAATCGTAGTCACAGACAAGCGAGAGTCGAAACAAAGAGATCTAGCTAACGTGTAAACAAAGCCAATAGGGGATAAACTGAAGGACGGAAAAAGAGAAACAGAGCAAAGTTGAACAATCAGTAAACATGGAAACGGCTCAGTATGCACTGACTAACAGGGGCAATACTTCACAGAGTAACAGTGAAACAGCCAGGCTTTAATACACAGCTCTACAGGTGAGGATCAGTACTCAGGTGACCTGGATCTGCGATTTGGCTGGTGATTGGTGGACGGAGTCACATGACTTGACATGAGGTGAAAATCTGCCTGTGAACTGGGAAGCGTGACATTTTCCATGATATAAGCTCTTTACAGAAGTCTGTCACTAACTAAACACTTCACAATGTTGTACACGATGTTTCTTTCATACTCAGTTCAGCTCTTCAGTCTCTCAGACGCAGCTGTGATCAGACTGCTGGAGATTTCTCCATCCAGTTACCTACGTATTGCAGACAGGCTGCTACAGTACATACATCCCATAGTAAAAACTACCCGCTACTGTTGGAATCTCATCAGTGAGACCCGTTCTGTATGATCAAGGGAGTGTCCAATAGCATCAGAGCACTGTTTTATATTGTGTAAACTCCCCTACCGTCACTGATACAGGGAAATTTGCGGTGTTACAGCAGCACAGAAGACAGAGCAGCAGGAAATATACAAACAATATATAAAATAGAACAAACAATAAAAATATAAAGATATATGTATATGTACAAAAATTACAAGAAAAATATACAAAGTATTAAATTTAAATTTAGAAATGATACAATTGATAAATTGAGAAAATTATACAGTTAGATTTCTGTTAAATACAACTGAACTTCAATTTCACTGTGAAAGAATTTATTAAACCTAACCTTAACCTCAAGTCAAAGCCTACACCTACTCCTACTCCTAACCCTAAACCTAAACCTAAACCTAACCATAATGATATTGAAAAAACTGAACATCACCAAAAGGTCTGTTAATGATTTGAGTATCTGTAGAGTGACACTTTATTTGCATGGCCCACTGTAGAGGCTTTCTAAACGCTCCCCAGTTCCACTCAGCACAGAGAGCAGAACTAGAGTTAAACCCTGTAAACGTTCTACAGGAGGCGCGAATGAAGACGTTTTTGCTGCGTCCTCTTTCTGTTCAGAGTCTCTCCATGGAAAAGAGGGAGGAGCTGGAACAGAATGAGCATCATCACTTAACCATGTGTGAGTTTTGAACACACTGACAAGGCAAAGCACAGATCCAGATGTTCTGCAGGAGATGATGTTCTAATGCACTGGATTTGGATATTTGTGTCATATTTATGTCAGTAATGTGAGAGAAAATGAAGATGAGTGTTCCTGTAAACGGTGGGTTCTCTGTTCTGGTGGAACAAGCTGTAAATCAGCGGAGCTTTACGGTTCTCCACGTTCAGTCAACAGACCCATCGACATCATCTACAAACGGAACTGGTGGTTTATTCTAAATTTACCATTAAACACAAACACAAATGGTTTCTATATTATAATTGTACATTAAGGTTGTTTTCAGAATATTTGACTTAATAAGAAATGCATTAGGCTGAATGAATAACTGACTCTAAATGTAGGTATTGTGATATAAACTGAGTCTGTTCTACAGTTTCTCATTAGGCTGAATGAATAACTGACTCTAAATGTAGGTATTGTGATATAAACTGAGTCTGTTCTACAGTTTCTCATTAGGCTGAATGAATAACTGACTCTAAATGTAGGTATTGTGATATAAACTGAGTCTGTTCTACAGTTTCTCATTAGGCTGAATGAATAACTGACTCTAAATGTAGGTATTGTGATATAAACTGAGTCTGTTCTACAGTTTCTCATTAGGCTGAATGAATAACTGACTCTAAATGTAGGTATTGTGATATAAACTGAGTCTGTTCTACAGTTTCTCATTAGGCTGAATGAATAACTGACTCTGAATGTAGGTATTGTGATATAAACTGAGCTGTGTTCTTGAGTTCCCCAGAGCTCATTCATCTTCATTTAATATGATATCTAGAGTGAATGGCTGATATTAGTAGGTAATTATCGTTTGACCAGTCCATTTGGAGGAAACCGTTTTTTGTTTATTGTTGTTATTGTTTTACTGTGGAGTTTCTGAGCTGCTTTTACCTTCCAAACACACAGACAGACTGCAGCAGTATGTGTTGCCATGGAGACTGGGTGGGTGGAGCTTTCTCCACCATGGCTTTCCATTGGCTGAACGGGCTGTAGGCTAGACTCAGGGTGCGTTCAACACCTCTTTGATTCATGAACATGCTTTATATATATATATACGTCAATCAGGCGTAACATTCTGACCACCTCCTTGTTTCTGCGCTCGTTGTCCATTTTATCAGCTCCACTTACTATATAGGTGCACTTTGTAGTTCTACAGTTACAGACTGTAGTCCATCTGTTTCTCTGATACTTTGTTAGCCCCCTTTTACCCTGTTCTTCAGTGGTCAGAACCCCCATGGACCCTCACAGAGCAGGTACTATTTGGGTGGTGGGTCATTCTCAGCACTGCAGTAACACTGACGTGGTGGTGGTGTGTTAGTGTGTGTTGCGCTGGTGCAAGTACATCAGACTACTTTGTCAGTTCACCTTGTAGATGTAGAGTCACAGACGATAGCTCATCTGCTGCTGCACAGTTTGTGTTGGTCATCCTCTAGTCCTTCATCAGTGGTCACAGGACGCTCTTCATCAGTCTCAGCTCATTTTTGAAGGATTTGCAGGAAGAGCTGTGATGTGTGTATTCATATTTAGCACTACTCCTTATTTGCTGTACAGGATAATTTTATCAGATTCACATCCATGCAGCTTTGGAGTCAGTGAAGTCTGACCAGAGAGGGCGCTGTTTCTGTTAAAGTAGTTCTCGTTCACATTTCAGCCAATTCAATAACTAAAGCGTTTAAAGCTTAGTGTGTGTTCAGGGGCGAGTCTTCATCTCAGACCACAATAAATCAGAACCAGAACCAGGACTGATGATGCTACAGTTGATTACTGCACTTAATCAGCTAGATTTAATCTCACAGTGAGTTATTTTAAAAGCTTATTAACTTCAGATACTCCCACTGAACTGATTATACAGTTTCCATATTGATATAAACAGTATATGGACGTTTTAATTAAGGTTGTGCTGACTGAGCAGTTATTGAGGCTTTTCACATTGTTTTTATTGTTATGTTATTGTTTTTGAATGAACTGAAGAAGTGAGCAGGAGATAAAGTGTGTAATAACAGACGTCCTGCAGCGCTAATATTCACGTTAATGTGAAACTACTGTTACTATGAATTAAGGAGAAATAATAAGAAAATAACATTTTGAATGTTAATAACAGAAAAGAGAGTGTGGCTGTGGATGTGGATGGGTGCACGCAGTGCAGTGTGGGATAAAAATAGTGCTACTGAATAGAAACCCACATAAATATTAATGAATGGAGGGAAGACTTTGTTCCCGCAGAGCTAAATAAAGCTTCACTGGGTTAAAAATATCCCTCCGTGTGTCTGTAGTGGTTCCTTCAGCTCGGCTGGGGAGGTTTCCTGCGATGGGGGTATTTTTAGCCCAGTGGAGCTGCAGAAACTACTACAGAACACTGAGCTGGAAGCAGCAGAGCTATTTATAGATCAGAGGAGCTTCAGATAGCAACAGAAAAGCTCTGATGTGTGAGCATGAAAGAACCCCCCCCCTCCCCTTTATGAATGAAGGAGGTTCTGCTCTGACTGATTATGTAATTCAGTGTAAAACACATTCAGCTCACATGAAATACATGTGAAGCACTGAGCTTATTCAGGTCCTGAGCTTAATCTGTGTCCCAGTACTTACTGACATAATTAACTTCATCGTTTTATAATAAAAGGTACAGTACTGCTTCTTTGACACTAAGTATTCATTTGCCATTTTAACTTGGTATTGATATTAAATTACACAATCAAAGGTCTCTGCCTTTTGCACAGTATGTAAACAAACGTGTTTGTTTGTTAAGCGTGTTTAAAACCAAAGTGCCGCTCACAGCTGACCAATGAAACCACATATTAGCAAATACACAGAGACATGTATACCAGTTCAAAATGATAACTGGTAAAAATGTGAGACAGTTTGATACAGTGTGAGGTAGTTTGGTGCAGTGTCAGAATCTGATATAGTGTGGGACAGTTTTGTGCAGTGTGAGATGGTTTGATGCAGTGTGAGACAGTTTGATACAGTGTGAGACAGTTTGGGGCAGTGTGAGAGTTTGGGGCAGTGTGAGACAGTTTGGGGCAATGTGAGATGGTTTGGGGCAGTGTGAGACAGTTTGATACAGTGTGAGACAGTTTGGGGCAGTGTGAGATTGGTGCAGTGTGAGGCGGTTAGACATATTGTGAGACAGTCTGATACAGTGTGAGACAGTTTTATACAGTATGAGACAGTTTGGGGCAGTGTGAGAGGGTTTTGTGCAGTGTGAGACAATTTGATACAGTGTGAGACACTTTGAGGCAGTGTGAGACAGTTAGACAAATTGTGAGACAGTCTGATACAGTGTAAGACCGTCTGATACAGTGTGCAACAGTCTGATACAGTGTTCGACCGTCTGATACACTGTGCAACAGTCTGATACAGTTTGAGACAGTTTGATACAGTGTGAGACGATTTGATACAGAGAGAGTTTGAATCATGAATTAATTTCAGCTTGAATAAGAACTTAGCTGAATAACTGAATCACTTCAGGAGAAACAATTCAATTTACAGAATTTACAGTGCTCACGAGAAACAACACTGTGGATGTACAAACTTGTACACAGATGCAGTTTTTGCAGGTGTGTAAGTGAATGCATTGTGAATGAATGTGGACGTGTGTCAGGTCAGTGTTTTGGAGTGTCCGGCTGTGATGCTGAGTGTAAATGTGATTAAAGCACAGAGACAATAGAACTTTAAATTAGGTAAAACGTGGCTGACTAAGGCCGGTACTTCCTCAGTCTTGGAAGCAGTCGGGGATTCTGGGAGAGTGTGTGTATACGCAGACTGTCCAGCACAATTGACCTCTTTACCTGAGCATTGTGTTTACACACCTCTACGTCACTGAGCTGTTCATATCTCAGGACTCCCCTCAGAGCGACTCACAGATACACTGAGACAGAAAAACACCCTCAGCCTCATTCGTTCAGCATCACAGCAGGTCTAACAGAAGAAAGCTGCTGTGTTGCCTGTAGATCAGATGGTTCTAGTGGATTGTTCTACTGAAATGTCTGTCATTACTCTCAGGCTAGGGTTATGGTTAGATTAGGGTGGATCAGGTGCTCTGATGTGATGTGATGTCATTCTTACTCTACTACTATCACAGAATGTTTCTGTGTATTCTGAGTCAAAAGGTTTTCTCTAGTTGTCCGATGGAGCAGCCACACAGTACAATATCCATCATTTTACTTTGTAGTAAGCAAGCATAATGTCAACAAACTGTTTTGAGATGTTTTTCTTGGGGAGTCATTTTTTTGTACAAGATTCATGATTGGTGTATTGTCACGTGTATTTAGAATACAGGGCATAAAAAATACACTGAAATACTTATGCTGGAGCAACATGCTTCTACAAGTACAAATACACATTTATATACTGGTTCTATATTATAACATTCTTATCATATATTAAAGGTACTGTGACTGTTAGTCTGTGTTATAGTTTCTCAGATATGTTCATCTTATCTACCATGGATGGAATTCAAGTGCTGTCCAGCTCACAATGGCTAATGGTTCGCTAACAGTCCCTTTTCCCTTCTTTTCTCTACAGCAGTCTTACAGAAGGACAGAATATCTGGACACTGTAATGTAACAAAGGTTTTTCTGTGGAGTTCTAGGTCAGGAGTTCTAACCGCTCTGTGTTCCTCTGTTCTCCAGTTTTGATGCAGAGAATGGCCTGTGTTTGGGCCGCAGTTCTATGGACCCTCAGGGTGGTTCAGGCTCGGGGGTGGTCCTGCAGGCCAGCGTCCCCCACAGCCAGCGCCGGGAATCCTTCCTCTACCGCTCCGACTCCGACTTCGACCTTTCACCCAAAGCCACATCCCGCAACTCCTCTGCAGCCAGCGAGCTGTGAGTACTGACCTCTTCTTCTGACCTCTGTCCGTTCAGCTACAGAACAGGAGGGAGGTTCTTTGGCTGAGTGGTTCTCAGTGTCTGTCCAGATCTGTCTGCAGAACCAGAGAATCAGAAGTGGGTTCAGGACTGGACCTGAGAATCACTACATTCCTGGATATTTACATACTGTTTTTCATGTTTTTCTTCTTACAAACCTACAAGTTGCCATAGTAGGTAAAGTGTAAATGAATTAGGACCTTTATATTCTTTGTCCTATAAATGTAAATAAACACAAATAAGAACAGAAAGCAGTGATTGATAAATCTATTTTGACCTTTATTTGAACAAAAATGGTACAAAGAGAACATATTTAATGATTTACGTTATTAACTTAATTGTTTTTGTAAATATACACTCAGCTCACACTTTCTGGAACTGCAACATGTTCCAGAAGAAAAGTTGTGACAGGAGAATTTAGAACTAGGAGCATTTTGAAATGTTCAAAAAACATCCTAAACATCTTGTACAGGTGATGTAATCATGCTTTGGTATGAAAGGAGCATCCAGGAAAGGCAGAGTTCTATATGAGTGAGGATGGTTGAGGTTCGTCACTTTGCCAGAAATGCATCAGCAAAAAATCCAACAGTTGAAAAATAACAGTCTACAGCAAGTGATTGTATGGATTTTAGGTATTTCACCCTCTACAGTGCAGAATATCATCAAAAGATTCAGAGAATCTGGAGAAATCGTGGTGTGTAAAGGAAAAGGCTGAAAACCACACCGGAATGCTTGTGACCTCCGACACCTCAAACAGCAGTGCATTCAAAACCAGCATGCTTCTGTGATGGAGATCACCACATGGGCTCAGGAATACTTTGACAAACCATTGTTGGTAAGCACTGTCCATCTCTGAACCCACAAATGCAGGTTAAAACTGTATTCTGCACAGCGGAAATCACATATCAACAACATCCAAAAACGCCGCCGACTTCTCTGGGCTCAAGCTCATCTGAAATGGACTGATGCTCAGTGGATATGTGTATTGTGGTCTGACGAGTCCACCTTTCAGATTGTTTATGGAAATAATGGATGTTGTGTTCTCCAGAAAAAGAAGAAAAAGAACATCCAGATTGTTACCAGCGTAAAGTTCTAAATCCAGCGTCTGTCATGGTGTGTGGGGGGGGGCTATTAGTGGGTAACCTGCACATCTGTGAAAGCTCCATTAATGCTAAACATATTTTGAAGCAATATATGCTGCCTTTTAGACGTCGTCTTTTTCAGGGATGTCCATGTTTATTTCAACATAAAGATGTATAAGCATGGCTGCATAATCAGAGTGCAGAAGCTAGACTGACCTGCCTGCAGTCCAGAACTGCCTCCCACTGAAAATGTGTCTTTTAAACTCAAAATATGACAATGCATGGTTTCACAGCTAAAGACTGTATAACAGAAGAATGTCAAAAACTTCTGCCTTGAGAGAGAAACCTTGAGAGTCTGTTGCTGTTAATGGAAAGATGATGTAACACAGCGGTGAACATGCTCCTGTAACTTCTTCTGAATGTGTTGTAGACATCAAATTTGGAATGAGTGTATATTTACCAAAAGGAGTAGTTCATAAGATAAAACATCAAATATTGTGTTTTTGTAAATGAATGTAACACAGATCAAATAGAATTTACTAATCACAGCCCCCCTTTTTTACTAGCATTTCACACACTGTCCCAACATCTAATGCTACAGAAATATTCTAGTGATGCCCTTTTTTAAACAGTGCAAATTTAAACTATTCAGTAACAGCACTAAAAATAAAAAGTAAAAATAAAGATTAAAAATATAGGTGCCATTTAGGGTTCTTTGGTGCAATGCCTTACAAGAACCATTTTGGTTCCCTAAAGTCTTAAAAGAACTATTTGGTGAATGAGATTTATGAGTATGAAGTGTAAAGAATCTCCACATGATCTAAAAGTTCTAGGAAGAACTCTAAACCCTTTATGTGAAGGTTCTTCACATTCTCAATTCTGACCTGGTTCTTTAGGGAGCCAAAAGAGGTTCTTCTATGTCATCACTCCGCGTCACCTTTATTTAAGAGTGTACCTGGACTACAGAGCAAACTGGCATTGACGTTAGTAGATGTTTGGACCTGCCAGTCAGGGTTAATCCATCTATGCTGCTGTCTGATATGCAGTATATGGTGGAGAGTTGTATAGAGACTGTAGTTAACCTGAGCTGCAGGTTATTCTCTGGGTTTAAAGTCTGAAAAGGGTATTTTCAGCTCACACTGTCCTGCTGACAGTATGTTATATTCAATAATATCACTGAGTTTGGAAACTAAAGCCCAGTTTAAAGTCTCAGTGTATTAATGATGCAGGGATTAGACACATTGTTCCACCATGTTCTAAAGCTGCTCCACATCTACCCACTTTAGTTTGTGATGAATCAGCTGTTCTTGTGTTTTAAAGGGAAGAGAGTCTGAAGCACTGGGAGGTGAACTGGCTGAGCCGGTGAGGAGGATATTGACGAATATTGAGTATTGAATATTGACCCTGGACTGTCCTCTAATCCCTAAATCCACCTGCTAACTGGTTCCTGCTCCTGCACCCACCTGAACTCAGAGCCCAGTATTACAGTTTGGACCAGAGGTTCCCACCTGGTTCTCAGGGCTCACCAGATGGTCCGCATTGTCTTTATCCCTCTGTGCTGTGAGTTGTATGGGATGGGCCGTCTGAGGGGCTCTGAGGACAGTGCTGGGAGCCGCTGGTGAGGCTATATCTTGATTAGAAACTGTTTACTGGAGCTTTATCAGGAGTGCACAACAACACTCTGAACCAGGGGAACAATTTTACTTATATAGCACCTTCCTCAAGGAGAGCTCTCTAAACTTCATGTTGTCCAGACTGAATATGGGCAATATGGCAAAAATAGAACATCACAATACTTTTTCTCTGAGGTTTGGGGTTGGAGGTGAGGGCTAGTTGAGTGAGAGTGAGTTGTGCACCCCTGGTACAGACTGAGTGTGTTCCTGCTGACCTGCTGACCCCTCAAACATACACACACAAAGTATATGGCATTTTGCACTCTGCGGTCCTCAGTTACTCTTATGTTATGATTCTTATACCCCTTATTATTACTGTTATTATTATTTAGTGTCATCAGGTCAGTTCCGACTCCTGCTGACCATATGGACCATATGTTTCTCCAGAATGCCCTGTCTTCTGTTTGGGTCTTCAGGCTTCTGAATGGCTGGTTAATGATTCCTCCGACTGTGTCCATCCATCTTGTTGCTGGTTGTCCTCTTCCTCTTTTACCTTCAGCTGCTCTGTCTTTTCTCAGTACTCCTTACCAGTTACTAATTCCTCAGATCAGAACTTAGTGTTAATAAACAAACAAACAAACAAACAAATAAATAAATAAATAAATAAATAAGCAAAATGGTGCATTTAACCATGTTTAAACAACTTATTGAAAAACCCATGATTTGTTCAAACATATTGAAGAGTTCTGCAGAGTGTATTAAAGTAAAGATGAGCATTTGGATCTGAATTGCATATTAAATATTTTAGATGAAATCAATTCTGTAAAAACAGGCCTGTTGAGAGTTGAAACTGTAAACGATGTTCCCTGACGCTTCATTCCTTCCTCAGCTCCCGTAATCAGCCCCAGCCTTTCATTTCCACTCGGCCGGCTGTTATTCAAAAACCCTGCTTCATTTCAGAAAGGAATGTAAGAAGATCTTCTTTTATCTGCTAGTTTGAACTAAATAAATGTTTTTCTCTCTTTTTTACAGACATGGAGAAGACATGATAGTGACCCCATTCGCACAGGTCAGTAAAACCTTTCAGAACATCGTGCTTCTTTGGTACTGATGCACATTTATAGGGTCTGTATCTGTGCATGAACTGTCGAATTCAAGTCCAACATTCTGCTGCAGGTCCTGTAAGCTGAGCTGTGTAACCTGGGTTTAGATTCAGGGTAAAAATAAGATCTTACATTTACAGTAATGCCAGACTTCCACTCTTTCAGGTCCTGGCCAGTTTGAGGACGGTCCGGAATAACTTTGCCATTCTGACCTACCAGCAAGATCGCGTGCCCGGCAAGTAAGCAGCCTGAAATCCTGAAATATATCACCAGATCAGAATAAGAGTCACTCTGTTCACTGTGTGCACTCACAACTTTAATACAAACACCTGCAAAAAAGCGCAAACGTTCATGACAAATTCATATCATATCATATCGTCCTGTACAGGAGATCCTCTGGAAACCCGTCCATGTGCAAAACGAGTCTACCAGGTCAGTCAGAACCCCTCAGACACTGAGCTCTTAAAACACAGGGAATCCTGCAGGAGTGATTCTAACAATGTAGTGTTATGCGAGTGTGATGGTGAGTTTCACTGACCAGTGACGTGACAGAGAGGTGTGTGTTGTGTAGAGGAGCCGGTGCAGCAGCTGGCGGTGGAGACGCTGGAGGAGCTGGACTGGTGTCTGGAGCAGCTGGAGACCCTAAAAACTCGAAACTCCGTCAGTCAGATGGCATCGAACAAGGTACCGAAACTTCAGCCAACAGAATTCAGGAAATGTTTCAGAGTGTATTTGATGGTCTTTGCAGGTTTGGGAGGGTTTAGCACTGTATTCCCTCACAGGTTCCTGACTACCTGTTAAATGTAGCTGTGACCTGATCACAGGATTACTGTAGTACATTAATGTAATCTCAGCACTATGTGGTACTTTAGATCTTGTTAAAGTCAGAATTAAAAAAACAACAATTCAAACAAGACTTTGAGAATTGGTTCTAACCACCGCCTCATTAGCTCTAAGACCTCCCCCTGACTGTGATTGGTCCTAATCACCTCTATGTTCGTTCTAAACCTCCCCCTGACTGTGATTGGTCCTAATCACCTCATTGTTTGTTCTGAGACCTCCCCCTGACTGCGATTGGTCCTAATCACCTCATTGTTTGCTCTGAGACCTCCCCCTGACTGTGATTGGTCCTAATTGCTAAGACTGCCCTGACTGTGATTGGTCCTAATCACCTCATTGTTTGCTCTGAGACCTCCCCCTGACTGTGATTGGCCCTAATCACTGAGACCTCACCCTGACTATAATTAGTCCTAATCACCACCTTGTTTGTTCTGAGACCTTCCCCTCACTGTGATTGGTCCTCATCACCACCTTGTTTGTTCTGAGACCTCCCCCTCACTGTGATTGGTCCTAATCACCTTGTTTGTTCTGAGACCTCCCCCTCACTGTGATTAGTCCTAATCACCTTGTTTGCTCTGAGACCTCCCCCTCACTGTGATTGGTCCTAATCACCTCGTTTGCTGTGAGACCTCCTCCTGACCGTGATTGGTCCTAATCACCACCTTATCTGGTTGTTACATCAGAGAAGAGCTCATTGGTCTCATACAGTGTTGAGGTTGTGATTCTCAGAGCAGGACTGTCAGGCTGTCTCTTCACTGACATGTGAATGCAGCTGTTCAGTAGCAGCTACATCAGAGTCGGAGTTCCTCCTCTCACCAGTTTAGTCAGTGTCGCTACAGCAGGAGCTCAGCAGTCAGATCAGAGTAGAGTTTAGCGTGTCTGTGATAGTCCGTCTCTATTAGTGTGTGTGAGCCGGTTCAGGTTTCAGGTTCAGACCTCCAGACACTGTAGATACACACTCAGTATCACACCTGCATTACAGACTTCAACGTGTTCATCTGCACTAATGAAGCAGCCCCATACTGATGCATCCTCTCTTACACTGATTCACTGCTCTCGTCCTGCCAGCCAATCAGACGGCTCTGTTCGGCTCCACCTCTTTTTTTCTCTGAGTGTTTCTGATTGGCTCTGAGGAGGAGCGCGTGGTGTGTGTTTACACACGAGAACAGAAAGAGAGAGGAGCGTGCGAGAAAGCGTAGCTGCAGAGAGAGAGAGAAGCAGTGAGAGTGCAGTCTGTATTTGAACTGAGGTGCAGAGTGTAGTGTGTATAGGTGTGTATTAGAACAGTGTAGCTGTGTTTGTGGTTGCTTCGCGATGCCGGACAGCAGGACGAGAAGGAGTGTTGAGGTAAGAAACACACACACACACACACACACACACACACACACACACACATAAACACACACACAGAGGAAGCTGCTGTGACTGTATTAGAGATGGTTTATCAGTATCAGCCTGATATCAGCAGAAATAAGGATGAATATGACCCACTGCTGTAACAGATCTCTCCTCAAACTCACTGAGTGATGTGATGCTGTTAGCTGTGTAGTTTGTCCTGTGGGGTTAACAGAGTGCCAGTAGTTTCAGCATCATAGACTACCTTCACATGATCAGTGTGAGTGAGGCGCTTTAAATATGTAAATATATTTAAATATGTATATATTACCCCTATAATTATGTTTCATGTCTGTCTATGCTGTCTAGTATGTCTATGTGCATTTGCCTTTATGTTAAATTTATGTTATAATCTACAATCAGAGTTGGAGAAAAGCGATCTTGTTCAGCTGTGGGCTCCTTGTTGTTTAGTCTGAATGACAATAAAGTTCAGTTTGACTTTGACTTTGAAATACATGATTTAAAAATTCAATTTAAGATTAAAAATACAACATTTTTAAAGATTTTAAAGAAATACTGAAAAGGTATCGCTATCAACTGATGCTGAGGGTTTCAGTATCTGTTTCGGAAAAACAGTAACGTTTGTTGTATGAATGTGTGTGTGTGTGTGTGTGTGTGTGTGTGTGTGTGTGTGTGTGTGTTTCATTGAGAGTCCTTCAGTGTGATTATGTAACTCACTCACTCTTCCTCGCGTCTCTGAGAGGAGCTCAGACTGTATTCACTGTGTATAAAACATTTCTTTTTCAGAACAGAGTATTTCACCAGCTTCAATATTCAATTATTTGTTAAATAAATGTGTCACTCTCTTTAGTATAGAGACACATCTGAATAAAACACTGTCTAAATAGTGGAAATATAAGCAGGAGTCACATTTACATTCATTACTACATTGTAAGGGTGTGCATAGTGATGATTTTACCATAAACTTAATAAATTACACCACAATATGCTTTTCTGAGTATATTGTAGATAAAATCAGCACTTGAAGATCACCAGCTGCATGTTTTGTTACAAAGAGAGCGCAGTTTCTCCAGTTTCTCCAGTTGAATAAAGAATTTAGCATTTTTTAAAATAAGGCATTACAAGGTTTTCATCTGTTCCAATTTATCAAAGCTCAGAAAAACTAAATATCATGATTTATATCATCCATCCATCCATCTGCAAAGCCGCTTATCCTTCTGGGTCTCGGAGGGTGCTGGAGCCTATCCCAGCATTCACTGGGCGAAAGGCAGGAAACACCTTGGACAGGTCGCCAGTCCATCGCAGCGCAGACAGACAGACATGATTTATATGATGAACTGTGAAAATGTCTTCAAGTACCATGGAATCATATCTTTGCCAAATTGCCCACACCTACTCTATTTACATGTAGAGGATTTGGCAGATAGTCTTAGTTTAATCTTGCCCATGCAGGGATGTCAAGATGTCAAGATACCCACAGGGAACATCTGTTTTGAGTGTAGTATTGCGTTGTTCAGTGTAAACGGTAGTTTTTTGATAGAGTTTGTGTGTTTTCGTTTGTCTGTCCCGCAGTTTAAAAGGATGCTGAGCCGTGAGCTCACCCAGCTGTCTGAAACGAGCCGGTCAGGAAACCAGGTGTCTGAGTACATTTCCAGCACATTCCTCGGTACGATTCACTCAACACTGATTGACACATATTTATATACTGAGGTCTTATTTACAACAGTTTCCTTCAAAACACTATACAGGTAAATCATGTAGTGTATGGACTGGTAAATTAGTGTGTTGTTGTTTCTTCATCTTGGCCGTCTTGTCTTTTGGGTCATGTTATTGGAGGATGCTGTACACCTGACAGCCTGGATAGGAGTTCTGTTCTTTTGCTTGTCCCTTAATAATGACATTAATAAATACAGTGCTAAATAATGTACCCTCAATATGTTTCCATAAGAGGTGGTAACAATGGAGTTCAGTAGAGGCAAGAAGCCAAAAGATGATGATGGTGGGAGAGTCAATGTGGTGAATGAGTTCCCCACAAAAAGTTGGTAGTGACAAAAACCTTTCAAGAGCAAGTCTTACGTCATTCTGAGAGTGGCTGACAATAGCCTAACAAATTCACTGTGGTTCAGACCACTGGAAATACACAGCAGCTATTAGCAGGGCCTCTTGGCCCTGACACCATCCAGGTAGCCCTTCCACTCTGGGTCATGGCTTGTGAGAATTTAACAGCATGCCATATGGACTCTGTGATAGACCAGTCATATTTAAAAGGCTTTTGGAGAAAATCCTGCATTATTTCCATTAATGACCTACTGGTACACACAGCTGATTTCCTTGATACCTTCAGAAATTTGGTGTGAAAATCCAGAGTGCCAACTTTTCACTCAACCTCAAGAACCACCACCTGTTGGAAAAGAAAGAATAGCAGTGGACCAAGCCAGAATCCAAGATTTGAGCAATCAGCAGATGATTGAGTGCTAAGAATATAGTTTCTTGGGATTAACCCATTATCACTGTTAAGCCCTTCCACAGAGAGAAAACCTTTGAATGGTCTGTCTCCTGCCAAGACACCTTTGAGAACGCACTCACCAACATCCTCATACTCGCCAGGGCATGCCAAGGAACTCCACAGTGATCAGGAACTGGACATCCAAAAAAACAGGACAACCCACTTTGCCCTAAGAATATAGGCTGCTCCACTCCATAGAGTCACTGTCCTGCATCAAAGCAGTTTAATAGCTGGTCAGGAACACCACACCACTGCCAGCATTCAACAAATGGGGAACTGTGATTATGGAACAAAGTGCATGAGTCCCAGGTGGAGGAACAAGTCTGGAACTACAATCCCCACTGCTACAAGGGAACCTTACAGCAGAGGTCCTCAATTCAGGCCCTGAAAGGCTGAAATCCAGCAGTTGTGATGTTCCTGATCAAACACACTTACTAAACCTAGTTACCTCCCAATGAGTGTTAATAGCTGTGTTAGTAGACTGACACTGATGATCCCTACACCATCGTCACAGGGTGCAGGGTCCATTGCAGCAGCTCCAGGGGAGCAGCACCATCAAATCACCAGAGTGTGCAGGAGCTTCTCAAGTGACAGCTCCAGCCCTGGGTCATGTTTCCTCTTAACCTCCAGAGAACTCAGCACTTAGGCACCCTCAACGGCACCCCCATCCTTCAAAAGACTGGGGACTAATCCCTTCATCCAGAGGGCAGTGAGCAATGTAGCAAAGTAGATGTTTTTCCTCTACATTGAGGGCTTTTCAGTTGATCCTAAAAAAAAGCTGTGAGTCTGTTGATTAGGAGTTCTGTAGGATATTGTAATTGTTAAATAAAGTGGGTATTAGCTTTGAGATCAGCATGTCCAGTCCATACAGCTACTTAAACTGACAGGCCTTATACTAAAAGATTTTAGTGATATTCTATTTGATGCTTTGCTACATATGACTGTACTCTGTTCTTCTGTTCTGCAGAAAAGCAGCATGACCTGGAGCTCATATCCCCACTGCCCAAAGAGAAGGAGAAGAAGAAGAGGCCGATGTCCCAGATCAGCGGCGTGAAGAAACCCACGTCCACACATAGCCGCAACGTGTCCATCCCACGCTTTGGGGTTAGCACTGACCAGGAGGAACTTCTGGCCAAGGTCAGTCTTTCTCTCTCTTTATTCTCAGATCCATGGAGTCTTTTAGAGCTACATAGATGCAAGTTTTCCCTGAGCAGATGAAGGGATATTTGAAGGGAATTGTGTGTCTCTCACCTACAGGAATTAGAGGAGATTCATAAATGGGGTGTAGATATTTTCAAGATATCTGAGTACTCCGGAAACCGGCCACTAACGGTCACGATGTACACTGTTTTCCAGGTAAATGCATGGTATTGTTACTGAAATTGCATTGTTATATTGTTATATTACAACAGTGCCAAGTTTCTTATTGTTTCCCTACCTTAAATCAACCTCTGTAGGAAAGAGACCTGCTGAAGACCTTTAAAATCCCAGCTGACACCTTTATTACTTTCATGATGGCGCTGGAGGAGAACTACCGTGCTGATGTTGCGTATCACAACAGCATCCATGCGGCCGACGTGGTTCAGTCTACAAACGTCCTGCTGTCCACTCCAGCACTTGAGGTACAAATGAATCATTCTGCCATTACTTGCTGTTTTTACTGACACAATTTGAAAGATTTTGGAAGAATGTGAGTGAATGAAATGTTGTTGTGAATGAAGTGTTTGAAATGTTTATTTTGCTTTGTTTATTAGGGTAAACCATTGTATGGATTATTTGAACATCATAGAATATTGCAGAGCATTTTTTCTTTAGTAAACAATACGTCAACTTCCATAATTGACGTCATAAACATCTAATTGACTTTGCCGAATAATCAGGTGTGTTTGAGCCAAGAAATCATCAAACTGGTGCTAGATCAGAACTAAACACCCTTGCTGTGTGAACTATGAGCCTAAAATTCATAAATCTATTTTCTAGGCTGTGTTCACTGACCTTGAGATCTTGGCTGCACTGTTTGCCAGCGCGATCCACGATGTGGATCATCCTGGAGTATCTAATCAGTTTCTAATCAACACGAGTGAGCAGTCATTTCTAAACTAACAAGTCATGTCAGTATTTCATATAGGGGTTACGTTTGTTGTTTTAAATTGTGCCTTTCTTCATCCCTCAGATTCAGAGTTGGCTCTGATGTACAATGATTCATCTGTGCTGGAGAACCATCACCTGGCTGTTGGCTTCAAACTCCTGCAGGAAGAAAACTGTGATATTTTCCAGAACCTGAGCAAGAAACAGAGACAGTCGCTGCGTAAAATCGTCATTGACATGGTGAGGGACCTCTATAGGCACGCTTATAAAGAGATAAGACAGGCAAAACCCTGTTATTTACGGATTATTTTCTTTGGTCCATCAAAGGTCCTGGCCACAGATATGTCCAAACACATGAACCTGCTGGCGGATCTGAAGACCATGGTAGAAACCAAAAAAGTGACAAGTCTCGGGGTTCTCCTATTGGACAATTACTCGGATCGTATCCAGGTATTGTTTACTTGTTTGTTTGTTTATGTCAGGAGTGCCTGTTCCTGGTCTTGACAATCAACCACCCAGATCCAACACACCTGGCTGTAATATTCAGATGCCTTTGAAGGATCAGGTGTGTTAGATTAAGGTGGAGCTAAACTTTCCAAGGTGGTAGATCTCCAGAACCAGGATGTCACACCAAGGCCTTGGAGGAACTTTACTTCATTTAGCGAGAAATCAGATCTACACAATGTTTCTCCACACCCTGAATGTTGTTGATCAGCCAAGACATGTTTATTAGCATGGAGTTAACTGCAAGCCCAAATCATCACAAACTCACCCCAAAACCATGCAGAGTTGTTTGGTAATCTCTGATAGACTTGTTTAGTTTAAATATTACACTCTATTATTTTAAAGGTCCTTCAGAACATGGTGCACTGTGCTGACCTCAGTAACCCCACCAAGCCTCTGGAGATTTACCGTCAGTGGACTGACCGCATTATGGTGGAGTTCTTCACCCAGGGAGACAGAGAGAGGGACAGAGGGATGGAGATTAGCCCCATGTGTGACAAACACAACGCCTCCATCGAGAAATCACAGGTCAGTGTCCAGTTGGTCTGCACAGTGGCTTCAGATAGGAATAAGACATACACTGACGTGCCAAAAGTCATGGGATAGCAGTATGCAAATTGATTATGAAGTAGTGTTACCTCAGATGTCGGCTTGGGAACAGGTGTGCAGGTATTTAACGTTCCTTGATCCACAGTGTCACATGTGTACCGGGAATACATCATAGAAGGCATTAGCACCCACAGTGGACA
>NW_023494786.1:35072523-35082523 GCF_904425465.1 Colossoma macropomum
TCCACTGTAACTCCACTAAAATTTTACTGCAACTCCACTGAAACTTCACTGAAACTTTACTGTAACTCCACTGTAACTCCATTGAAACTTTACTGTAACTCTTTTGAACTTTACTGTAACTCCACTGTAACTCTATTGAAATTCCACTGTAACTCCACTGAAGCTGTAAAGCTATTAAACTCTACGGTAGCTCTACTGTAACTCCACTGTACTTTAATGTAACTCCACTGAAACTAATGAAACTGTACTGTAACTCCACTGCAACTCTACTGTGACTCGAATGAGACTACTGTAACTCCACTGAAACTCTACTGTAACTATCCTGAACTCTACTGTAACTCCGCTGTCCTCCATTGTTACTCTACTGAAACTATACTGTAACTCTATTGAATGCTACTGTAACTCCACTGAACTCTCCTGAACTCTACTGTAACTCCACTAAAATTCCACCGTAACTATTGCACTCTATTGTAACTATACTGTAGTGCTTGAATTCTACTGTAACTCCACTACACTATACTGTAACTCTAACTCCTCTGAACTCTACTGTAACTGTTTAACTCTACTGTAACTCTATCGAACTCTACTGTACTCTACTGAAGCTGTGATTGTAAGCCAGGTGTGGTGATGCGTGAGGGCTTCACCATGCAGAGTAATGAGCCTCTCCTTTCAGCTTTAACATCGTGTTCACTGTAATCTCTGATCTCTCTGTTCGTTTTATTTCACTCTGCTCTGTTGCTCTGTTGTGAATGGAGCCGGTGTTTTTTAACTGTTCCACTCTATTCTTTCTGTTTTAAACACACTGTTATTGGAGACGGAGATGCTCAGTAAGAGCAGACTGAACCTGTATAGACCCTGTTTTAGATTCCACCTGAACTGTTGACCTGAAATCTGTTACTGTAACTGTTCTGCTCTTAGAAACGCCAATAAACTACAGACTCCAGCTGTTTCACTGACTGAATATTAACAGCTTTAAGTGAATAATTAGATGATGAAATATAATCTAATGTGTTTTGATTCTATTATAATTTTTAGTGGTGTTTCTTCAGCTCCTCTGTTTCTGTTTCTGCATTTGATCCGTTAAAAACGCTGAATCCACAGAGCCCTAAAGGTGACATGGTGACACTTTTTGATAAGGTGTCACCACAAATTAGTACATTGAGGCTGTAAATTAATATATTAAGGCCACAAGTTACTATATAACGGCTGCAATTTAGCACATTGAGGCGACTATTCACTATAATGTGGCCACAAGTTACTATATTAAGGCCAAAATTACTAAATTCATGCCTCAAATTACAATATTGAGGCCACAAATTACTATATTAAGGCCACAAATAAATTGAGGCCACAAATTAATAGTCTGAGGCCTCATGTTACTATGTTGAGGCCACAAATTAATATAATGAGGGCACGCAGTTTTGACTAATTTAACTGGTGGCCTCAAAATATTAATTTGTGGCCTAAATATACTAATTCGTGGCTACCTTTTAATAATCGCCATGTCACCTTAGGAGCTCCGTTGATTCTGCAGTCCACGACGCAGACAAAACCACCTGATGTGAATTTTGAAAAATCGGTGCAATTCCCCTTTAAATGTAATAAATAAGAGTGGTCAGCAGGGGGCGCTCTGCGAGATATAATCTCACCATCAGGCGCAGATACTTTCTTTTATTCCTACCCGCATTCCGGACAGCTGGCAAAGGGGATTGGAAGAGGACCAGCAGGAGTGTGAGCTCACAGCCAATCACAGTGCAGGAGGCTGGGTTCTATCGGCCAATCACAGCGCAGGAGGGGCGGGGTTTCCCTGAATACAGGTGGGCTGTAATAAGCTCCGTTTAGCTGCTTTAGTTCATTGACGGCGGATCAGCGCGAATGAAACAGTAAGAAACTGTAATTCACTCGTTATAAACACGCAGATCTGAGATAATAACAGCGGAGACGGCGATAAACCCGCCTGTGCGCGTTTTTAGCGGCGACGGCCTCGTTTAACACCGGCTGTGTGCTCCGGCCGGCTTAGTTAGCTTTAGCTCTGAGCTACAGACTGAGCCTCTTACTCGAATTGTCCGTTCCACCTTAACCGCTGCAGCATTTAAGGTGGAACGGACAGTTCGACTAGGAAGCCAACCTGCTGTTTTTAAAAAGAATCAGTTTTGAATGTGGTTTAGATTCCTGACGCTGTGTGATACACTGGGCTGAAGTGCGTTAGCATAGCTAAAAACAGCAGCAGCCACACTGGAGCGTTCATCATCATCATTTACCTGTTCAGGCATCATGATAATTGGTGGGGTATACATTTTAATTATTCCTTAGCTACACTGGCCTCATAGCTCCAGGGCTAGAACTAAAGAAGTATGAGCAGGGTTAAAAAAAAAAAAACTGGGGAAATTTTGATTTTTGGTGAACTTTTCCTTTAAAGGGACACTCCAGCCAAAATACAAAACGTTACCATGGCTACGTCTGTTGTAAACATGCCTATTGTGCAGCTACAGCACTGCTGCAGCATCTGTAGAGTGAGATTTTCCAGTGTAAACACTAAAACCCCCTTCTGATGACGCATCTTGAAGGTGGGAGGAGCTTTTGGGAAACTATAAGTGTGTTGGAGTTTCGAGGACAGGCTGTTTAAAATGCTCCTCTGCTGGACGGTCGCTTAACGTTACGTTTTTTGATAAGACGTCACCACAAATTAGTATACTGAGGCTGTAAATTAATATATTAGGGCCACAAGTTACTGCATTACAGCTGTAATTCAGCACGTCGAAGCCACAATTTACTATAATGTGGCCACAAGTTACTGTATTACGGCCGCAGTTTAGCACGTCGAAGCCACAATTTACTATAATGTGGCCACAAGTTACTGTATTACGGCCACAGTTCAGCACGTCGAAGCCACAATTTACTATAATGTGGCCACAAGTTGCTGTATTACGGCCGCAGTTTAGCACGTCGAAGCCACAATTTACTATAATGTGGCCACAAGTTACTATATTACGGCCACAGTTTAGCACGTCGAAGCCACATTTCACTATAATGTGGCCACAGGTTACTATATTGAGGCCACAAATGACAGCGTTTCCCGTTGCCGTGGTAAATCACGGTGTGTTCTCTGAGTGTATTGTGGAAACTGCAGTGGTGAAAAACACTCCACTGCCTGATTATAAAGAGAGCATAATCAGTGCTGCAGCTGTTACAGTGTTGATATAAATCATCGTATTGATCGTTTTTGGTACTTTGTAAAGGTGGCGCTTATTTGTCTTGTCCAAAGTATATATAATGACACATCATGTATCGTGAAAGTTCTGAAAGTATCGCGCTGTTCTGTTTTTGCTGTATCGCCGAGCTCTGCGGCGAAGCTTTTGCGCATCATCAGAGTCAGTTGATTTCATTACGAAGCGTCGTTACGTCATCACTGTTTCAAAACGCTGGTTGGACGCGGGAGGAGGGAGGGGAGGGATCGACCCCCAGAGTGAACCTGTGTCAAACGTAGCTACGGCACCTACTGATCTCCAATCAGCCGTCAGAGCTTAGATTCATATTATTTAATTAAACGACACTCGGCTGATCAGCGGTCAGTGGTACCAGGTTTTGAGATCACCTGACAGGTTTCTGTACTGCCAGTACATCTTATAGACATTTATAAGCTATAGAAATTAAATGAATAATGCACACATTAATTCAATCGTGCATATTATATACTATACATTAATTAACACACACACACACACTTACACATATATATATATATATATATATATATGTGTAATATATATATATGATATATATATATGTAGACTGGCGACCTGTCCAGGGTGTATCCTGCCGTCCGCCCAATGACAGCTGGGATGGGCTCCAGCACCCCACCGCGACCCAGTATATATATACATATATATATATATACATATATATAATATATATATATATGTCACTGTTGTCAGAAGAAAACCTTGTATCTCCAAAATAGTAACTTTACAGAAGAAGGAAAAAACCTACTTTACTTTTAATGTAAGTCAATGGAACCAGAGTTTTTTCCAAGTCATTTTGGGCCGTTTCTTTTGTTCTGTTCATCATGAAATTTACACACAATGTAAAGAACAACAGGCACTTTCAAATTACCTCAAAAACTGAAAAAATGAGATGAGATTTTCTTCTGACAACAGCGATACACATACATATGTACACACATAAAAGAACGAATACATATATAAAGTAATTCATTTATTCATTTTTAAATTTTTATAATATAAATATAAATATGTATATAAATATATATTACATTAGTTAATTAATGTCTATAGATGTAGACGTTTTATTGATTAATATATAAATTCTATAACACATATAATAATAAATGAATTAAAGTCCCAATTCAGTACACAGCTTGCACACACATTTTTGATTTCATTCAGAACATAAATATTATTTGTAATCTGTACGACTGCCACTAAACCTTACTAAATAAAATATAAGATTAACCAGATTCCAATATAAAACCATAGAACTGTTTTTATATGAAGACCTGCATCATGAAAATTATAAAAATAATGATGATGAAAATACGGTAATAAATTGGGGTTTTGCGATGTGTATAAGTGGGAATGTTGTACTGTGCTGCACTGATTTGAGTGGATAATTTGTTGACTCGATCGGTTCAGAAAGCCTGGTTTCTCCCGTCTCTACATGGAGTGCATGCTGGGTAATGTAGTGAGAGAACACTGATGAATGGAAACGCTGTAATATTGTGAATTCTGTTAAGCTGAGAACACAAACAGCACATTGAACTGTAGTTTTGGGTGGAGCGGCCCTGTGAACAGTGTGTATGTGGATGTCCTCTGTGTTTCTGGAATAATCTCTCTCTCTCAGCTCATTAGCCAGATGGTTTAAAGTCTCTGTATGTAGGAGGACCTGCTGCCCCCTAGTGTCCGACCTCATTATCACCCAGCTCAGTCTGATATATCAGCTCTGCGGCTGATCAATCACATCAGCTGTGATCAGAGATTATCACTGATTCACTGTCGGATTCAGAGACAGTCTGAGCTCCGTCAGACTCATCAATACAGCTCCACCATATTGATTATTAGTAATCAGAGAGGCTGATAACCAATACATGTGATTGATATTGATTTGCCATAAATTAAAGTGTGTGTTTTGTTTGTTTATAAGTGTGTTGTTGTTTGTTTATTAGTGTTTGTTTATAAGTGTGTTTATGAGTGTGTTTTGTTTGTTTATAAGTGTGTTGTTGTTTGTTTATAAGTGTGTTTATAAGTGTGTGTTGTCTGTTTGTTTATAAGTGTGTGTTGTTGTTTACAGATGGCCTCGGCGAATGATGCCCGTTATGGTCAGAAGGAATCGGCCGATCAGAACTTTGATTACATGTTTAAGATCCTGATCATCGGGAACAGCAGCGTCGGCAAAACCAGCTTCCTGTTCCGCTACGCCGACGACTCGTTCACCCCGGCCTTCGTCAGCACCGTCGGCATCGACTTCAAAGTCAAGACCATCTACAGGAACGACAAGAGGATCAAACTGCAGATCTGGGTACGCAGAGGAACCGCATCACCGCTAATATCATTATTATTATTATTATTATTATTATTATGATTATGGTTATAGTTTCTCTGAGAGTGGATTACTCAGTAATACTCAGTAACTGTATTAAACGTACTGTAATACGGTGCACTAACTCACAAACACTGA
Source organism: Colossoma macropomum (assembly GCF_904425465.1). Lineage (NCBI taxonomy): Eukaryota > Metazoa > Chordata > Actinopteri > Characiformes > Serrasalmidae > Colossoma > Colossoma macropomum. The sequence continues at coordinate 35,078,218 of NW_023494786.1, forward strand.
CACTTTGATGGTGTTTGGTGTGTTGGAGTTCGTCTGAGCAGACTGGAGGTTTTCACACAGTTAAACTCTGTTCTGAACTGAAAATAGACTTCATACTGTTTTAAAGTCTGAAGGTTTAAGGCTACGTTCACGTTTCCAGGCTGAAGTGGCCCAAATCCGATCTTTTGCCCTAATGTGACTCAGATCTGATGTTTTCAAATCCGACCTGAGCCGCTTTCATATGTGGTCCTAGATCAGATAATTATCTGATTCGTGGCTGTGTGACCTTTATGTGACGCTCAGATCTGAATTCATGTACTTTTTCTCCACTGCACCATCATTCAGCGTTACCATGGCAGCAGCGCCGAACAGAAGTTAAAGCCTGTAAACGGTGGAAAAGCAGCTCATCTCACCTTTTTCTCCTTCGTCTCGCTCTAATAATGAAGCTGAGAGCTGATCAGAGTTAATGATCTTCTCAGCGAAGCTCGTTCTGCTCGTTAGTTTGTGCTGATGATGAACGTGATTCGTTCACGTGACGTTACTGAGTAGGATGAGCTCATGAGGGTCATTTCAGGACGCCGGTTCGTCACATTAATGATAGATTTGAGTCACTTACCTAAACGAGTGTGAACCATCGAGTCAGAGAGATCGGATCTGACCAAAAAATCGGATTTGAGCAACGAGGCTGTAATGTTAACATAGCTAAAATTCAGTGTGATCAGCTCCTGATTCTCCATCTTCACTCTCAGTTCACACTGATGTGCCTCAGTTTAACAGTCTGACTGAATTCTGATTGAAATTAAGGCCCAGTCCCAGTTCACCCCTCGCCCCTACCACTGAGCCCTACCTTTGTGTGTTCACGTCTAGGGGTAGGGTGTCCTGATTCTTGTTGAGATAGAGGGGGAGGGTGAAGTGTTGGGTCTAAATCCTCCAAACGGAGGTTTTTCAGAGACTCCAAACAGAGAGTTATGAGAAAAACAGAAAAACCGGCAAGATGGAGAACAAGAGACCAAAGAAACCCACAGATACCTTTCAGAGTATTATGGTCCTTTTCTTCATAACAAGCGTAAAAAATTGCTAACAGTTTGCTGATGTCTCGGTTCCACTCGTTCCACCTTAAATAGTCCAGCAGTTCTGACGCCTGAAGCACCAGAATGTAACTGCTGCTCCATTTAAGGTGGAACAGGAAAATTCAAACAAGAATCTGGTGAATATCTGACTTCAGCTTCATATCACTGAAGAATTAGGGGTGGGTGATAATAAATAATTGCCCCCCTCTTTGAAGATCATATGATGCCCTAAATGTAACTAAAGCCCAGCAGTGAGGAGCTGAACTTTACCCTCCTCTGCTGTCACTGCAGACTGGCAGGGTTGCCTACAGAGCAGCGCTGGTAGCTGTTAATGAAGTGATGCTCTTTTATTTGAGGGTCCCATTTCAGAGGAAGATCTCAACCACTACCCTGTAACTCAGTTCCAAGGGGATTAGGGTGACACTCGAAAACAAGGGGTGGAAATAAGGAATGGGACTGGGCCTTTGTCTCATTTACATAAAGCGGAGAACCCTGTGTCTCTCCCCGTGTCAGTTTGTCTGCTCTGCTCTGTTAACTGTAACATACCTGATGGAAGTCTGGAGGAAACCATGGCTACAACTCTGACAGTTATAGATCAGTAAAGGTGATCTGACGGGCTGTGATCAGGTCTGTGAGACTCTGTGACTCTCTGTAATCTAAAGCACCTCAGTGTCGCTGACAGGAGCAGCAGGACTTCACCTGGAGTTTAGGTCCAGTTTTATGGATGACCTCAGACTTTCTGTTGATATTTATTAATCCTGATTCATCCGAGACGTCGTTATGCAGCTTTAACTCCTCCTTTTTATAATTTACACACTGCGTCTCCTTTGATGTGTGAAATGAAACAGATAAAACAGAGTCAGTGTTTATGTTCATATTCCACTGTAGATGATGTTCCACTGATAGATTATTACTGCCTGTTCAGTCTAAATGAATAAAGTCTGAAATATGAAAGACTTTAAAAAAGTTAAATATAAACATTTTGGGTTTGCAATATAATAATCTATAAACAAAATAAGAAAATAAACTACATCTCCAATTTACATCCACTGTCACCCTTCATATATATTTATATGTATATCGCTGCTGTCGGATCAAAACCTTGCATCTTCAAAACAGTAACTTTACGGGAGAAGGAAAAAACCTACTTTACTTTTAATGTAAGTCAATGGAACCAGAATGTTTTCCAAGCTATTTTGGGTCGTTTCTTTTGGTCCATTCATCATGACATTAACACACAATGTAAAAGAAAACAGGCATTTTCGAATTATGTCAAAAACCGAAAAACAACAAAAATGGAGATACAAGGTTTTGTTATGTATGTAGTTTTTATGATTTTGTATAATTATTTTATAATTCTTTAATGAGTATTTAATAATTCTTCAGAATTCTTTATAATTCTTTATAATTCTCTAATAAGTCTTTCATAATCATTATAATTTTATATGTTTAATAATTATTTATACATCTTTATTAGTCTTTTATATTGTTTACAATTTTAAATTCTTCTTCTTCTTCATTTTAAAGATCTACTATATTGAATAATTATTTACTAATTATTTAATAAATGTTTTCTTGTTTTTTGCTGAGAGCTGATGAGAGTCTGTGTTTGTGTTTGAAGGACACTGCCGGTCAGGAGCGATACCGGACGATCACCACAGCGTACTACCGTGGCGCGATGGGCTTCATCCTGATGTACGACATCACTAACGAAGATTCCTTTAACGCGGTTCAGGACTGGTAACGATCCTCTTCTTCTTTATCACGACCCTACATCACGCCACATTTCAAAATAAGAGTTTACTGAGTGTCTTTAGGCTCTGTGCCTGTTCAGGTCATTGATGGGTCATTTTATTTCCTGCAGGCTGATTATTTGTGTCTGTGCAGTGAGAATTTCACCTGGTAACGTTATTTAATGAAAGATAAACAGTGTAGAAACAGGATGGACGCTCTCACTGCCCTGTCGTAATGAGATCTAATGCTGCTAAGAATTAAGATGAAGTTCATTTGTGTGTTTTTTGTAAAAACACTCTTCAGTCCATCTCAGTCTTACTGAGGTCAGATACACTGAGCTGCCATTCAAACCACTTTTCCACTGCATGATGCGGCTCAACTCAGCTTGACTCGACTCTGTTTTGGTACCAGGTACTTCATTTTCCACTGCAGATGTAGCGCCCCCTCAGTGTAGCTGGTTGTCATAGCGATGCCACATGAAACTGCCGTGATGTGAAGGAGACAGATGTGTTCAGAAGAGGCAGCGAGACAAAAGACTGCTGACAAAAAACACGAGAGTTTGGGAAAAACTACATCAGAGCTCAGACGACGAGGCAATCCTGGTTGTTCAAAGGCGACACGGAGGCTACGCTAACTTGGTAGCTAACGTTAGCACATGTGTTTAGCGATTCTCTCTGACCAATCAGCAGTCTGCAGCGTTTTTATGTCACCTGTTGGTATTGGCTCATCTCGCTTGGAACCTTGATGGAGGCGATACCAAAAATATGTGGTATCAGGTTCCAGATTTGCTTTGTGGAAAACCAAAAAAAGCGAGTAGAGTCGTGTGGAGCCGGTACGGTGCAGCGGAACAGCGGCTTTACTTCAATATTCTACAGTAAAATCACCTTATTTGTAGTGTTTATAGAGTGTGGCACTCTGAACAGATATGGTTACGTTGGTTTGGACTACTTTTTTGAATTAAACACTTTACAGAGTCTTGAGTTTCGTATTTAAATAGTTTATTCGTTTTCCAGGCTGTGGTTGGTTTAGTGTAGTTGTGAAGACTGGAGCTCAATTCACTGCCCCGTCAAAGACACACTGCAGTTCACCAATAAGAGTCCTTAGATGTGAGTACTAACAGTTACACAAAGAAAAACGTGGATCTTTAACGTAGTGGGATTTTCACGTCAAGTCTGATACATTTTTTTGTATAAACGCTCTGAAAAGAAGACGGAAGCAGAAAAAGAAAGGGTTTTGATGAGTAGCAGTGATGACAAATTCGTTATTTTTCTTTTAGGCTCTGCCACTAAACGACACACATCCCATTCTACAGAAGAGACACCAACACGGAGAGATCCGCCCACAGATATACATACATTAATATATACATACATATATATATATATATGAGTCTGCCGCCTCATGCAGGAGCTGAAGCTGTATAACGGGTGATTCTGTCAGTGGGAGGATTCAAATCTCTGCCTCTGCTTGTTGCTCTGATTAAAAAGGAGTGAATGATACAGGGAGCCCATCAACCCTCTTCT
>NW_023494786.1:35087523-35147523 GCF_904425465.1 Colossoma macropomum
CAGTCAGATACACTTAATCACATACAGTTACAGTCAGATACACTTAATCACATACAGTTACAGTCGGACACACTTAATCACATACAGTTACAGTCAGATACACTTAATCACATACAGTTAGTCAGATACACAGTTACAGTCAGATACACAGTCACATAAAGTCAGATAAAGTCAGATACAGTTACTGTCGGAAACAGTCAGATACAGTTTATACAGATTCTGTTACAGTTACAGCTGGAAACAGATACTGTTACATACTGATTCAGTTACAGTCAGATACAGTTTAGTTCACTTACAGCTACAGTCAGATTCTGAATTAGAGTCTGAATAAGATCTAATCTGTTGTGATCGATTGTCTGTAATATTGTGAGTTGTTGCTCTATATTGGGATCAATGCTGCACAGAAGCTGCTATAAAGCTTTATAAACACTGAATAAACAGCAGTTAAATGTGTAATCAGCGGTATTGCTACACTATGCACTACGTTTGTCGCTTATGAAGTTAATATTTATTTATTTATTTGTTTATTTAATGATGTGTTTTTTTAGAAATGTAAGCTGCAGATCAGAACATGTGAGTTTATTATTGATTCACTGGAATATATTCTCCTTTCTTTGATTTGAAATTTGATCTGCGGTCAGTGTTTATGATTTTGTTTTCCGCCCTCATTCCTGTGTTTCTAATCCAGATGTGAATTTAATTCTCTTTTATTTTCCAAATCATTATTACAAAACTGGTTTATTCCAGATTCCAGAGAGAATCAGTTACTGTGTAAAATGAGCCATAAACTGTAAGAAGCGTTTTCTGTGTTTCAATCACTGTCGCTGATTGGAGGGACTGAACGAGGATTTATTTATTTATTTATTCATTCATTTGTTCGCTCAATTATTTATTTATTTATTTATTTATTCAACTTCATGGAGCTTCAGATTCTCATTCAGCTGTAAGTTGTGTGTGTTTGTTTGTTTGTTTGTTTGTGCTGTGATGATGGTAAAGTGAGCTGAAGACCTGCTGGAGATGTTTTCCTGCATTAAGTCACTGAGCGGCTCGTCCGTCTCATTGTAAATGTAATAAAGATTTATTTAAATGAAATGATCGGTTACATTCCACACACTGAGATAATAAACAGATCAGTTTTAAAGTCTTTGTTTCATCTGTAATCTTCATCAGGAAACGTTTAATGAGTTTATTGTCAGAGTGAACGCAGCGAAATACTTCAGTACTTCAGTACCAGCAGAAATACTCAGTAAAAGTACAGAAGTAATTGCATCTGAATGCATTTAAGTGCTGACAGTACAGAGTTCAGTGTCTGTAAATGCAGACGTGAAAAACTAACTCGAAAAATAAAACTACAAAGTAATTACAATATTTACACTAACTGTGTTTTTACTTCTGTTACTGAAGATCTGCAGGAACTGCTTTAACAGCACTGAAAAGGTGTCAACATCTATTTAAAAAAGCATTTTAAGAGTTTTTATTCTGACTGTTCTGGTTTTGCTGTTTTAAAGTTTATGCTGGGCTGTTTTTCATTATTTAGATGGATCACTGGAATTTTGACAATTTTTAAAAATATCTGTTAAATTTTGAATTAGCAGTTTTAAAATATTGAAAACAAACATGTTTAAGACATGCAGTGCATATACAGTGTGAAACATGGAGAATACATTTTCACTGCTGTTTCAATCAACATATTTATAGGTCTGTGTTTCAGTCTTTTCAGTGGCCTTAGCTGGCTAGACTTTTCAGTCTTTTTACTCAAGCTTTTCAGCTCGTCCACAGTCTTTTGTCGGCTTCTCTCTCTCTCTCTCTCTCTCTCTCTCTCTCTCTCTCTCTCTCTCTTACTCTCACTCTTACTCTCACTCTCACTCTCTCTCTCTCTCTCACTCTCTCTCTCTCTCTCTCTTACTCTCACTCTCACTCTCTCTCTCTCTCTCTCTCTCTCAGCTCTTTAAAACGGCGACTTTTCAGTCTTTTTACTCAAGCTTTTCAGCTCGTCCACAGTCTTTTGTCGGCTTCTCTCTCTCTCTCACACTCTCTCTCTCTCTCTCTCTCTCTCTCTCTCTCACTCTCTCTCTCTCTCTCTCTCTCTCACTCTCTCTCTCTCAGCTCTTTAAAACGGCGCTCGCGCTGCCAGCCAGATCAGCATCACCTGGCTCTCATTAAGGTCAGCGTCAGCACCTGAGCCGAGAGGGAGAGCGCTCGCTGCTCCACCGCCCCCAGCTGGCAGCTCGGGACTTGCTCCTTGCCCTGGTGCCTCTTGTGGCCGGCACCATCGTCCCCGTCCTCCTCCTCCTGCCGTCACTCGCGTCCCTCGGCGGAGCTCGGGCTTTGCGCTCCGCCCCCTCCCCACTCGCGGCTCTCTCCCTGCCGTCCTCGCCAAGGGGGGGCGGGCGCATGCCACAGTCTGATTAAATACATTTTTATATGTAAATTTGCAATAAATCACTGCTAACCTGCATTACTTTTGCCGTTGTATTTACTGTTATGTGATTACAGCTTATTAGTGTGAGTCTACAGCAGAATAACATCACTGTAATGTTGGGTTCATTTGTACTAATATGGTTCAGTAAATTACTGTGAAAGTGATGCAGCTAGTAGTGTAAAATTTACTGTCTTTTTACAGTGAACTTCTTTACAGTGTATAAAATATTACACACGTCTGTGCACTGAAATCCAGCATAAACAGGAGAAGACGACATGCAAAAAACTACAGGGTGTCCCAAAAAAATTGACATCATTTGAGACGTGAATATCTGAGTAACTACATGTCCTGGCAAACGCAATTAATTAGGCTTCATGTTGAACAATACAAGATTTATTTATCAGAATTCAAACAAGAAATTCAGAGTGATGTAGAGTTTATAACCGATTTCACAAAACTTCACAAATGTAATATCTTCCGATACTGGTGGTCGTCCAGATCGAAATTATGTTTTTTTTGGGACACCCTGTATATATACAGAATTATACTAAAAACATTTAACCTGGTTAAGAATCTGTGCAGGTTCAGTATGAATATTATGTAATATGAGTGAAGATGTATGTGTGCAGTACTGGAACTACATTAGTGCTGTAGTGTGAGGAGAGAGACTGAGCGCTGTAGAATATGGTTATAGAATTATACATTAATACGAATATATGAGTGTGCAGATGAGCAGATAGAGGAGTTGTGAAGATGAGCTGTAGACTGAATGGTGGGGCTAAACTGCTGTAGCTGAATGGTGGAGCTAAACTGCTGTAGACTGAATGGTGGAGCTAAACTGCTGTAGCTGAATGGTGGAGCTAAACTGCTGTAGACTGAATGGTGGAGCTAAACTGCTGTAGCTGAATGGTGGGGCTAAACTGCTGTAGCTGAATGGTGGAGCTAAACTGCTGTAGACTGAATGGTGGAGCTAAACTGCTGTAGCTGAATGGTGGAGCTAAACTGCTGTAGCTGAATGGTGGAGCTAAACTGCTGTAGACTGAATGGTGGGGCTAAACTGCTGTAGCTGAATGGTGGAGCTAAACTGCTGTAGACTGAATGGTGGAGCTAAACTGCTGTAGCTGAATGGTGGAGCTAAACTACTGTAGACTGAATGGTGGGGCTAAACTGCTGTAGCTGAATGTTGGAGCTAAACTGCTGTAGCTGAATGTTGGAGCTAAACTGCTGTAGCTGAATGGTGGAGCTAAACTACTGTAGACTGAATGGTGGGGCTAAACTGCTGTAGCTGAATGGTGGAGCTAAACTGCTGTAGACTGAATGGTGGGGCTAAACTGCTGTAGACTGAATGGTGGGGCTAAACTGCTGTAGCTGAATGGTGGAGCTAAACTGCTGTAGACTGAATGGTGGGGCTAAACTGCTGTAGACTGAATGGTGGGGCTAAACTGCTGTAGCTGAATGGTGGGGCTAAACTGCTGTAGCTGAATGGTGGGGCTAAACTGCTGTAGCTGAATGGGCGGGGCTAAACTGCTGTAGGCTAAATGGGCGGGGCTAATCTGCTGTAGGCTGAATGGGTGGGGCTAAAGTGCTGTAGACTGAGTGGGCGGGGCTAATCTGCTATTTAAATTAAGGACCATTCAGTTTTCTTTGATGTGGACGGTTTAAAAGGCCTAAATTCAGATCATAATGTGACAGAATATTAAAATACATGTTTCTGCACTAATTAAACTCTGAATGAAGTTATCTGGCTGTTTATAAAAGAAGGTGAAGATAAAAGCAGATGTTTGTTGTTCAGTTGAAGATGCTCGGCGTGTGATACAGATCTGAGAGCAGGAGTTTTCCACAGAGGAGCTGAGGCTGGTCGAGGTCCCTCAGGCTGCCGTGTGCTGCGTATGTAAACAGCGTTTACTCGTCCATTAGTGGCGCTGATTGGGTTATTGTTCACCCTTATTCAGTGCAGGTGCTCTTTCCTCCACAGTGACTGATGCGTCTACGTGATAAAACAGACTTCAGTGAATCGGAGCCATCTGCCTCTCTGCCTTCACGCTTTAGAAGTCTAAAACATCAGAGCCCCCCCGCCACCTACAACACCTCCTGATTTGAATGAGCACTGCTACAGAACCGGCCTTTGAAGAGGCTGTGAAGTAAATGTGTGTTTCAGGTGTTTATAACACACACGTTACGCTGTTTCAGCATCTCTGCTGATTTTAAAATTCATCTACTGTCATTAAAGCTCTTAATGAGTCAGAACCCTCAGACCAGAGCAGGGTGGGTTCTCCGTTTGAGTCTGGGTTCCTCTCAGTGGTTCTTCTTCTGAGAAAGTTCTGAGAAGCTGATTTGTGATGATGTCTGATGTAAAAAAGTGAAATATAATTACATTTAAATTGAATGGGTTATTTGTAAGCTGCCTGACAGACACGGTTCCAAATCAGGATCGTTAAGTTCTGTTGATTGACTGTTTACAGAATGAAGCACCTAAAGATCAGCAGCCCTCTGTTCATAAACACCACAGCTTCAGAATTCAGCTCCTACTGTAACTGGATCAAAACACAGCTGAAAACATATTTCATTCAGCTTTTTATTAGCTGTCCTTTTCATGTTCTTTTTTATAAATATTTTATTCTATGTTCTGTTCTTTGTACTATTAATTTAAATTATTATTATTATTATTTCTATTTTTTCTATTTTAATATTCTGATTTTTGCTTTTATTAAAAATGTTCTTTTGATTTTTTTTGCTGTACACCATTTTATTTACAGTTTTACTGTTTTATTAAAAGAGACTAAACACTTTCAGCTGTTTTGTACATTATTTTTATTTATTTATTTATTTATTTACAGTGATGGGTGATGGTAACTCCATACAGTTACAGTGCTAATCTGTAGGAAACTCTATAATAATGATGTGAATTTGTCTCCAGAGTTTTGTTTTTTCTACTTCCACTCTTCTTCAGAAATTGCATCAGAGTTGATTGTGGATATCAGTCCTGCTCAGATACTTCACAAAATTAAGGACCACTTTCATAAACAGTTATATTTTCTATTTTCATTAATGGTAGTGATGAATAATGAAATAGTGATGAATGATGATGCAGTGATGAATGGTGAAGTAGTGATTAGTGGTGATGAAATAATGAAGTTCAGTGTGTTGATGATCAGCCATTTTGTGCTGTCGAGGACACTGGATTTCTTCACACTTTCAATATAAAAATGGTTCTTTAAAGAACCAGTCGCTGTAGGATCTAAACAGAACCAAAAGTGGCTGTTGTAGGGCTCCAAAGAGCCCTTTTGGCACCTTTATTTTTAGGAACATATGGCAGATGGTGATCTAAAAGTGATGAGGCTGAGTTCAGATCCAGTGAATGGAGTTTAAAGTGATGGTATTTCCCAGAGAAACAGTCACAGTGTTTGCAGAAGAGTGGAGGGACTCGAATACAAACCAGGGGTTTCCTTCTAGCAAAACAAATAACCACAGAGACACAATGAACATTTGTCATCTTCCTCTGTTAATGATGTGCTCAACCAGTCAGAGTTTCTCCTCAGTTCCACGGTGGAAACAACCTCAATCCAGATGTTGTGGTGAACCTCAGCTGGAAATAGTGTTCTACGTCTAGTTATCATGTGTTAAAATAGGATGAGATCAGGAGGAGGAGCTCCACAGAAACCCAAGGCTTCCTTTTCTGACATTCACATCCTTTCGTGTAGAATTTGTGCAAATAAACATCTGGCCTCTGCAAAGACCCCTAGTCGGCCCACTCTGACAGTCTGGGTTCTCTGGAAGACATTCCTCTCATTGTGACATCTGGTTTTTGGTTTCCAAGGACGGTTATGTTATGCCATGGTGTTTGTTCTGGGCAGTTATGGACCATCTTGCCAGGACATCAAGACTATTCATGGATCACTCAGGTTCTCCAGCAGTTTCACTGGGTGCCTTTTTCACTACATGTCTAGTATAAGGTCCTCCTCTTGACTTATAAAGTCCTGAATGGTCTCGTGTCCCCCTGTTCTCTTGCCCATGCTCTCAGATCTCTTGGTGGTCCCTACCTTTTGGGGGCAGATCCTTTAGTCCCCACCAGGCCAGACGGTATTGCACTGACTGCATCTTCTTGTAACCACCTTGATTACCAAAGGTACTCAGGATTATGGGGGACCTTGCTCTTCCCCACCATTAGGGGGCCTCAGACAGTTTACTCACACTCTTATTTGTCCTTGTTTGTTCCAGGCCTGGGCGATAGCATGATGTAATCAGACATCAGCAATGATTGACTGGTAATGACATAATCGCAGTTATGGGAAAGAGAACTGATACAGAACTAGAGACACAGCTCACTGAATAACAAGAAGTAAAATGAGTGAGTAATGTTTGTGGCATGTGCCCGCCCTGGGCACATGCCCTGGGCCCCGACGATGCCAGCCGTGAGAGCCGGCAGGAAGGCGGGGCCCGAACACCCAGCGGCGACGAACCTCGGCGGCAGTGAGGGGAGGGGAAAGGAAACGAGCTTCAAGTCCTCTCGGAGCGGGGATGGGAGGGGAGAGAAGGGCACTCCAAACCTCCTCGGAGCGGGGACGGGAGGGGAAAGGAGGTGAGCTCCGAACGCTCTCAGAGCAGGGATGGAAGGGGAGAGAAGGTGAACTCCGAGCACCCTCGGAGCAGGAAGGGGTGGGGGGGGGCTCCAGTCCTCCTTGGAGCTGGGACTGGAGGCTCGAGGGGTGGTGAGAGGGGGGCTCCTGCCCCCACGCACACCGAGGGTTGCCGCTCCGCCAGCAGGCTCCTGACCATCTGACAAGTCTTCATCTGCTACTCCTCAAGCTGCTTCCAGTGCTTTTCAGCATCTTGGAAGACGGCCTGCAGCTCCCGCCAGCTGGCCAGGTGCAGGTGGACTAGGGTCTTGACGGCCTCCTCTTCTGCCACGGAGACTCCCTTGGTGTGTTGGCGTCCTCCTCCCGGGTGTCCGCACCACTGTAGCACGTCATGTGCTACCCCAGGCTCAAGGAGGACGCTGGAGGCAGGGTTCAGGGTTGCAGCAGCCATATTTTATTTCCCAAATAAACACAAAGCAAACAAACTCAAACAAAGCAAAGCTATGCTAAGCTGGCCACTTTTCAGTGGCGTTCAACTAACTTACTAGACTTTTCAGTCTTTTACTCAAGTTTTCAGCTCTTCACTCAGTCTTTTCTTGCTGCTGCTCGTCCCTCTCTCTCTCGCTCTGTTCCCTCTCAGCTCTTTAAAAAGGCGCTCACCCGAGCCGAGAGGGAACGAGAGCTCGCCACTCTGCCTCCCTGTCACCTTCCAGCTTGCAGCTCGACCGCCTGGGTCGAACGTGAGGTGTAGTGAAGCGGCCTCACTGCGTACTATTTTTAACTATGTGGACTTGTCTTTGGAACTCATGTATGTTCTGCAGTATAGAGTTTCTCCACAAGGAGATGCTGTTAGCAGACACGCTTTTCTGTTTGTCATTTAAAGAGGTGAAACAGCCATGAACCCAAACCAGCAGGAGCTCACAAATGAGCTCCAAGTCCTCATGGCAGATGATGACCTCTGCTATGGTCTCTGAGTTGGTGGTCCTGGGAATGCTAGGGATTTCCCAGGAAGTCTTTGTTCCCATATATGTTTAAGGAATTTTTACTGAACACTTGGGATAGAGTTCCCTGATTTACACCATGAGGTCTCTGAAGACTTTTTATCCAACTAAAATCGTTTACACCAGTTTGTTTAACTGTGGCTTCATGATGGGTCTTTATGGAACTGTTCAGTGAAAAATCTCATTTACTCAGTGTTTCCCAGAAGTTTTGCTTACAAAATCACTAACAAAACACTAGAAGTCAAAAGTCACCCAAATCATTTCTGTAAATACGTCCCCAAAACCTCTCTGAAGTTACATCCAGGCTTTCATCAATGTGGTGTAGATGTGGTTTAGATCATATTATGACTCACTGTGAGCTATAAACACGAACAAACCTTCACCGTGTAGCCAAACACTGTGGACACTTTAGACTGGGTGACCCGTCTTATCCAGTGTGGCTGCATGTTTTCATTCCTACAAAGCAGGGGCTCACTTCATTAGTCGTTTGAAGACTGACCACTGATTAAACAAGCAGATTCAGGTGTGTTTCTGCCTGTTTAGAATGAAAACTGACAGCCACACCAGCCCTTTCCGGATAAGACTGGACACCCTGCTTTAGACAAACAGGTGTTTTGCTGAAATCTGCAGAATATTCCTAAATGTATTATGTATTGCTCGTTGGTGTAGCTTCCAAAATATATATTAAAGATTTGGAAATCTGAATATTTACCTTTAGGACGGCAGTGGCTAAATAAGCGTATGTCCTACAGAACCCCTGATAAAGTCCTGCATGGTGTAAGAGGGAAACCCAAAGTATTAAACAAAATATGAGGGGAGGCTTATAGATCTCTTAGCCTGAATCAGGTTATAAACACTTAGAAAACCCACCTTTTCACCTTTATTGAGGTGGAAATTTGTAACGTGAAGACATGTGAAGTGATGAAGAGGGTCAGTTAGTCCTATACAGATGATTCCAGCTGAAACACGTTTTGGATTTTAGCTGATTTGGACTTCAGACTGAAATCCTTTTGCTCTGAGTGACTCTAAACCTGAATTATGATTATTTTATTAAAACTAATGATTAAACGTTCCATTTTCTCCCTACCAAAACAATCATAACTCTACTAAACTGCACCAAATGTGTCAGTAGTGACTGTTTCAGTGACAAGTTTAGCTCATTTTGAGCTCAGAAACTCAAGTACAGACCAGCAAACACAGCTTTGAACAGCTGTTCACACAGAAAATCATCATATTTTACACTAAAACACTAAAAAGTGCTGAACTGCAGAAAATATGACGATTCTTAATGTTCCACACTGATTTTCAGACTTTGGGACTCATTTACTTCAAAACAATGAGATCTAACTGCTCACCATGTGGCCATGAGGGACAGGGATGCACCTCACTTCCTGCTCTAAAGATGCAGGGGCGTGGCTAAAATAAGCCTCCGCCTACAGACTGGAACTCAGTAGTGACAGCATATTTTAATTTAAAATTAAACTCATGATAAGTCTACATATTTCAGTTTTACTTTAAAAGAAATAAAAAAGATCTTTAAAAAATTGTAAAAGAATGTATTATTTTCAGAAGTGTAAATTTAGGGGAAGTGGCCTATAAATGAAGATTCTGTATGTACTTAGCTTATTACTGTCTCTATTAATGTCTTTGGTTTAAATAGATCAGAATATAATCCTCATAAATACCTCAGCTCTGAATACTTTATGTTTTTTTTTATTGTTTGTTATTGTGGGAGTGCAGTGTGAACTAATTTGGTATATGAAAGTTAATATGCCAATCTGCCTTTTAAAAGGGAGGAAGTAGCATTGTTTTCTGTACCACTATGTATATTTGGAAATGTACATATTTCTTTAATATATATATATTCTCAAAAGTATCCACTGTGAGAAACTGAGAAACACTAAAATAACTAAATCACCACTATCAGGACTGATTCAGGGAAGAGCTTTAAAAAGACTCAACAACTAAAGTAGTTATTTACACTAAACGCTGTATTTTCTCAGGACAGATCCACACTGAGGCCCTGCTCTCCTCGGGGTCTTACCATGTGTTCCCACCATCCGAGTCAGCAGGCAGAGGGGCTTATCTCCCCGCGGGGGTGGGGTGGGGGTCATCTCTGAGGGTCTGCTGAGTTATTCTGAGAAGGACCGAATTAGTGACAGTGAGGTGAGAGTTGGTCCTCCATCCAGCTCTGAGTGATGAGCTCATAACTGATAAAGAGCAACATTCAGCCACTGAGCACACTATCATTAATACACCACACTCACCCAACACTGACTCTACCGCACACCAACCATCATTAATATATCACACTCACCCGACACTGACTCTACCGCACACTATCATTAATACACCACACTCACCCAACACTGACTCTACCGCACACTATCATTAATACACCACACTCACCCAACACTGACTCTACTGCACACTGTCATTAATACACCACACTCACTCGACACTGACTCTACCGCACACTATCATTAATACACCACACTCACCCGACACTGACTCTACCACACACTAACCATCATTAATACACCACACTCACCCGACACTGACTCTACCACACACTAACCATCATTAATACACCACACTCACCCGACACTGACTCTACCACACACTAACCATCATTAATACACCACACTCACTCGACACTGACTCTACCGCACACTAACCATCATTAATACACCACACTCACTCGACACTGACTCTACCGCACACTAACCATCATTAATACACCACACTCACTCGACACTGACTCTACCGCACACTAACCATCATTAATACACCACACTCACTCGACACTGACTCTACCGCACACTAACCATCATTAATACACCACACTCACTCGACACTGACTCTACCGCACACTAACCACACTCACCCGACACTGACTCTACCACACACTAACCATCATTAATACACCACACTCACCCGACACTGACTCTACCACACACTAACCATCATTAATACACCACACTCACTCGACACTGACTCTACCGCACACTAACCATCATTAATACACCACACTCACTCGACACTGACTCTACCGCACACTAACCACACTCACTCGACACTGACTCTACCGCACACTAACCATCATTAATACACCACACTCACTCGAAACTGACTCTACCGCACACTAGCCATCATTAATACACCACACTCATCGACACTGACTCTACCGCACACTATCATTAATACACCACACTCACCCAACACTGACTCTACCGCACAATATCATTAATACACCACACTCACCCAACACTGACTCTACCGCACACTATCATTAATACACCACACTCATTCGACACTGACTCTACCGCACACTATCATTAATACACCACACTCACCCAACACTGACTCTACCGCACACTGTCATTAATACACCACACTCACCCAACACTGACTCTACTGCACACTGTCATTAATACACCACACTCACTCGACACTGACTCTACCGCACACTATCATTAATACACCACACTCACCCGACACTGACTCTACCGCACACTGTCATTAATACACCACACTCACCCGACACTGACTCTACCACACACTAACCATCATTAATACACCACACTCACTCGACACTGACTCTACCGCACACTAACCATCATTAATACACCACACTCACTCGACACTGACTCTACCGCACACTAACCACACTCACTCGACACTGACTCTACTGCACACTATCATTAATACACCACACTCACCCGACACTGACTCTACCGCACACCAACCATCATTAATACACCACACTCACTCGACACTGACTCTACCGCACACTATCATTAATACACCACACTCATTCAACACTGACTCTACCGCACACTATCATTAATACACCACACTCACCCAACACTGACTCTACCGCACACTGTCATTAATACACCACACTCACCCAACACTGACTCTACTGCACACTGTCATTAATACACCACACTCACTCGACACTGACTCTACCGCACACTATCATTAATACACCACACTCACCCGACACTGACTCTACCGCACACTATCATTAATACACCACACTCACCCGACACTGACTCTACCACACACTAACCATCATTAATACACCACACTCACTCGACACTGACTCTACCGCACACTAACCATCATTAATACACCACACTCACTCGACACTGACTCTACCGCACACTAACCACACTCACTCGACACTGACTCTACCGCACACTAACCATCATTAATACACCACACTCACTCGAAACTGACTCTACCGCACACTAGCCATCATTAATACACCACACTCACCCAACACTGACTCTACCGCACACTATCATTAATACACCACACTCATTCGACACTGACTCTACCACACACTATCATTAATACACCACACTCACCCAACACTGACTCTACCGCACACTAGCCATCATTGATACACCACACTCACCCGACACTGACTCTACCGCACACTATCATTAATACACCACACTCACCCAACACTGACTCTACCGCACACTATCATTAATACACCACACTCACCCAACACTGACTCTACCGCACACTATCATTAATACACCACACTCACCCAACACTGACTCTACTGCACACTATCATTAATACACCACACTCACCCAACACTGACTCTACCGCACACTATCATTAATACACCACACTCATTCGACACTGACTCTACCACACACTAACCATCATAAATATACTTTACAGGATGCTACACTTACCCAACACTGACTCTACTGCACACTTACCATCATCAATATACTTTACAGGATACCACACTTACCCAACACTGACTCTGACGCACACTAATCATCATTAATATGCACTGACTCTACCGCACACTAATCATCATTAATACATCACACTCACCCAACACTGACTCTACCGCACACTAGCCATCATCAATATACTTTACAAGATACCACACTTACCCAACACTGACTCTACCGCACACTCGCCATCATCAATATACTTTACAAGATACCACACTTACCCAACACTGACTCTACCACACACTAATAATCATTAATGTACCACAGTCGCCCAACACTGACTCTACCACACACTAATCATCATTAATATACCACACATACCCAACACTGACTCTACCGCACACTAACCTTCATTAATATACTTCACAGGATTCCACAATTACCCAGGACTGACTCGATGTGGAAAGTCTTACATTTCATTTCGGTGGTCAGCACTTTCACACAGTCCCAGGCGCCGCACTGAAGCGCTGCGGTGTTTAGAAAATAGACCAGGAGCCGATTTGTTCATGCACTGCACGAATCACGCAGTGAATTACGCTGAAATAAGCCATGAAAATCAATGAAAATTAATCAGAAGACTGTATAAAAACTTTAAAAGGTGATTTTTATGTAATTCATGACCGTGCTGCAGACAGATTTCCTGGTTGGTCTACAGGCTTGAAACTTTTGCCTAATCAGAAGTCAGAATACTGTCCAGGACAAACAAACATACAGTGTACTTTTATAAATGATATTTTTGTTGATCAGAGTGACTGATGAGACCTTTTATCCGTCTGGAAACAGGAATGTCTGTATAACTCTCTCGCAGCTCAAACGCTGTATGTATGAAAGGCCAGTGTGTCCGAGCTGCAGCGCTCGCACTGCTGCTTCACTCCCGCCATGCAGAGGCAGCATGTGTGGATCAGGCGGTAGATAGACGGCGGAGTCTTCAGTCTGACGGCCACAGCTGCCCAGCAAAACACCAACAATAACCGCTCTGTGGTTTAAATCCTGTTTTCTGTTTAAATGGTGAGTAAATGGCGTTTGGTGAAGTTACTCACAGTGAGCCTGATGACCACGACTGACCTGTTATTTCAGCAGAGAATAATGTATCTGTGAATAGACTGTCAGATATCGGATTCCAGTTCACCTTGACGGAACTGTGGGACAAATTATTCTAGTCTTCTGCGGGAGCGGGATGAAATCTTGTGGGAGCGGGCGGGCGGGAGCGGGACTCAAAAAACAGGCCTCTAGCTTCCTGGATAGTGAGTACAGATCTGAGCTTTCCTGAAGAGAATTCAGCCTCGGGTTAAATGTACTGATGACCCGCTGTAGAGGAACACTGAGGGTCTGTGGGAGAGATCGGGACGGCTGATGTTCTCCAGGATGTATTTGACTCATATAATTAACCAGGTTAGACTGAAGTCTCACTCACGCTGTAAACTCTGAGGGTATGGTTTCTGCTCCATATCCAGAGGGAGGTGAACACGAGGAGGAGGATCTCTGCAGAACAGACTGTGGAAAAGAACATCACCATGAGGTTCTGAGACGACAAAATGAGGAAATAAACAAGATGATCTTTCAGAAGATCAGTTTATAGCACCTCATCTCTCTCAGTCATAATGCTGCATTTCAGAGTGAACTGAATCGCTCCCAGCGCCACCTGTCTGTCTGACTGCTGCCGTCTTGCATCAGCTATGTGATTGGCTGACACTCAGCTCATCTGTGTAAATTGTAGATGTCTCTCCCTCCAAACAACTCAAACGGAAAAGGAAAAAATAAAAACACAGTATTTAGCATGACATCACACTCATGCTGCTAAAAGTTTCAGCACCCCCATCTCGAAGCGCTTTCCCGGTCTCCACGGAGACTCGGGTCAGTTTGGGTTTTGGAAGCTGTGTTGACTCAGCTGGTGCCAATTTTGGACTGTTTTATAAAGTATAACTCCGCACAAACGACAGCTCTGGGATTTGGACCATTATGTGTAATAAAAGCGGAATCTCCGAATGACAGATTTGGAAATCACTCTCATTCTCACAGTCCAGTCCAGTCCAGTGCGGTCCAGTCTAAACTGAGACGTCCCTCAGGAGAGTTTACAGGATAAATGAACAGCACATACACACAGGCAGCGTAATAAAGCTGTCCATTAAAAACACATTTAGTCCCTTCTGGAGCTCTGAAAGGCGAGCTGATGTGATCAGACCCGCCTGCTCTTTAACCCTTTAAATCCCAGGAGTATTATTATTATTACTATAGAATTACTATAAGTATTAGTATTAATATTAGAATTACATCATAAAGCTTTTTATTCAGGACCTGCTGGTGCCTCCTGGTCATTTAGGGGTTAATTCTAACTACACTGACTCATCACTGATAGACTAATATCTATTAATTAATTCCTAATCAAATACTGGCTCTTGTTGTCTCTATCTGAGCCGTTTGTGATGTAACAGATCGTTCTAATAACGTCTGATTGCAGTCATGAACATTAACATTTCCACCTTAAAGGCTGATTGAATTAACCGCTGTGCCGACGCTCTGTCAGTAACAAACACATTAAAGCCAGAGAAACGTTGATGCTGCTGTAATGGAGAAGTGTTTGTTATTAACCCCTTAAAACCCGAGGATTATTACACACTAAACCTTATTATTCAGTGACCACAATACAAGCTGGTTGAGCTGTTCTTACATCATAGAAATATGTAATAAAACTTTGGCCCTGGTCATTTAAGGGGTTCCTTACTGCCGTAATATGTCTATGTTGTATATAGTGCGTATGCTGAACAGGACAGTAGAGCACTGTGTTCTTCTCTACAGTGTAAACTCTGGAACGCGCAGTGACTGACAGGCCTCCGTTTGGATCGAGCCGGTTCTGAGTTCTTTGGCTCTGAGATTTTACGCTCATTATAAACGCTCGGTTCCTCTCAGAGCTGAACGCTGCAGCAGTTCATCACAACCAGAAACGGTCTCAACAGGTTTTCACCAGAGGAAGAATCTGAGAGTGAAGCCAGTTAAACAATCACTCCAGAGCAGAGACGCTTAAAATCACTGCAACGTTAAACTGGACACCACAGCAAACCTGACTTTAAAGAGCTCAGAGTCTATATCTTCCTTCTCTTTCACTTCACTTACGATGTCATAATTATTTACACATGAACATTATATTATACTTTATACTTATAATTCATAAGAATAATAAATTACTGAATAAATCATTAATTAATTAATAATATTACATTAAAACTGCTGTAGGCTGAATGTATATATCTGTTTTTTACAGTTTAGTTTCCATACATGGACTCTACAGAGAGTGTAGATGTCTTCTTGGCACTTTAATATTGTTTACATATCATATCAAACTCTTTTATTTCAAAGAAAGCCAGGAAGATTCAGTTTTCCATCATAATGGCTCTTTAATATATCAGGCAGAGCTCTACGGCATGAAGGAGTAAAGATCTGTTTCTCTGATCATTAACAGAAAAAACAAAATAACTCAGATATTATAACAATCATAACACTGCAGTTATTCTCAGACTTTTCTTTTACTTCAGGTTTTTGGTTAAGTTGTAATTTTTTTGACTGTTTTTCTGTTGTTTTATTTTTATTATTATTTTTTATGTCATCACTGTCCAAAGAAAAACATGTATCTTCATTTTTATTCATTTTTTTCTTCACTCCTTAAAAAGACGGATCTTCAAGGGTTCTTTAGTAAAGACAGTGGTTCTATATAGAACCATAAACACTCAAAGAACCAACTGCATGCTTAAATGGTTCTTTGCCTGGTGAAATGGTTCTTCAGATTGATGGAGAATGTGCTGTACATGGTTCTATATAGCACCAAAAAGGGTTCTACTACTGTTACAATGTCAAGCATGTAATAGTAGCAGAACCCATTTTGGTGCTACATTAAACCTTGACTGTTTTGCCGTCTCCTGTAAAGTCACTAATTTGTAAATGTTTTTCTTTGGACAGCGATGATACTTTTATTTATGTATTTTTCATGACGGTTCTGATTTTTACATGTTCATATCTTCTACAGTGTTGCTGAGTTTAAAGTGCTTTAATGGGATTTTGAAATTACGTGTAATGGTGAAGGGACTGAGAACGCTAGAACATCCAGAACGAGGTTATGATAGATTTAACACTCAGAATGACTCGGATTTCAGCAGCAGTGATCAGATCTCAGACCGTAAATACACAATCACAGAAGATTATTGATCATTCAGCTCCTTCACCTGTCTAAAACACTCGATATGTTGAATAAAAACATCTAAAATACATTTACAGTCTATTAATTATTCTTCAATATGGATGTGATAGTAAACATTGGGACGCTGGTGTTTGTGAGGGTCACTGATGTTTCTGAGGAGAACAATCAGAACATGATCCTCATTAAATGTCACATTCTGAAAAAAGAGGAGAGGTGACTAAGTGCATGATGGGAAAATCTGTCAGCTCCCCTCAGGCCCTCTCTCTCTCACTCTCTCTCTCTCTCTCCCTCTATAAGGGAGGTCTGAGTGGTCAGCGGTCACTCTGCGATGGGGACGGCGAGTTAGGAGCAGCTCTGCAGTTTGTCTGAAGGTAAATATTCAGCTTTATGTCAGTTCTGCTTCCAGAGGAACGCAGATCAGACTGATCTCTGACCTGCAGCTGCTCTTTATGTTCGACTGACTTTAATCATCGGAGCACTTTGTGGGTTTTTGGCTGTTTTGCTGTATTTTCGCCGTTTCAGTGCTGCAAACAGACGCATAGAAAACACTTCACATCACTGCTGTCCAACACCAGACTGACTAACTCCTGAACGGTAACTTCACAGGAGAGGGAGAAGTGTTATCTACGTTTAATGTAAGTCAGTGTAACAGCTTTTATTCCAGGTGAGTTTGGAGCGTTTCTATTGGTCCGTTCATCATGAAGTTGGTACACAATGTAAAGGGCGGCTGCTGAGCTCAAATGATGAAAAATATATATCGACAAAAAACGTTTTTAGGCTTTGATCATATATTTAATATGTTTCTCAATACTGTGAGTGTAAGGGTTGTTGGTGTTTCTGTTCTCTGATGATCATCTTGTTTTCGTCAGTATATTCTCAGCGGTGTTGACCTTTTCTCCAGCTGTGGACGAGACAGTTAACAGTTTTAATGATATACTGCAATAAAAACTCCAAAAATCAAACCATTTCTAATTTTAGTGATTCTGATAACTGTATGATCAGTGTCTTAAAATAAGTCATCTGACCGGTAAACAGTCATTTATTTAAATAAATATTAAATACTTGGTTTTCAGTTAATACTAGATGGTTGAATAAAGAGTCAGCACAGTTTAATACTTGTCAAACTGACTCTTCAGTGTGTTTTAACCTGCAGTGATTCTTAAAAACGGATCGTGTTTGTTAACTGAGGTCATGGAAGTTTTATACCTCCTCACGATCTGCCGAGTGGGGCGGACGTTCTCCGTCATTAATAACACTCAGGGAGGACGGAAAGCAGTTTAGAGGATCAACAAAAACATCTGCAATCAGACTAATCAGAGAGTGAAGGTCCTCACCGGCCCCCACTTCCTGAACAACACAGATAAACTCAGATAAACCCCTTAAAATAGGACCTACATCCCAAATACAGGAATACTGGAGCAAATCCGTAATCAGGGAGATGAATCTGTAATTCCTGATCGATCGTTCAGTCACTATGTTCCGTCAGAGAGCTGATCTAGGCGATGTGAACACTGCAGGACGTCTTCAGTGATAGTGTCTCACGTTTTAGCTGAAAGCTGATAATGTATGGAATCATATATGATAGCTTTTCTGAGACAGTACAGCAACAATCCTGACTGAGTTCTAGGACTCTAACTGTAGCAGTGCCGCTGTGTTCATGTGTGCTGTAGAAGGACGACAGCAAACCAATATTCCTTTGTTTCCAACGGAGCCACAAGCGGCAGCATTTGGTAGACTGCAGTGTTGATCGGAACTACGGCCGGAGTTCAGCTTTCCAGCTTTTCCCATCGACTGCAGTCGTGGAATAAACTGGGTGTTGATTTTTAGCAACGGTTGTTTAGTGGGGGTTGTTTAGCGAGGGTTGTTTAGTGGGGGTTGTTTAGTCAGGGTTGTTTAGTGAGGGTTGTTTAGCGGGGGTTGTTTAGCGAGGGTTGTTTAGCGAGGGTTGTTTAGCGAGGGTTGTTTAGCGGGGGTTGTTTAGCGGGGGTTGTTTAGTGAGGGTTGTTTAGTGAGGGTTGTTTAGTGGGGGTTGGTTAGTGAGGGTTGTTTAGTGGGGGTTGTTTAGTGAGGGGTTGTTTAGTGGGGGTTGTTTAGTGGGGGTTGTTTAGTGGGGGTTGTTTAGTGAGGGTTGTTTACGGGGTTGTTTAGTGAGGGTTGTTTAGTGGGGGTTGTTTAGTGAGGGTTGTTTAGTGAGGGTTGTTTAGCGGGGGTTGTTTAGCGGGGGTTGTTTCCTGGGGGTTGTTTAGTGAGGGTTGTTTAGTGAGGGTTGTTTAGTGGGGGTTGTTTAGTGAGGGTTGTTTAGTGAGGGTTGTTTAGTGGGGGTTGTTTAGTGAGGGTTGGTTAGTGAGGGTTGTTTATTCGGGGTTGTTTAGTGGGGGTTGGTTAGTGAGGGTTGTTTAGTGGGGGTTGTTTAGTGGGGGTTGTTTAGTGAGGGTTGATTAGGGAGGGTTGTTTAGTGGGGGTTGTTTAGTGAGGGTTGTTTAGCGAGGGTTGATTAGGGAGGGTTGTTTAGTGGGGGTTGTTTAGTGAGGGTTGTTTAGTGAGGGTTGGTTAGTGAGGGTTGTTTAGTCTGGGTTGTTTAGTGGGGGTTGGTTAGTGAGGGTTGTTTAGTGGGGGTTGTTTAGTGAGGGTTGTTTAGTGAGGGTTGTTTAGTGGGGGTTGGTTAGTGAGGGTTGTTTAGTGGGGGTTGTTTAGTGAGGGTTGTTAGTGAGGGTTGTTTAGTGAGGGTTGTTTAGTGGGGGTTGGTTAGTGAGGGTTGTTTAGTCGGGGTTGTTTAGTGGGGGTTGTTTAGCGAGGGTTGTTTAGTGGGGGTTGTTTAGCAAAGGTTGTTTAGCGGGGGTGGTTTAGCGAGGGTTGATTAGGGAGGGTTGTTTTGTGGGGGTTGTTTAGTCAGGGTGTTTAGTGGGGGTTGTTTAGTGGGGGTTGTTTAGTGAGGGTTGTTTAGTGGGGGTTGTTTAGTGAGGGTTGTTTAGTGGGGGTTGTTTAGTGAGGGTTGTTTAGTGGGGGCTGTTTAGTCAGGGTTGTTTAGTGGGGGTTGTTTAGTGGGGGTTGTTTAGTGGGGGTTGTTTAGTGAGGGCGGTTTAGTGGGGGTTGTTTAGTGGGGGTTGTTTAGTGAGGGTTGTTTAGTGGGGGTTGTTTAGTGGGGGCTGTTTAGCGAGGGTTGATTAGGGAGGGTTGTTTAGTGAGGGTTGTTTAGTGGGGGTTGTTTAGTGGGGCCTGTTTAGTCGGGGTTGTTTAGTGGGGATTGTTTAGTGGGGGTTGTTTAGTGAGGGTTGTTTAGTGGGGGTTGATTAGGGAGGGTTGTTTAGTGATGGTTGTTTAGTGAGGGTTGTTTAGTGGGGGCTGTTTAGTCAGGGTTGTTTAGTGGGGGTTGTTTAGTGGGGGCTGTTTAGTGAGGGTTGTTTAGTGAGGGTTGTTTAGTGGGGGTTGTTTAGTCAGGGTGTTTAGTCAGGGTTGTTTAGTCAGGGTTGTTTAGTGGAGGTTGTTTAGTGGGGGTTGTTTAGTGAGGGTTGTTTAGTGAGGGTTGTTTAGTGGGGGTTGTTTAGTGAGGGTTGTTTAGTGAGGGTTGATTAGGGAGGGTTGTTTACTGGGGGTTGTTTAGTCAGGGTGTTTAGTGGGGGTTGTTTAGTGGGGGTTGTTTAGTGGGGGTTGTTTAGTCAGGGTTGTTTAGTGGAGGTTGTTTAGTGGGGGTTGTTTAGTGAGGGTTGTTTAGTGAGGGTTGTTTAGTCAGGGTTGTTTAGTGAGGATTGTTTAGTGGGGGTTGTTTAGCGGGGGTTGTTTAGCGAGGGTTGTTTAGCGGGGGTTGTTTAGTGAGGGTTGTTTAGCGAAGGTTGTTTAGCGAGGGTTGTTTAGCGGGGGTTGTTTACTGGGGGTTGTTTAGTGAGGGTTGTTTAGTGGGGGTTGTTTAGTGGGGGTTGTTTAGTGAGGGTTGGTTAGTGAGGGTTGTTTAGTCGGGGTTGTTTAGTGGGGGTTGGTTAGTGAGGGTTGTTTAGTGGGGGTTGTTTAGTGAGGGTTGTTTAGTGAGGGTTGTTTAGTGGGGGTTGTTTAGCGGGGGTTGTTTAGTGAGGGTTGTTTAGTGGGGGTTGTTTAGTGGGGGTTGTTTAGTGGGGGTTGTTTAGTGAGGGTTGTTTACTGGGGGTTGGTTAGTGAGGGTTGTTTAGTGGGGGTTGTTTAGTGAGGGTTGTTTAGTGAGGGTTGTTTAGCGGGGGTTGTTTAGTGGGGGTTGTTTAGTCAGGGTTGTTTAGTGAGGGTTGTTTAGTCAGGGCTGTTTAGTCAGGGTTGTTTAGTGGGGGTTGTTTAGCGGAGGCTGTTTAGCGAGGGTTGATTAGGGAGGGTTGTTTAGTGGGGGTTGTTTAGTCAGGGTGTTTAGCGGAGGGTGTTTAGCGAGGGTTGATTAGGGAGGGTTGTTTAGTGAGGGTTGTTTAGTGAGGGTTGTTTAGTCAGGGTGTTTAGCGGAGGCTGTTTAGCGAGGGTTGATTAGGGAGGGTTGTTTAGTGAGGGTTGTTTAGTGAGGGTTGTTTAGTCAGGGTGTTTAGCGGAGGGTGTTTAGCGAGGGTTGATTAGGGAGGGTTGTTTAGCGAGGGTTGTTTAGTGGGGGTTGTTTAGTGAGGGTTGTTTAGCGAGGGTTGTTTAGTGGGGGTTGTTTAGTGGGGGTTGATTAGGGAGGGTTGTTTAGCGACGGTTGTTTAGCGGGAGTTGTTTAGCGGGGGTTGTTTAGAGAGGGTTGTTCAGTGGGGGTTGTTTGGCGAGGGTTGTTTAGTGGGGGTTGTTTAGCGACGGTTGTTTAGTGGGGGTTGTTTAGCGGGGGTTGTTTAGAGAGGGTTGTTTAGTGGGGGTTGTTTAGTGGGGGTTGTTTAGTGAGGGTTGTTTAGTCGGGGTTGTTTAGCGAGGGTTGTTTAGCGGGGGTTGTTTAGCGAGGGTTGTTTAGCGAGGGTTGTTTAGTGGGTGTTGTTTACTGGGGGTGGTTTAGCGAGGGTTGTTTAGTGGGGGTTGTTTAGTGAGGGTTGTTTAGCGAGGGTTGTTTAGCGAGGGTTGATTAGGGAGGGTTGTTTAGTGAGGGTTGTTTAGTCAGGGTGTTTAGTGGGGGTTGTTTAGTGGGGGTTGTTTAGTGGGGGCTGTTTAGTCGGGGTTGTTTAGTGGGGGATGTTTAGTCGGGGTTGTTTAGTGGGGGTTGTTTAGTGAGGGTGGTTTAGCGAGGGTTGTTTAGCGGGGGTTGTTTAGTGAGGGTTGTTTAGTGGGGGCTGTTTAGTCAGGGTTGTTTAGTGGGGGTTGTTTAGTCAGGGTTGTTTAGTGAGGGTTGTTTAGTGGGGGTTGTTTAGCGAAGGTTGATTAGGGAGGGTTGTTTAGTGAGGGTTGTTTAGTGGGGGTTGTTTAGTGAGGGTTGTTTAGTGAGGTTTGTTTAGTGGGGGTTGATTAGGGAGGGTTGTTTAGTGAGGGTTGTTTAGTCAGGGTGTTTAGTGGGGGTTGTTTAGTGGGGGTTGTTTAGTGAGGGTTGTTTAGTGGGGGTTGTTTAGTGAGGGTTGTTTAGTGAGGGTTGATTAGGGAGGGTTGTTTAGCGAGGGTTGTTTAGCGGGGGTTGTTTAGTGAGGGTTGTTTACTGGGGGTTGTTTAGTGAGGGTTGTTTAGCGAGGGTTGATTAGGGAGGGTTGTTTAGCAAGGGTTGTTTAGTGGGGGTTGTTTAGTGAGGGTTGTTTAGTGAGGGTTGTTTAGCGAGGGTTGATTAGGGAGGGTTGTTTAGTGGGGGTTGTTTAGTCAGGGCGTTTAGCGGGGGTTGTTTAGTGAGGGTTGTTTAGTGGGGCTGTTTAGTCAGGGTTGTTTAGTGAGGGTTGTTTAGTCAGGGTTGTTTAGTGGGGGTTGTTCAGTGGAGGTTGTTCAGTGAGGGTTGTTAAGTGAGGGTTGTTTAGCGAGGGTTGTTTAGCAAGGGTTGATTAGTGGGGGTTGTTTAGTAAGGTTGTTTAGTGAGGATTGTTTAGTGGGGGTTGTTTAGTGAGGGTTGTTTAGTGGGGGTTGTTTACTGGGGGTTGTTTACTGGGGGTTGTTTAGTGAGGGTTGTTTAGCGAGGGTTGTTTAGCGAGGGTTGATTAGGGAGGGTTGTTTAGCGGAGGTTGTTTAGTGGGGGTTGTTTACTGGGGGTTGTTTAGTGGGGGTTGTTTAGTGAGGGTTGTTTAGTGGGGGTTGTTTAGTCAGGGTTGTTTAGTGGAGGTTGTTTAGTGGGGGTTGTTTAGTGAGGGTTGTTTAGTGGGGGTTGTTTAGTGGGGGTTGTTTAGTCAGGGTTGTTTAGTGGAGGTTGTTTAGTGGGGGTTGTTTAGTGAGGGTTGTTTAGTGAGGGTTGTTTAGTGGGGGTTGTTTAGTCAGGGTTGTTTAGTGGAGGTTGTTTAGTGGGGGTTGTTTAGTGAGGGTTGTTTAGTGAGGGTTGTTTAGTGGGGGTTGTTTAGTGAGGGTTGTTTAGTGAGGGTTGATTAGGGAGGGTTGTTTACTGGGGGTTGTTTAGTCAGGGTGTTTAGTGGGGGTTGTTTAGTGGGGGTTGTTTAGTGGGGGTTGTTTAGTCAGGGTTGTTTAGTGGAGGTTGTTTAGTGGGGGTTGTTTAGTGAGGGTTGTTTAGTGAGGGTTGTTTAGTCAGGGTTGTTTAGTGAGGATTGTTTACTGGGGGTTGTTTAGCGGGGGTTGTTTAGAGAGGGTTGTTTAGCGGGGGTTGTTTAGTGAGGGTTGTTTAGCGAAGGTTGTTTAGCGAGGGTTGTTTAGCGGGGGTTGTTTACTGGGGGTTGTTTAGTGAGGGTTGTTTAGTGGGGGTTGTTTACTGGGGGTTGTTTAGTGAGGGTTGGTTAGTGAGGGTTGTTTAGTCAGGGTTGTTTAGTGGGGGTTGGTTAGTGAGGGTTGTTTAGTGGGGGTTGTTTAGTGAGGGTTGTTTAGTGGGGGTTGTTTAGCGGGGGTTGTTTAGTGAGGGTTGTTTAGTGAGGGTTGTTTAGTGGGGGTTGTTTAGTGGGGGTTGTTTAGTGAGGGTTGTTTACTGGGGGTTGGTTAGTGAGGGTTGTTTAGTGGGGGTTGTTTAGTGAGGGTTGTTTAGCGAGGGTTGTTTAGCGGGGGTTGTTTAGCGGGGGTTGTTTCCTGGGGGTTGTTTAGTGAGGGTTGTTTAGTGAGGGTTGTTTAGTGGGGGTTGTTTAGTGAGGGTTGTTTAGTGAGGGTTGTTTAGTGGGGGTTGTTTAGTGAGGGTTGTTTAGTGAGGGTTGGTTAGTGAGGGTTGTTTATTCGGGGTTGTTTAGTGGGGGTTGGTTAGTGAGGGTTGTTTAGTGGGGGTTGTTTAGTGGGGGTTGTTTAGTGAGGGTTGTTTAGCGAGGGTTGATTAGGGAGGGTTGTTTAGTGGGGGTTGTTTAGTGAGGGTTGTTTAGTGAGGGTTGGTTAGTGAGGGTTGTTTAGTCTGGGTTGTTTAGTGGGGGTTGGTTAGTGAGGGTTGTTTAGTGGGGGTTGTTTAGTGGGGGTTGGTTAGTGAGGGTTGTTTAGTGGGGGTTGTTTAGTGAGGGTTGTTAGTGAGGGTTGTTTAGTGAGGGTTGTTTAGTGGGGGTTGGTTAGTGAGGGTTGTTTAGTCAGGGTTGTTTAGTGGGGGTTGTTTAGCGAGGGTTGTTTAGTGGGGGTTGTTTAGCAAAGGTTGTTTAGCGGGGGTGGTTTAGCGAGGGTTGATTAGGGAGGGTTGTTTTGTGGGGGTTGTTTAGTCAGGGTGTTTAGTGGGGGTTGTTTAGTGGGGGTTGTTTAGTGAGGGTTGTTTAGTGGGGGTTGTTTAGTGAGGGTTGTTTAGTGGGGGTTGTTTAGTGAGGGTTGTTTAGTGGGGGTTGTTTAGTGGGGGTTGTTTAGTCAGGGTTGTTTAGTGAGGGTTGTTTAGTCAGGGCTGTTTAGTCAGGGTTGTTTAGTGGGGGTTGTTTAGCGGAGGCTGTTTAGCGAGGGTTGATTAGGGAGGGTTGTTTAGTGAGGGTTGTTTAGTGGGGGTTGTTTAGTCAGGGTGTTTAGCGGAGGGTGTTTAGCGAGGGTTGATTAGGGAGGGTTGTTTAGTGAGGGTTGTTTAGTGAGGGTTGTTTAGTCAGGGTGTTTAGCGGAGGCTGTTTAGCGAGGGTTGATTAGGGAGGGTTGTTTAGTGAGGGTTGTTTAGTGAGGGTTGTTTAGTCAGGGTTGTTTAGCGGAGGGTGTTTAGCGAGGGTTGATTAGGGAGGGTTGTTTAGCGAGGGTTGTTTAGTGGGGGTTGTTTAGTGAGGGTTGTTTAGCGAGGGTTGTTTAGTGGGGGTTGTTTAGTGGGGGTTGATTAGGGAGGGTTGTTTAGCGACGGTTGTTTAGCGGGAGTTGTTTAGCGGGGGTTGTTTAGAGAGGGTTGTTCAGTGGGGGTTGTTTGGCGAGGGTTGTTTAGTGGGGGTTGTTTAGCGACGGTTGTTTAGTGGGGGTTGTTTAGCGGGGGTTGTTTAGAGAGGGTTGTTTAGTGGGGGTTGTTTAGTGGGGGTTGTTTAGTGAGGGTTGTTTAGTCGGGGTTGTTTAGCGAGGGTTGTTTAGCGGGGGTTGTTTAGCGAGGGTTGTTTAGCGAGGGTTGTTTAGCGAGGGTTGTTTAGTGGGTGTTGTTTACTGGGGGTTGTTTAGCGAGGGTTGTTTAGTGGGGGTTGTTTAGTGAGGGTTGTTTAGCGAGGGTTGTTTAGCGAGGGTTGATTAGGGAGGGTTGTTTAGTGAGGGTTGTTTAGTCAGGGTGTTTAGTGGGGGTTGTTTAGTGGGGGTTGTTTAGTGGGGGCTGTTTAGTCGGGGTTGTTTAGTGGGGGATGTTTAGTCGGGGTTGTTTAGTGGGGGTTGTTTAGTGAGGGTGGTTTAGCGAGGGTTGTTTAGCGGGGGTTGTTTAGTGAGGGTTGTTTAGTGGGGGCTGTTTAGTCAGGGTTGTTTAGTGGGGGTTGTTTAGTCAGGGTTGTTTAGTGAGGGTTGTTTAGTGGGGGTTGTTTAGCGAAGGTTGATTAGGGAGGGTTGTTTAGTGAGGGTTGTTTAGTGGGGGTTGTTTAGTGAGGGTTGTTTAGTGAGGTTTGTTTAGTGGGGGTTGATTAGGGAGGGTTGTTTAGTGAGGGTTGTTTAGTCAGGGTGTTTAGTGGGGGTTGTTTAGTGGGGGTTGTTTAGTGAGGGTTGTTTAGTGGGGGTTGTTTAGTGAGGGTTGTTTAGCGAGGGTTGATTAGGGAGGGTTGTTTAGCGAGGGTTGTTTAGCGGGGGTTGTTTAGTGAGGGTTGTTTACTGGGGGTTGTTTAGTGAGGGTTGTTTAGCGAGGGTTGATTAGGGAGGGTTGTTTAGCAAGGGTTGTTTAGTGGGGGTTGTTTAGTGAGGGTTGTTT
Source organism: Colossoma macropomum (assembly GCF_904425465.1). Lineage (NCBI taxonomy): Eukaryota > Metazoa > Chordata > Actinopteri > Characiformes > Serrasalmidae > Colossoma > Colossoma macropomum. Next base: position 35,113,819 of record NW_023494786.1, read on the forward strand.
AGTGAGGGTTGTTTAGCGAGGGTTGATTAGGGAGGGTTGTTTAGTGGGGGTTGTTTAGTCAGGGCGTTTAGCGGGGGTTGTTTAGTGAGGGTTGTTTAGTGGGGCTGTTTAGTCAGGGTTGTTTAGTGGGGGTTGTTCAGTGGAGGTTGTTCAGTGAGGGTTGTTAAGTGAGGGTTGTTTAGCGAGGGTTGTTTAGCAAGGGTTGATTAGTGGGGGTTGTTTAGTAAGGTTGTTTAGTGAGGATTGTTTAGTGAGGGTTGTTTAGCGAGGGTTGTTTAGCGAGGGTTGATTAGGGAGGGTTGTTTAGCGGAGGTTGTTTAGTGGGGGTTGTTTAGTGAGGGTTGTTTAGTGAGGGTTGTTTAGTGGGGGTTGTTTAGTGAGGGTTGTTTAGTGAGGGTTGATTAGGGAGGGTTGTTTACTGGGGGTTGTTTAGTCAGGGTGTTTAGTGGGGGTTGTTTAGTGGGGGTTGTTTAGTGGGGGTTGTTTAGTCAGGGTTGTTTAGTGGAGGTTGTTTAGTGGGGGTTGTTTAGTGAGGGTTGTTTAGTGAGGGTTGTTTAGTCAGGGTTGTTTAGTGAAGATTGTTTAGTGGGGGTTGTTTAGCGGGGGTTGTTTAGCGAGGGTTGTTTAGCGGGGGTTGTGTAGCGAGGGTTGTTTAGCGAAGGTTGATTAGGGAGGGTTGTTTAGTGGGGGTTGTTTAGTGAGGGTTGTTTAGTGAGGGTTGGTTAGTGAGGGTTGTTTAGTCTGGGTTGTTTAGTGGGGGTTGGTTAGTGAGGGTTGTTTAGTGGGGGTTGTTTAGTGAGGGTTGTTTAGTGAGGGTTGTTTAGTGGGGGTTGGTTAGTGAGGGTTGTTTAGTGGGGGTTGTTTAGTGAGGGTTGTTAGTGAGGGTTGTTTAGTGAGGGTTGTTTAGTGGGGGTTGGTTAGTGAGGGTTGTTTAGTCGGGGTTGTTTAGTGGGGGTTGTTTAGCGAGGGTTGTTTAGTGGGGGTTGTTTAGCAAAGGTTGTTTAGCAGGGGTGGTTTAGCGAGGGTTGATTAGGGAGGGTTGTTTTGTGGGGGTTGTTTAGTCAGGGTGTTTAGTGGGGGTTGTTTAGTGGGGGTTGTTTAGTGAGGGTTGTTTAGTGGGGGTTGTTTAGTGAGGGTTGTTTAGTGGGGGTTGTTTAGTGAGGGTTGTTTAGTGGGGGCTGTTTAGTCAGGGTTGTTTAGTGGGGGTTGTTTAGTGGGGGTTGTTTAGTGGGGGTTGTTTAGTGAGGGCGGTTTAGTGAGGGTTGTTTAGTGGGGGTTGTTTAGTGAGGGTTGTTTAGTGGGGGTTGTTTAGTGGGGGCTGTTTAGCGAGGGTTGATTAGGGAGGGTTGTTTAGTGAGGGTTGTTTAGTGGGGGTTGTTTAGTGGGGCCTGTTTAGTCGGGGTTGTTTAGTGGGGATTGTTTAGTGGGGGTTGTTTAGTGAGGGTTGTTTAGTGGGGGTTGATTAGGGAGGGTTGTTTAGTGATGGTTGTTTAGTGAGGGTTGTTTAGTGGGGGCTGTTTAGTCAGGGTTGTTTAGTGGGGGTTGTTTAGTGGGGGCTGTTTAGTGAGGGTTGTTTAGTGAGGGTTGTTTAGTGAGGGTTGTTTAGTGGGGGTTGTTTAGTGAGGGCTGTTTAGTCAGGGTTGTTTAGTGGGGGTTGTTTAGTGGGGGTTGTTTAGTCAGGGTTGTTTAGTGAGGGTTGTTTAGTCAGGGCTGTTTAGTCAGGGTTGTTTAGTGGGGGTTGTTTAGCGGAGGCTGTTTAGCGAGGGTTGATTAGGGAGGGTTGTTTAGTGAGGGTTGTTTAGTGGGGGTTGTTTAGTCAGGGTGTTTGGCGGAGGGTGTTTAGCGAGGGTTGATTAGGGAGGGTTGTTTAGTGAGGGTTGTTTAGTGAGGGTTGTTTAGTCAGGGTGTTTAGCGGAGGCTGTTTAGCGAGGGTTGATTAGGGAGGGTTGTTTAGTGAGGGTTGTTTAGTCAGGGTGTTTAGCGGAGGGTGTTTAGCGAGGGTTGATTAGGGAGGGTTGTTTAGCGAGGGTTGTTTAGTGGGGCTGTTTAGTCAGGGTTGTTTAGTGAGGGTTGTTTAGTCAGGGTTGTTTAGTGGGGGTTGTTCAGTGGAGGTTGTTCAGTGAGGGTTGTTAAGTGAGGGTTGTTTAGCGAGGGTTGTTTAGCAAGGGTTGATTAGTGGGGGTTGTTTAGTAAGGTTGTTTAGTGAGGATTGTTTAGTGGGGGTTGTTTAGTGAGGGTTGTTTAGTGGGGGTTGTTTACTGGGGGTTGTTTACTGGGGGTTGTTTAGTGAGGGTTGTTTAGCGAGGGTTGATTAGGGAGGGTTGTTTAGTGGGGGTTGTTTACTGGGGGTTGTTTAGTGGGGGTTGTTTAGTGGGGGTTGTTTAGTGAGGGTTGTTTAGTGAGGGTTGTTTAGTGGGGGTTGTTTAGTCAGGGTTGTTTAGTGAAGGTTGTTTAGTGGGGGTTGTTTAGTGAGGGTTGTTTAGTGGGGGTTGTTTAGTGGGGGTTGTTTAGTCAGGGTTGTTTAGTGGAGGTTGTTTAGTGGGGGTTGTTTAGTGAGGGTTGTTTAGTGAGGGTTGTTTAGTGAGGGTTGTTTAGTGGGGGTTGTTTAGTCAGGGTTGTTTAGTGGAGGTTGTTTAGTGGGGGTTGTTTAGTGAGGGTTGTTTAGTGAGGGTTGTTTAGTGGGGGTTGTTTAGTGAGGGTTGTTTAGTGAGGGTTGATTAGGGAGGGTTGTTTACTGGGGGTTGTTTAGTCAGGGTGTTTAGTGGGGGTTGTTTAGTGGGGGTTGTTTAGTGGGGGTTGTTTAGTCAGGGTTGTTTAGTGGAGGTTGTTTAGTGAGGGTTGTTTAGTCAGGGTTGTTTAGTCAGGGTTGTTTAGTGAGGATTGTTTAGTGGGGGTTGTTTAGTGAGGGTTGTTTAGTGAGGGTTGATTAGGGAGGGTTGTTTACTGGGGGTTGTTTAGTCAGGGTGTTTAGTGGGGGTTGTTTAGTGGGGGTTGTTTAGTCGGCATTGTTTAGTCAGGTTGTTTAGTGGGGGTTGTTTAGTGGGGGTCGTTTAGTGGGGGTTGTTTAGTGGGGGTTGTTTAGTGGGGGTTGTTTAGTCAGGTTGTTTAGCGGGGGTTGTTTAGTGGGGCCTGTTTAGTCAGGGTTGTTTAGTGAGGGTTGATTAGGGAGGGTTGTTTACTGGGGGTTGTTTAGTCAGGGTGTTTAGTGGGGGTTGTTTAGTCGGCATTGTTTAGTCAGGTTGTTTAGTGGGGGTTGTTCAGTGGGGGTCGTTTAGTGGGGGTTGTTTAGTCAGGTTGTTTAGTGGGGGTTGTTTAGTGGGGGTTGTTTAGTGGGGGTTGTTTAGTCAGGTTGTTTAGTGGGGGTTGTTTAGTAAGGGTTGTTTAGTCAGGTTGTTTAGTGAGGGTTGTTCAGTGGGGGTTGTTTAGTCAGGTTGTTTAGTGGGGTTGTTTAGTGAGGGTTGTTTAATGGGGGTTGTTTAGTGGGGGTTGTTTAGTGAGGGTTGTTTAGTGGGGGTTGTTTAGTGAGGGTTGTTTAGTGGGGGTTGTTTAGTCAGGTTGTTTAGTGGGGGTTGTTCAGTGGGGGTTGTTTAGTCAGGTTGTTTAGTGGAGGTTGTTCAGTGGGGGTTGTTTAGTGAGGGTTGTTTAGTGGGGGTTGTTTAGTCAGGTTGTTTAGTGGAGGTTGTTCAGTGGGGGTTGTTTAGTGAGGGTTGTTTAGCGAGGGTTGTTTAGTGAGGGTTGTTTAGTGAGGGTTGTTTACTGGGGGTTGATTAGTGAGGGTTGTTTAGCGAGGGTTGTTTAGCGAGGGTTGTTTAGCGGGGGTTGTTTAGCGAGGGTTGTTTAGTCAGGTTGTTTAGTCAGGGTGTTTAGTGGGGGTTGTTTAGTGAGGGTTGTTTAGTGGGGGTTGTTTAGTCAGGTTGTTTAGTGGGGGTTGTTTAGTGGGGGTTGTTTAGTCAGGTTGTTTAGTCAGGTTGTTTAGTGGGGGTTGTTTAGTGGGGGTTGTTTAGTCAGGTTGTTTAGTCAGGTTGTTTAGTGGGGGTTGTTTAGTGAGGGTTGTTTAGTGGGGGTTGTTTAGTCAGGTTGTTTAGTGGGGGTTGTTTAGTGACGGTTGTTTAGTGGGGGTTGTTTAGTGAGGGTTGTTTAGTGAGGGTTGATTAGTGGGGGTTGTTTAGCGAGGGTTGTTTAGCGGGGGTTGTTTACTGAGGGTTGTTTAGTGAGGGTTGTTTACTGGGGGTTGATTAGCGAGGGTTGTTTAGCGAGGGTTGTTTAGCGAGGGTTGTTTAGCGAGGGTTGTTTAGTGAGGGTTGTTTAGTGGGGGTTGTTTAGTGAGGGTTGTTTAGTGGGGGTTGTTTAGTGGGGGTTGTTTAGCGAGGATTGTTTAGCGAGGGTTGTTTACTGGGGGTTGATTAGCGAGGGTTGTTTAGCGAGGGTTGTTTAGCGAGGGTTGTTTAGTGAGGGTTGTTTAGTGGGGGTTGTTTAGTGAGGGTTGTTTAGTGAGGGTTGTTTACTGGGGGTTGTTTAGTGGGGGTTGTTTAGTGAGGGTTGTTTAGTGGGGGTTGTTTAGTGAGGGTTGTTTAGTGGGGGTTGTTTAGTGGGGGTTGTTCAGGGGGGGTTGTTTAGTGGGGGTTGTTTAGTGGGGGTTGTTCAGTGGGGGTTGTTTAGTGAGGGTTGTTCAGTGGGGGTTGTTTAGTGGGGGTTGTTTAGTCAGGTTGTTTAGTCAGGTTGTTTAGTGGGGGTTGTTTAGTGGGGGTTGTTTAGTGGGGGTTGTTTAGTCAGGTTGTTTAGTGGGGGTTGTTTAGTGGGGGTTGTTTAGTCAGGTTGTTTAGTGGGGGTTGTTTAGTGAGGGTTGTTTATTGAGGGTTGTTTAGTGAGGGTTGTTTACTGGGGGTTGTTTAGTGGGGGTTGTTTAGTGAGGGTTGTTTATTCGGGGTTGTTTAGTGGGGGTTGTTTAGTGAGGGTTGTTTAGTGGGGGTTGTTTAGTCAGGTTGTTTAGTGGGGGTTGTTTAGTGGGGGTTGTTTAGTGAGGGTTGTTTAGTGGGGGTTGTTTAGTGGGGGTTGTTTAGTCAGGTTGTTTAGTGGGGGTTGTTTAGTGGGGGTTGTTTAGTCAGGTTGTTTAGTCAGGTTGTTTAGTCAGGTTGTTTAGTGGGGGTTGTTTAGTGGGGGTTGTTTAGTCAGGTTGTTTAGTCAGGTTGTTTAGTGGGGGTTGTTTAGTGAGGGTTGTTTAGTGGGGGTTGTTTCGTCAGGTTGTTTAGTGGGGGTTGTTTAGTGGGGGTTGTTTATTGAGGGTTATTTTAGTGAGTTATTTATTTCTGAAAGTCTCTCAGTCTCCCTCTCTCAGCCCCAGTAAACAGAGTCCAGTGCTGTCCAGCTCACAGCAAACACTAAGTAATGTTTTGGCCTTTCCGAGAGGTCAGAAATGCGCCCTGGAGTAAAATTCTGATGTTTTCACAGTGGAAAACGTTCCTAACAGCCTCAAATTGCACAACAGTTTGAACATGAACAAGTCATTAACTGAAGACTGTGATGGTCTCAGAGTCTCTGCTATTCATCAGTGAGCTGTATTTTTATGCAGAATTCCTTCAGATTGGAATGTTTTCCCGAGATTACGGGCAGATTTGAATCCCCAAAACACGAAATGCCAAATCTAATGATGATGGAGGAGAACGAGAGAACACAGCCAGTAAAGGGCTGCACTCAGGCTTTAGTACAGGACAGCGCTGATCCACACTGAACAGGCCAAGAGCAGCATTATTACACTGATTAATGTACTGAGTACCTCAGCAGATCAGTTTCATCATGTGAATAACTCATCCACTGAGAGCTGCAGACAGATTTAACTGTTTGGCCAGAACACTAGATTTGAACTTATCACCACATGAACAAGTTGATCAGAGATCAACTGATAAGACAAATGTTGAACCTGGTCATTGATCATTGATCAGTGCTATGTTGTTACTTATCATTAACTGCTAACTTTACCTTTTGGTCATCACTGTCACTCATCAGCTCTGTGAGAAGCAGAGAAGTGCAATAATAGACAGTTATCTAAGGCGGGTTTCTCAGCGGTGGTCCTGGAAGCCCACAACCCTGTACTTGTTAGTGTTCTCCTGCTCACAAACACACCTGATGCAACTAATCAGCTCATTAACAGCCCATTAGTGAGGTAAAGTGGCTGATAAAGCAGGAAAAACACTAGAATGTGCAGGACAGTGAGTCTCCAGGAGCAGGAAACACTGACAAACACTGATCTAAAGATCATAAAACACAGTATAGATATAGACAAAACAGTAATATGCCTCAGTTATACTTTAACTTATGTCTAATTCTTTATTTCTGCATAATCTATGTAGGTTTATGTCCAATTATATGCCTTCCTACTGTAATACTGCAATTTCCCTTTGGGATCAATAATGTTCTGTCTATCTATCTATCTGTCTGTCTGTCTGTCTGTCAGTCAGTCAGTCAGTCAGTCAGTCAGTCTGTCTGTCTATCTATCTATCTATCTATCTATCTGTCTCTCTGTCTGTCTGTCTATCTATCTGTCTATCTGTCTGTCTGTCTCTCTCTCTGTCTGTCTGTCTATCTATCTATCTGTCTCTCTGTCTGTCTGTCTCTCTATCTGTCTATCTGTCTGTCTGTCTATCTATCTATCTGTCTGTCTGTCTCTCTATCTGTCTGTCTGTCTGTCTATCTATCTATGTATCTATCTATGGCACTGATGTTCACTGTAGCCCAGAAATCACCAGTTTTATCACTGTGTTATCAGTTGATTTATCTGTGATCAACCTGATTTGCTGTACTGACCAACCTATTATGAATCAGTCTAGAGCCCCCTAGTGGCCACCTCTGATTTATTCACATGATGTTGGTTACTGGTCAATATTTGGTGGCCGCTTAATTTTTTGAACAAAAATGGAAATGAACTGAAAAAAGGTGACATGAAGTCAGAACAAAACCTTGTATCTCCATTTGTGTCATTTTATGCATTTATTTATGTAACTAATTTTGAAAAAGCCATTCAAACAATTTTATGATAAATAGTCAGATAGAAATTGCTCTGAATCACATTCTTACATTAACCTCCATTCAGGTTTTTTCCTCTGTGAAGTCACTGTTTGGAGATAGACGTTTTGTCCCGACAGCAGCCACCTGTATGTATAGTAAAGTATGTGGTCAGCATCTCCAGTCCTGGAGATCCACCTTCCTGCCTTCCTGCAGAGTCTAGTTATAGACCATGATCTGCCTCACCTGCTCCAGCTAATTAAACACTGCAGAAGTTCTTGATTGGCTGGATCAGATGCATTAGTGAGTAGAGCTGTATTTTAGGCCTCGTTCACACTGCCAGCCCACATCCGATTCTTACCATATCCGGATTGAATCCAGATTGATTTTTGATAGTTTGAACAGCAAAAACACATGAAACACATGAAATCGAATTTTTGCAAATCCACATTTGGAGCTGGTTTGAAATGAGACTCCAATCAGATTTTTACAGATGCATCTCAGTCTGGACGCTCAGATCGGATTCCAAAGTGTCTTTTGCGTCACTCACAACACAACAAACAGCGACGATGTCAAATCCAGAGTGATGAAGTGCTGGGAATCAGGAAGAGCTTCAAAGATTCATGATGATGAAGAGAGTTCTGAAGAGTTTGGAGGGGAGATGATGCTCCTCCATCTCTCCTGCATCCGCGTTTGAAATCCACATCACCAGCTTAGCTACGTAGTTACTGACGCCTACGTCGTTACCACGGCAACCCATGCAAATAGACTGGCGATGTCTGGACAAACAAATCAGATCTGATCACTCACAGATAACAGAGCGGACAGTCGACTCAAAAGATCTGATTTGAGAAACAAATCTGATTTACCTGCAGTCTGAACACAGACTAAGATGATGGTTGGACTTGCACTCTGCAGGATGTCCAGAAGGAGCGTTAGTGATCAGCGGTGCAACATGAGGGTCATCTCGTGGTCATATCCTGGTACTACATCCTAGTTGCAGCAGAGATTAACCATAACAGTGAACTCGCCACACATTGTCTCACTTTCTTCTCCCGATCTGGGAACTTTCCGATGTGTCCGGCGTGCGGCAGCCAACGACGTGATATTAACCTCCTGTTCTCAGGGTAACAGAGATGCACATTAAATGTGGGACACAAGTTAAAATGACGTTTTTGTTAAATTAAATAAATTAATAGGGAAAAACAATTAAACTGCTTGGAAATGAACCGAATAACACTGTAATAATGGTGTTACTGGAAGATTTTAATGACTACATTTCACAGAGAGGTTCAGTGTCACTAAGGTGCCCCAAAACACCATTTAAATGGTGGATACAGACATGTTGAGTGTTTTGTGATCATTTAAATGCTAATTTTAATCATTTCATTTTAAGTCAAAGTACTGATCCCTTCACTTTTCATGGAATTAAAAATAACAGTCATTTTATATCTTTAAAAATGGAAAATAAATCTGAACTCTATTCATGAAAAGTGCCACATATTTACCACACAAACTCTACACCAGCACAGGAATAAAAACTGAATTCTAGAACGTCTCCAGCAGAAACTATCAAAGCCGTTAGTTAAGAGACCCTTATTAGTCCCACAACGGGGAAATTTCACCTCCGCATTTAATCCATCTGTGCAGTAAAACCACATACACACTAGTGAACACACACACTAGGGGGCAGTGAGCACACTTGCCCGGAGCGGTGGGCAGCCCTATCCACAGTGCCCAGGGAGCAGCTGGGGGTCAGGTGTCCTGTCGGCTCAGGGGATCAAACCAGCGACCTTCCGGTCACAGGGCTGGTTCCCTAATCTCCAGGCTGTCCATTTTAATCATGTGGAACAAAAGCGATGACGACTGTTTCATCCTGTGTGTGATATTAACCGGTTTCTGTCTCGTTGTAGGGACCTTCGTGACCGTGAGAGATGGAGAACGTCACAGACGTTCCTGCTAAAGGCCTCGTTCTGACGTGTAACCTGACCAACCACGACTTCATCTTCACTGTCATCCCTCTCGTCTACAGCTGCAACTTCCTGCTGGGCATTGTGGGTAACAGCATGGTGGTGGCGGTCATCTACTACCACCTGAAGCTGAAGACGGTGGCGAATGTCTTCGTGCTGAATTTAGCGCTGTCGGACCTGACGTTCCTCATCACCCTGCCCATGTGGGCCACCTACACGGCTCTGGGCTACGACTGGCCGTTTGGAGACTTCCTCTGTAAGGCTGTGGCGGGTTTAGCCTTCTTCACGCTTTACGCTAGCGTGTTTTTCCTCACGGCTCTTAGCATCGACCGATATTTAGCCATCGTCCACCCCGTGGAGTCCCGGCAGTGCCGGACGGTGGCGTACGCTTGGTGCGTGTGCGCTCTGGTTTGGCTTTTCGCCTTCACCCTCAGCCTGCCGATGACGTACATCCGCAAAACGCACTTCATCAAGCACGCCAACGTGACCGTGTGCGGCCTGCTGGACGCAGAACACCAGAGCTTACTGGCCGCTCTGAGCCTGATGAAGGCCGTTTTCGGCTTCCTGTTGCCCCTAGTCATCATCCTCACGTGTTACTCTCTGATTGGCCGAGCACTGCTGGAGGCTGGGCAGATCCAGAAGAGTTCCAGGATGCAGGGGGATGAAGTTCTGCGGATGCTGGCGGCCGCCGTCCTCTCGTTTTTCCTCTGCTGGGCTCCTCACCAGGTCTTTAACTTCATGGAAGCCTTGCTAATGCTGAAACAGATCAGCGACTGCGCTGTAGTCGCGGTGATCGACACGGCCATGCCCTTCGCCATCTGCGTCGCCTTCTTCAACAGCTGCATGAACCCCATCCTGTACGGCTTCGTGGGGAAGAACTTCCGCAGGAGCCTCCTGAAGCTGCTGAGATGTTTCTCCTCCAGCTCCACTCTGAATCACCCCAACCTCAGCACCAAGATGAGCACCCTGTCCTACAGAGCGTCCGAAACAGCGCAGAGTGTGGAGAGGAAGAGCACAACGCTGCCACGAGACAAGTGAACATTCACTGGAGCTACCAGGCTAATGTGGCTAACAAGTAATTAGCATTTAGTTTAGCGCTAGTTTACATACAGCAGTGTGTCACATCAAGGCTATTAAAGATTACTGAACAACTCCACGCTCTGATGATGGTTGATGCTAACTGGTGGGTTATAAGCCTCCATTAAGCTATACAACGATCAGCCATAACATTCTGACCACATTGTCCATTTTATCAGCTCCACTTACTATATAGGTGCACTTTGTAGTTCTACAGTTACAGACTGTAGTCCATCTGTTTCTCTGATACTTTGTTAGCCCCCTTTTACCCTGTTCTTCAGTGGTCAGGACCCCCATGGACCCCCACAGAGCAGGTACTATTTGGGTGGTGGATCATTCTCAGCACTGCAGCAACACTGGTGGTGTGTTAGTGTGTGTTGTGCTGGTCTGAGTGGATCAGACACAGCAGTGCTGCTGGAGTTTTTAAACACTGTGTCCACTCACTGTCCACTGCTGCACAGTTTGTGTTGGTCATCCTCCAGTCCTTCATCAGTGGTCACAGGACGCTGCCCACAGGACGCTGTTGGCTGGATATTTTTGGTTGGTGGACTATTCTCAGTCCAGCAGTGACTCTGAGGTGTTTCAAAACTCCAGCAGCACTGCTGTGTCTGATCCACTCAGACCAGCACAACACACCACCACCACATCAGTGTCACTGCAACAAGGAGGTGGCCAGAATGTTATGCCTGATTGGTGTATTAGCTTCATAATCCAGTGCTAAAACTGAAGAGGCAAACATGTCGGAGCTCTTCGACCACATATGTTCTACATGCGTGGAAATGCCTGATGCCACAAAGCTAACAAGTAATGGAAGCTTATGCTCCACCAATTAGCTTGTTGCTAACTGCATCACACACTTGCCTCAAACATGCTTGTGAAGTTGGTGTCCCTGTTTACCAGCTTCTTATTCTAATTCTCCGTTCCACCTTAAATGACGCAGCAGTTGGGTCATTCTACAGAAACGTCCATCTTTGTGTCCCTAGCGTTTACAGATATATTACACTTAAAAACATGTTTGGGTTACACACACACCTTCTAAGCCGCTTATCCTTCTGGGTCGCGGTGAGGTGCTGGAGCCTATCCCAGCTGTCATCGGGCGGAAGGCAGGATACACCCTGGACAGGTCGCCAGTCCATCGCAGGGCAGACAGACAGACATACACATTCGCACCTAGGGGCAATTTAGCAGCTCCAGTTGGCCTGACAGCATGTCTTTGGACTGTGGGAGGAAACCAGAGAACACACACACGCAGACACGGGGAGAACAGGCAAACTCCACACAGAAAGGACCCTGGTCACCTGGCCAGGGAATCGAACCCAGACCATTCTTGCTGTGAGGCGACAGCGCTACCCACTGCACCACTGTGCCGCCCCGTTGTTTGGGTTACAATTTTTTTATATTTTAAAATAAAACAGTAAGTTATTTGAACAATTCCACCTTCTTGAGCCTCAATTTAGCAATATTGGTTTTAAATCTATCATATAGAATTACAATCACCACAGAAGAGCTCGTCCCCACAGTCATGTGTAAATATCATAAAGAAAACAAATGCCAAATAAATATTATAAAATACATAATGAAAGTTGTCCCCAGGAGTCGTGTCACTGGTGTTACTGCATAAAAAATCTCTTATTTTGAAATAAAAGTCACACTGATGACATCACTCGACTTCCTTTTCCCTGTTTTCTGAGGATCTATGAAGAAAAGCTCATGGTGAGTCCACTGTGTCTTTCAGTTATCAGAGATTTTCTCATTTAGCTCATGATTTCATATGAAGCTTTTAGCTGAAGTCACTGGTGTGACCGACTTTATTCTGAGGTAACTGTGAAAAAAATAGAATACAAATGGATTAAATTCCATATTTTAGTGGATTTTCCATGACTGACAACATGTGGTTTGATGTTCTGTAGCAGTTATTCTGTAAAATGCATTGTTCATTAAAATGTCTCTGGTGTTCCTTTATTATGTGGAACACCAATGAGGATCGGTAACACCAGTGACTCCTATGGACAGATAGAGAAGTGGACGTTTATGTAGAATGACCCAGTTGCATTCCGGCGCCTTAAGGTGGAACAGAAAAGCTAATTGAACGTGTTTGTGTGATTTCTGACGCTGTGTGTGGTGCTGTTCTTTGTAAACATGGACTAAGTTAGATGCTGATTACATGTTAGCTACATCGGCCTCGTAGCTCCAGAGCTAAAACTACAGAGGGAAACTCCAGACGCCAAACACCGACTGTGTTTGGGGTAAAAGGGAAACTGGAACAGGAACAATATTACACTGTTAAACAGTTTAAACACTGATTTTAACCGATTGTTATGATGTAAAGAGACTCTGTTCATTTATATTCAGGTTCATGTGTTTGTAATAAATGGCTTCCTATAATAATAATAATAATAATAATAATAATGTGTGGGATGAAAAGTGACCGATGTTAAAGTCTGTTAAAGAGACCAAACCCTACGCTTTCACTGTGTAGAGCTCCACTCATAACATCTGTGTGTTTAAGTGCAAAGAAGTCATCATGATGTTTTCTGACAGTTAAACAGGCTGTTTCTGTTACTGTGCCTTTAACAGTGTGTATGTAAATGAGCTCTGTTCTGATTGGCCACTCATTTAAAAAGCAGTCTGGGCTGAAACATAACTTCAGCGTGAATGGGAGGGGCTAAGCAGATGTAGGTTGAATGGGTGGGGTTAAACCGCTGTAGACTGAATGTTTTGGTTTTTATGACATCACAAAAACATGTTTAAAAGTTTGTTTAATTTTCATATGAACGGTACATTTTAAACCTTTAACAATGTTTACAAACTTCATCACACTCTCATTTCAGAAAAGGGAGGAAAATCCATTTTTTCTATGGTTTTGGCCCTTTAAAGGCGTAATGACTGAATTTATGATGACTAATGATTGTGATTTATGATGGATGTTATACATAAATAAATATTTATATGTGGCGCAAAATTGAATAAATCTGATTGTTTAATCTACAACAATAAAATGTTTGTATTAAGTCACTTCTGAGGACTCCATAAACCTCTCTTTGTGATTGGTTGTTAGCAAACACAAACATTACAGCATCCCTGTTAAATAAAATAAAAAAAAGTTAAAAATCTAAAACTAAATAGTCCACAACACATTTTTTTAGATTTTCCACAATTTTACCATCAGCAATACATATAAAAACACTGAATTACACAGAAATTTGGAAAATCGGTGGAGCTCCCCTTTAACAACAAGCAGCAGTTCTCCAAGCTGCCGCGAGGGGGCTCCAAATCACAACTCACCATCCGCAGCGTTAAAAACATGAACATGAGCGCGGATTGATTTCATATCTTCAAAATAAAAGCTGATCCATATTATAATGTTATTTTAATACTCATAATAAAATAAAGCAGAAGTTTATTTCAATCTGACCTCAAATTCAGCTGCAATTCAGATACAAGACTTTAAATTTATGCTTCAGAATTTGTATAATAAGTATTAATATAAATAATGTAATTATTATAATTCTAACGCTGCATCCAGATGGACTGTGATGCACTTGGTGGTGGTGGGGGGTGCTGGTGGTGGTGGTGGTGGTGGTGGTGGGGGGGGATGTGTGTATGTGACTGTGGGTGTGTCCTGTACAGTCAGAGATCACATGACCTCTAAGAGTCATTGCTGCAGCAGTATAAACAGGCTATAAGCACGCAGACTCCCCCTCTGCCTGTCTGTCTTTCTGTCTCTCTCTCATCCTCTCCTGCGGTGGTGACGCTGCTGTGGTTGGTGTTGGTGTCTCCGGCTCATGGCAGGTAGGAGAAAGAGAGGAAATGAACAGAATAAAAGGACAACAGAGGCTTTAAAAGCTGCAGGGTTAGCTCGGTTAGCTCGGCTAACAAGTTGGCCTCTGCTTCGCTTTCGAATTCTCCGTTCCACCTTAAATGGCGCAGCTGTTACATTGTAACTGCTACGCCATTTAAGGTGGAACGGAGAATTCGAAAGAGAAGCCAACTTCGCTCGCAGTGTAACTAATATTTGTTTCAGTAGACTCTTCCTGTTTATCAGCCATCTCTGAATGTTTACCGCAGCTTTTCTTCTGTAATTAAACCGTAATTATTCTCCAGCGCTTACTTTAAGGTACAGTTGCGGTACTGGATTCTGATTGGCTGAATCCGCACAACCGCTGAGTTCAGTATTAATGCGCCGACCCCCTGCGAAGGACTGATAAAGGGGAACTCCACCGATCTTCTAAAATTCCCTCCATAACTCAGTGTGTGAGATGTAATCAGAGTGATTCAGAGTGGTTTGGTGTGAAATGGTTCAGATGTCTTTACAGTGGTGGTGATAGGAACCAGGGGTCGCCATGACTACAACACAAATATAGACATTTTATTTACTATCCAGAACCACCAGTGAACCTACACGAGTCTTCTGAGTTTATATGGAATGTTGATGGAAAATAGTGGAAAATCTGAAATAGTAAGTTTTCTTTGGGGACTATTTTGCCTCACAGCGCCCTGCATGTATCCCTCCACCATGAGTGGAGTTTAAGTTCTCTAAACTATCATAAAACAGTGTCTCAGTCATCAGGCAGTGAATTCATAACCATTTCATGTAGGAACTTTCTGTGAGGGAGCTTTTAGAGGTGGACGTCTGGTTCCTATCACCACCACTGTGAACAGTTCTGACTGTGGAACAGAACGTTTCACACCAAACCACTCCAAACCACTCTGAACCGCTCTGTTCACATCTTAGCTACTTAATTATGTAGATATTTTGTAAAAATTGTCAGAAAAATGATTTTATTTCAGGTATGTCTGTTCCATTACTCCCCTCCCTTTCCTATGCCATAATAGTCGTAATAATAATAATTATTATTATAGTAATAATCATAGTAAGAAGTCACTGTAACACACAGCCTTAAGTGGATTGTTGCATTAGTGATCTATAATAATTGTGTATAATATTTCCATAGTGTTCTTATAGTAATCAATAATAGTTATGTGCTGTTCTGAAAACTACATTGTTATTAATGTGTATCTTTATCATAAAGGTGTATAAGTGACGTGTGTGGTGTGTGTGTGTGTGTGGTGTGTGTGTGGTGTGTGTGTGTGTGGTGTGTGTGTGTGTGTGTGTACTCAGACCAGGCCTTTGTCACTCTTGCCACCAATGATAACTACGCTAAAGGAGCCATGGTTCTGGCTCGGTCCCTGAGGAACCATGGCACGAGCCGCAAACTCGCTGCTCTGATCGGGCCGCATGTTTCAGAACCATCCAGGTAAGGGGAACAAGCCTGACCATCTTTAATAACCATAAAAATTATCTTAATAATCAGTACAGATCATAATAATCAATAATCTGTCATATCTGCTGGTGATCTTTAACCCAGCGTCAATACAGAATGAACTTCAGAGCCAGAGAGCAGCGGAATGAGGACCTTTCATTTGGTCATGTATGTAAACGGGTGTAGTGTAACCATGGGAACGACCATGGAAATTAGCATATCGTAACCGTGGAAACGAGTGTGAATTGACTCTGGGAATGGGTATAGTGTAACCATGGAAATGATTGTGGATTGGCCATGGTCAAGGATGTAACGTAACCATGGGAACTTAGCATAACTGTGAAAATTGGTATATTGTAGCCATGGAAATGGCTGTAGCATGACTTGGAAACAGTGCAGCGTAACCATGGGAACGGGTGCGTTTGAGAGAGATGTTTATCAGTCAGCCCACATAACGTTTCTATTTCCATCGTCTGGATTAAGAGAGCCTGACGAATGGCTCCAGGCCCGTCTCCCAGAGTCCAGCTGCTGGAGATGAGGTTCTCTGTTCTGCAGCTCTGTGATTCAGATGATCTGCTCTAGCTCTCCTCCTATTGGACAGACAGAGTTCAACATTAAGTTCTCTGACTAACTGAGTTGTGTTGTGTTGTAGAGCGGTGCTCCGTAAACTGTACGATGAGGTCCGGCTGGTGGACGTGA
Source organism: Colossoma macropomum (assembly GCF_904425465.1). Classification (NCBI taxonomy): domain Eukaryota; kingdom Metazoa; phylum Chordata; class Actinopteri; order Characiformes; family Serrasalmidae; genus Colossoma; species Colossoma macropomum. The sequence goes on from NW_023494786.1 coordinate 35,129,828, forward strand.
TGGACAGTGGAGATAAAGCTCACCTGGCTCTGATGAAGCGTCCTGACCTTGGGGTCACCTTCACCAAACTGCACTGCTGGACCCTCACGCACTACAGCAAGTGTGTGTTCATGGATGCAGACGCGCTGGTGAGGAGAACAGCTACATTACACCTGTGGTTTAGCCCCACCCATTCAGTCTACAGCAGTTTAGCTCCACCATTCAGTCTACAGCAGTTTAGCTCCGCCCATTCAGCCTACAGCAGTTTAGCTCCACCATTCAGTCTACAGCAGTTTAGCTCCACCATTCAGCTACAGCAGTTTAGCTCCACCATTCAGCTACAGCAGTTTAGCTCCACCATTCAGCTACAGCAGTTTAGCTCCACCATTCAGCTACAGCAGTTTAGCTCCACCATTCAGTCTACAGCAGTTTAGCTCCACCATTCAGCTACAGCAGTTTAGCTCCACCATTCAGTCTACAGCAGTTTAGCTCCACCATTCAGCTACAGCAGTTTAGCCCCACCATTCAGTCTACAGCAGTTTAGCTCCACCATTCAGCTACAGCAGTTTAGCCCCACCATTCAGCTACAGCAGTTTAGCTCCACCATTCAGCTACAGCAGTTTAGCCCCACCATTCAGCTACAGCAGTTTAGCTCCACCATTCAGTCTACAGCAGTTTAGTCCCACCATTCAGTCTACAGCAGTTTAGCCCCACCATTCAGTCTACAGCAGTATTTGTGTGTTATGTTCTTTCCTGTTTTCAGGTTGTGTGTAATGTAGATGACCTGTTTGAGCGTGAAGAGTTGTCGGCGGCTCCTGACCCCGGGTGGCCCGACTGCTTTAACTCTGGCGTGTTTGTGTTCCGGCCGTCCGTCGAAACGTACGAAAAACTCCTGACGTTCTGCACAGAGAACGGCAGCTTCGATGGTGAGCAGCTCAGATTCATCACCACATTCGTGATTAGATGAAGATGAGTTGATGTGTCTTTTACTTCAAAACCAAACACGTTCTGTAAGATTCACATGATCCACTCAGTCATTCTGACAGACATCATATTATTGGTCAGTGTTATTTTGCTCCACCCACTGGTGCACAGTGATGTCATCAAAAATCAGATGTTTGAGAGGCGGGGCAAAAGTCGCTACATTTTGATGGACGATTGCAGAAAAACAAGAATTCAGTATTGTAATGAATTTGACATCATAATTCATGCTGAGGAAGAGGAATTCCATCGTTTTTTCAAAATTCCTCCATAACTCAGTGTGTGAGATGTAATCAGAGTGACTCAGAGTGGTTTGGTGTGAAATGGTTCAGATGTCTTTACAGTGGTGGTGATGGGAACCAGGGGTCGCCATGACTACAACACAAATATAGACATTTTATTTACTATCCAGAACCACCAGTGAACCTACACGAGTCTTCTGAGTTTATATGGAATGTTGATGATGGAAAATAGTGGAAAATCTGAAATAATAAGTTTTCTTTGGGGACTATTTTGCCCACAGCGCCCTGCATGTATCCCTCCACCATGAATGGAGTTTAAGTTCTCTAAACTATCATGAAACAGTGTCTCAGTCATCAGGCAGTGAATTCATAACCATTTACTGTAGTAACTTTCTGTGAGGGAGCTTTTAGAGGTGGACGTCTGGTTCCTATCACCACCACTGTGAACAGTTCTGACTCGGTAAGTTTATCTAGAACGGAGCGTTTCACACCAAACCGCTCTGAACGACTCTGATTTACATCTTAACCACTGAATTACACAGAACATTTTGGGAAGTGGGTGGAGTTCCTCTTTAAAGCTTCTCATTCACTCTAATCTCATTGACTTCAGTGCATTAAGTTTGCTAATCTTCTGAAGGCCTGGATTTCTGTCTGGACGCTTTTGTTTCTCAGACTCAGTGGAGTTAAATACGTCTCGATCTTTATCACTGAACACTCAGCAGAGGGGTTTGTTTTTTCGTGCCCCTGCTGACCTTTCCGAGTTATTTTAGTGGTGGATGTTGAACAGGATTAGACTGGTCACTCCTCCTCGTCCCTCTGGGGTTTATCTCCTCTCCGCTGTGTGGATCATTCATGAGAAGCCTAAATGCTCAGAGTCTCCTTTAAAAGATAACCGCTGGTTTTTAGGCAGCTGGGTGGCAAAGTCATTTCCTCTAAAGAGGAACCGACTTTGTTCGTCTAACACAGGAAGTGCAGAAGTTTGAGCAGAATTTGGCGAGAATATGGAGAGTGAACTGGCACCACAGCGCGGACCCTTAACTTAACATTAAACATGCTTTATTACCTGTTTATGATCTATGATGTGTTTAGGTTGTAACTCATTTAGACAGTCATTTCACCTTCAAACGTTTATTAAATCTGCTGCAAGTGTTTTAGTTCCTAGCCGGTGATCATCAATGCAGTTCCTGTTTGTTTTTGTGGTTTTTATCATAAACCTCATTTTATCACATTCACTCATTCACTGCATGTCAGAGATCAAACAGAGATGAAACGACGGCCAGTAAAAACTTCACTTTTTAGTCATAAAAGCTTAACTGTCAGTGGGAATTTTATTAATGATTTATAACTGATTCTTTATTAATTCTTTAACTGTGAAGACCAGTTTACAGACTGTAGGCTCTGATAGAACAGCACTGGCTGCCTAAGGTTTACTCTAGAACAGCACCGGCTGCCTAAGGTTTACTCTAGAACAGCACCGGCTGCCTAAGGTTTACTCTAGAACAGCACCAGCTGCCTAACTTTTACTCTAGAACAGCACCAGCTGCCTAAGGTTTACTCTAGAACAGCACCAGCTGCCTAAGGTTTACTCTAGAACAGCACCGGCTGCCTAAGTTTACTCTAGAACAGCACCGGCTGCCTAAGTTTACTCTAGAACAGCACCGGCTGCCTAAGTTTACTCTAGAACAGCACCGGCTGCCTAAGTTTTACTCTAGAACAGCACTAGCTGCCTAAGTTTTACTCTAGAACAGCACTGGCTGCCTAAGTTTACTCTAGAACAGCACCGGCTGCCTACGTTTTACTCTAGAACAGCACTAGCTGCCTAACTTTTACTCTAGAACAGCACTAGCTGCCCAAGGTTTACTCTAGAACAGCACCGGCTGCCTAAGTTTACTCTAGAACAGCACTAGCTGCCTAAGCTTTACTCTAGAACAGCACCGGCTGCCTAAGTTTTACTCTAGAACAGCACCGGCTGCCCTAAGGTTTACTCTAGAACTGCACTAGCTGCACCTTCAGCACTAGCTGCCTAACTTTTACTATAGAACAGCACCGGCTGCCTAAGCTTTACTCTAGAACTGCACTAGCTGCCCAAGTTTTACTCTAGAACAGCACCAGCTGCAGCGTCAGAGAACAGTTTAAAGAATCCGAGGCCCCAACCAAAGAAGTGGCCGAATAACGAGCCCTTTTTACGGTGAACTTGTGGGTGATGAGTCCAGCTGTCAACCACTGGAACTTCATAATTGCTCATGTGATGCTGGCGAAGACAAAACTGAAGCTGCGGGAGCGACTGGCGTTCGCTGGCCGCTGCGTGACGCTCTGTTCTTTTGCACATGTGGGTCAGTTTAGGAGCTGATCTGTTCAGACTGACGTCGCATACAGATCACATTTAGAAGATGATCTGAACAGCCAAACAAAAAACTCGGATTTGGTGAGAAAATCAGATTTGGGCCACTTTTACCTGCTGTGTGCTGTTTGAGTGGTTTCAGGAGGCTTCTGAGTGGGTCTGGGGGGTTATGTGTGGTTTTGGGGGGTTATGTGTGGTTCTGGGGGGGTTATGTGTGAGTTTAGGGGGGTTTTGTTGCAACTATACACCTAAAGCAAAGTCTGAAGGTCACGGCTGCTTCACTCCTGTTATCGCCCAGAGTGTATTGTGATGTATGGGGCACTAAAAAGATCAGGGTCAGAGGTCAGGGTCTGAGTTACAACACCCTCCTGCACTTGTGGCTAACGGCTGAGAACCAGCAGAGCTGTGGGAACATTTCTGCTCTGGTGGACGTCCACGTTTCCGCTGGTTTTGACCATGAGATGGTCCCTGTTGGCCCCCCTTATCTGAGCCTTATTTTTGGAGCAAACACTCCATCCAATCGGATCGACGGTCCTTCTAACCAGTGAATGCAGCTACTCTAAGGTCAAGCTGACACAGCTCGTATAATCTCCTTAGAAAAGCACTGACCAATAGAATGGGACACACATGATCCTAAGGTCTCCATGTCCAGTGTGGGCTAGAGGGGTATAAAGCCCCCCAGCACTGGGCTGTGGAGCAATAGAACCGTGTTCTCTGGAGTGATGGAGCTCCATCCAGTACCTTTGGGATGAGTTGGAGTGATCCAGAACTGACCATCCAGCATCAGTACCTGACCTCACTAATGCTCAATCAAATCCTTACAGCAATGTTCAACATCTAGAAGGTCTTCCCAGAAGAGTAGAGGCTGTTACTGCAGCACAGACTCACTATTAACACCATTTCAGAGGAAACTCAGGAGTCCACAGGCGCTGTGGGCTGTGGATCAGCACTAACCTCCACCTTCAGAAACACAAACACTGACCGACTCTCAGGACTCTCAGCTTCTTACAGGGTTATTGATGTAAGTGAAGCTGTTCAGATCTGACTGTTATGAAGCTGAAAGAACAGGACTGGGTTCCACAGGTTTGAGTGAGTTTGTATTTAAGTTTGTGTGTAAAGTCTTTATTAAACCTTTACTAACAATAAAACTGTCCTTTCACTAAATTCAGTTTCAAAACCCGTAGGGCTGCACCGATACCACCTTTTACCTTCAGTATCAGCCGATACCGATATGAACTCTGTCTAACTTAACTAGCTTAAGTCCTGAGATAGTCCTGATTTATACACTCATACTTTTAAATACTTTGGTTGTGTTCTGTTGTCACAATAAAAGTTCTCAGGTTTTGACATCTGAAAATGTCTGATGTTCTTTACATTGGAAATGTAAAGAACTTTACTTCTTCTACTTTTTTACTTGGAAAGAATTCTGGTTCCATTGACTTACATTAAAAGTAAAGTAGGTTTTTTCCTTCTTCTGTAAAGTTACCATTTTGGAAATACAAGGTTTTGTTCTGACAGCAGTGATATAGATATTAGTTAGCTATATATATATAATATAGTATTTAGCTATTTTTGCTGGGTGTCATATTGTTCAGTTTTGTTTACTATTTTGCATAATAGTGAAGATATTTCAAATTTGTTTTGGTTGTTGAAGATGGTTCTTGATAAAAAGTGAAGTGACATCCCAGAATAATATGACACTATTATAAAAGCAGATTTATGTTTGTATCAAAAATGGCTTTATTTCAAAATACAAAAATACATGCACTGCAGTTTTATTTAAACTGATATTTTGGCCGCGCTGTAGAATAATTACAGTAATGAATTAATGATTATCATTATTATTATTATTATTATTATTATTATTATAACCCCTGCAGTGGCGATATGTTGTGATGTGATGTGTTGTGTTGTTTTGTGTTGAGATGTGATGTATTGCGAATTGTTGTGATGTGATGTGATGCGTTGCGATGTGATGTGTTGCGATGTGATGTGTTGTGATGTGATGTGTTGCGATGTGATGTGTTGCGATGTGATGTGATGCGTTGCGATGTGATGTGTTGCGATGTGATGTGTTGTGATGTGATGTGTTGCGATGTGATGTGTTGCGATGTGATGTGTTGTGATGTGTTGCGATGTGTTGTGATGTGTTGCGATGTGATGTGTTGTGATGTGATGTGTTGCGATGTGATGTGTTGTGATGCGTTGCGATGTGTTGCAATGTGATGTGATGTGTTGCGATGTGATGTGTTGTGATGTGTTGCGATGTGATGTGTTGCGATGTGATGTGTTGTGATGTGTTGCGATGTGATGTGTTGTGATGTGTTGCGATGTGATGTGTTGTGATGCGTTGTGATGTGATGCGTTGCGATGTGTTGCGATGTGATGTGTTGCGATGTGTTGTGTTGTGATGTGTTGCGATGTGATGTGTTGTGATGCGTTGTGATGTGATGCGATGTGTCGTGATGTGTTGTGATGTGATGTGTTGTGATATGTTGTGATGTGTTGTGATGTGTTGAGATGTGTCGTGATGCGATGTGATGTGTTGTGATGTGATGCGATGTGTTGCGATGTGATGTGTTGCGATTTGTTGTGATGTGGTGTTGTGTTGCGATGTGTTGCGATGTGTTGTGATGTGATGTGTTGTGATGTGATGTGTTGCGTTGTGATGTGTTGCGATTTGTTGTGATGTGGTGTTGTGTTGCGATGTGTTGTGATGTGATGTGTTGTGATGTGTCGTGATGTGATGTGTTGCGATTTGTTGTGATGTGATGTGTTGTGATGTGTTGTGTTGTGTTGTGATGTGTTGTGATGTGTTGTGATGTGATGTGATGTGTTGCGATGTGTTGTGCAGGTGGGGATCAGGGGGTCCTGAACAGTTTCTTCAGCGACTGGGCCACAGCAGACATCTCCAAACACCTTCCCTTCATCTACAACCTCAGCAGCATCGCCATCTACACCTACCTCCCCGCCTTCAGACAGTGAGTACACGATCCAGTCCTTTCAGATCAGAGACACGGCTGGGTCTGCTCGTTAAGCTCCTCCTCCTTTAATAACGAGTTTAATCAGTGCTGTTATCACGTTTATTTTGATCTCGTTTCGCTCTGAATGTGTTTGCATGTCCGCTCAGAAACGTCCGCAGCGCATCAGCAGTAAAGGCGGCGCGGAGCTTCTTTAACACAGTGAGAGGAAACCTGACCCATTTTACCATCACTGGTGTTCTACAGTCTGATTGGCTGTGTTTGATTCTACTGTAAAACACTCAGCTATTACCAGATCACATTAACTGGATTCTCTATTACTGCACAGTATTAACTCACTGGAATCCACTGGAATCCACTAAAATCCACTGCGCTGTGAAATGGACTGCTATTCTGCTCACAGGAACCACAGAGTGACAGGTGAAGTTAGAACCCGGTTCTGCAAAAACTGAGGAACTGGCAACTAAATAGGCTAAAAGGTAGCTAACATAGGCTGAAATATACACTCAGCGGTTTGACTGGATAAAAATAAGCAGTTTAAACTTCATTAGAAGTATAATTCTGGATTTCTGGACAGGCAACCAAAAACTTGGACAATCAAGAGAAATCCAGAATGGGGGGCAAACTTAATTGTGTGGCACCGTTAGCTCAGTGCTAACACAGCACAGGAAAGTCACACTGAGATGCTAGCTGGAATTAGCACTCTCTTTGTTGTGCTAATTTGGTGAGATGGATCAATTATTATTGCAATTGTTGCCAATTATAACATTAAAATAAGTGTTTCATCATATTTTATGTTGTCGCTGTTTTATAAAATCATAAAATAAGCCTGTAAAGCGCGTATTTATGTAGTAAGGTGGGTTTTTTTGTCTCTTTTGTTTTGTTTTGTTTTGTTTTCGTAACAAAAAAATCCACAAGCAAAATGTTGCGTATCAACATGAGTGAAAATGAGTTTGCAAGATATTTTGGGCAATTTGATACAAAACATTTTGCTTGCAGATTTTATTTTTATTTGAAACTTTTGGGCACAAAATAATTCCAAACAAGGTGCTTTAATAAGTGTTAAAGTGCAGATAAAAAATAAAAAATAATTCAAATCGAAAGAAAAGTTGAAGAAGCTAAAAGCTCAGTGTACCTCCTGACGCCGTCACAGTGCAGGACCGTCTGTGTTGTTTTATTCTGAACTCCAGTCACTGGTCAGTGTGTCTGAGCAGGTCTGATGTAACCACTGAGCAGCAGTTAGAGGTGATGAGGTCACAGTCCTGTCTGTACTGCAGCGGTCGGTAACAGGAGCCGAGTTTGGGGGGTGGGGTGGGGTGGGGGGGCTCTTGTTCTTGGCTTTGACCCCTTGGCATGCAGACACCAGTTCCTTTAAATAGCAGCTTTATTCTGGGGTCCTTATACCGCCTGACTGCCGCTTCAGTCACGTCTGCACATGATCTGTTTTCCGTAGCGGTGGTCACTCCGTCCTGAGACCCTCGGTGAGGGTCTGTTTGTCTTCACTATACGCTGAATTTATGACTTACGGTTCCAGCAGCACCTGCCAGTGTTGGTTCTGTTCATATCCACACTGATCACAGAGCCCAGGTTGTTTAGTGAAGACTCTAAGATGGTTTTCCAACATTTTGGATGATGTTCGTTTTCTGCCACTTAGCTCTGTGACTCTGGGGGTCTGCTGTTGGAGTGGCACTGACGTTTTTAAATAAATAGTCCTAGTCCTGAGATCTGATTGGCTGAGCTGAGCTCTAAGCTGATGTGAAGTCCTCGATACACTCAGCTACGACCCACACAGAGACCGAATGCTGTATTACTGCGTGACTCACTAAACTCTGGTGGTGTTGATGTCCTGGTCTCTGACTGTTCGACTGAGTGCGCTGATGAAGTAGCTCTGTCTTCAAACCCTGTTGGAAATATTATCTGTACGATATGAGAGCAGACGAGTGCCACAGTCGTATTTACTCGAGTGAAGCTCAGTGTTTTTGAAGAGCCCTGAGTTTCTGAGTCAACAAAAAAAGCAGCAGCAGCCGCTGGTAGAATCTCATTAACCGCTGCTCTTTATGTTTGCAGTGACTCATAATGATCAGACTCTTTTTAGTGACACAAAAACAAAAGATAACAAAAATGTAATTATGTCCAGAACATCTGCTGTTTTTACCAGCCAAACTTGAGCACATAGTTATATATTTGACCTCCTAAGTCATAAGAACTTCAGAGGAGAACCTGAAGACGGTATAAGAATCTAGTTCTGTTTAAACTGAGGAGCTGAGAGCTTATTTTCTTACCTAGGCCTACAATAATCAGCTAGCTGAGCGGCTTAAAGGTGGCTGACTGGCTTAAAGGTGGCTGACCGGCTTAAAGATGGCTGACAGGCTAAAAGTTGGCTGATAGGCTTAGAGTTACTTGACAAGCTAAAAGACGGCTGACAGGCTTAAAGGTCACTGACAGGCTTAAAGGTCACTGACAGGCTTAAAGTTCACTGACAGGCTTAAAGTTCACTGACAGGCTTAAAGGTGCCTGACAGGCTTAAAAGGTCACTGACAGGCTTAAAGGTCGCTGATAAACTTAGGGGTGCCTCAAAGGCTTAAAGGTGCTTGACAGGCTTAAAGACGGATGACCACCTTAAAGGTGGCTGACAGGCTTAAAGACGGATGACCAGCTTAAAGGTGGCTGACAGGCTTAAAGACGGATGACCAGCTTAAAGGTGGCTGACAGGCTTAAAGGTGGCTGACAGGCTTAAAGGTGGCTGATAAGCTTAGGGGTGCCTGACAGGCTTAAAGGTGGCTGACAGGCTTAAAGGTGGCTGACAGGCTTAAAGGTGGCTGATAAACTTAGGGGTGCCTGACAGGCTTAAAGGTGCTTGACAGGCTTAAAGGTGCCTGACAGGCTATAAGATGGCTGACGGACTAAAAGACGGCTGACAGGCTTAAGAGTACCTGACAGGCTATAGGATAGCTAAGGATAGCTAACTGGCCGAAAAATAGCTAGCAGGCTAAATATCTCCCCCATTAAGATCACAGGCTTTGAACCAAAGTACTTTTATGATTGACTGTAAAAGAATAATACGAGCATGTAAACATATAACATTTATTAAATATATACAAGAATAAAGAGCGGCACTCGAACGTCTTACGTGCCTGAAATGTCTGCGTTTCAGTGCCTTAAATATGTAAAGTGCTGTGTAAGTTATGGAATCCTGGCTTCTTCAAACAGCTGGAAACAGTGTAACTGTGGATGTGTCTAAATCCCAGTGGCTGTTTGTGATTCTAGATGAGCCGGGAATTCACACAAAGGCGCTGATGTAAGTTAGCACTGTCGTTGCAGTGGTGATTTGGTGAGCAGAACCACTTATAGCAGTGTCAAACACAGAAATCTTCTCTTTATTTTATGATATGTTCGTTATTTTATGACCATAAAGTTGATGAAATGAGTGTAACAGACAGTGAATGCTCTTCTTCTCTTTCAGCAATGCGACCATAACATACTCTTAACTACGTTACCTGGATTATTATTATTAATATATGATGTATTAGAAACTGTACAGTGTATTCCTCACCTTTTGTGAATTATGTCTTTAGTTTCATATTCACTGAGTGGTGAATTGAAAATCACTCTCAGAATTTATAAGATGGACGTTTAACTGAAACGTCACAGCAAATTTAAACCCTGAAAACGTTTTAATTTCTCTGTAATGTTTGTCTGCCCTATATTAACCCCTCCCCCCTGCTGTCCTTCAGGTATGGCCACAACGCGAAGGTGGTCCACTTCCTGGGTAAAGTGAAGCCGTGGGATTACGTGTATGACCCCCGCAGCAGGTCACTGAAGGGTCAGACGGTGGACCCGGCCCTGCAGCCCAACTACCTGCTGCAGTGGTGGGAGTTATTCTCCTCGTCTGTGGCTCCGCTGATGAAGGAGGAGTACGGAGATCAGCCCTTCCACTCGGGACTGTCTGAGGTAGAGCTGCACTGAGCGCACACAGCACAGCAGCGACACTGAGGTGTTCAAAAACTCCAGCAGCACTGCTGTGTCTGATCCACTCGCACCAGCACAACACACACTAACACACCACCACCACGTCAGTGTTACTGCAGTGCTGAGAATGACCCACCACCCAAATAGTACCTGCTCTGTGAGGGTCCATGGGGGTCCTGACCACTGAAGAACAGGGTAAAAGGGGGCTAACAAAGTATCAGAGAAACAGATGGACTACAGTCTGTAACTGTAGAACTACAAAGTGCACCTATATAGTAAGTGGAGCTGATAAAATGGACAATGAGCGTAGAAACAAGGAGGTGGACTTGATGAAGTGGTCAGTGAGAGGGTGTATATATACACACGCAGTGAAAGCACACTGAAAATCTGCTGTTTGATTACAGCTGAGTAAAGGTTCTGCTCTCCTGTCGTTTCTCTCTGTAGAACGGTTTCCATGGTGGAGCGTCTCAGGCGGACAGTGGTCCTTCTCCTCCTCCCCCTCCTCCTCCTCCTCAGATGTCCTCTCAGGAGCGGAAGCAGAAGTGGGAGCAGGGTCAGGCTGATTACATGGGACTGGACGCTTTCTCGAACATCGAGAGGAAACTCGACTCCTTCCTGAAGTGAAGAACTCCAGAACGTGCCACCGTTAGTTTTATACCGGCTTCCATTAAAGCATGAAAACACACGGCTCTGCTGTTCCTCCGACCCGCGACCGAGTGGAGCTACAGCGCTTACTTTCTGTCTTTTCCGGTTTGTTGTTGATGTGGATCGTCTCCCGGCGAACAGATCTGAACCCCAGAATATTTTTCTACCTGTTTAGAACCGACTATGCAGCTCCCGCTCAGAGCCCTCACTGTGACCCGGCCGTCTGGACATCCTCACCGCGTTAATTAAGCCTCGTTCTGGATTAAATTAAATATATGGGTTTAATCTAGAACCAGGTTTAATGTGTGTCTGGAACTGCAGTCAGACTACAGCTCCATTCAGCAGTGTGTTCAAAAAAATTAATAATTTACTGAATTTACCATAAAGACCAACAGACACACCAGTTTACACACCATAAACAAAAACACCTACTTAAATTATTACACTTTAATTATGTGCATTAGGCTACTGACAGTGTGATCTGATAATACTAAGAATAGAGGCTATTAGTTAACTAATTATTATTGTTATTATTATTATTATTATTATTAAATAATGGGAGAAACCTTTTTATCCAGTTTTATCCGTCTCAGTCCTCCAAAACTCAAAACAGCTGTAAACACTGAAAACCCAGATTTCACTCCAACGTTAAAGAGTCCCTATCATAGAAAAGTTTAGCCCCGCCCATTCAGCTACAGCAGTTTAGCCCATTCAGCTACAGCAGTTTAGCCCCGCCCATTCAGCTACAGCAGTTTAGCCCCACCATTCAGTCTACAGCAGTTTAGCCCCACCATTCAGCTACAGCAGTTTAGCTCCACCATTCAGCTACAGCAGTTTAGCTCCACCATTCAGCTACAGCAGTTTAGCCCCACCATTCAGTCTACAGCAGTTTAGCTCCACCATTCAGTCTACAGCAGTTTAGCTCCACCATTCAGCTACAGCAGTTTAGCCCCACCATTCAGCTACAGCAGTTTAGCTCCACCATTCAGTCTACAGCAGTTTAGCTCCACCCATTCAGTCTACAGCAGTTTAGCCCCACCATTCAGTCTACAGCAGTTTAGCTCCACCATTCAGTCTACAGCAGTTTAGCTCCACCATTCAGCTACAGCAGTTTAGCCCCACCATTCAGCTACAGCAGTTTTGTTATAAGGAGTGTTTCAGCCTGGACTGCTTCTTGAATGAAGTTAAACACAGGGCAGCCAATCAGTTTGCAGCTCATTTACATACATCAGTCTTAAAGGCACAGTAACAAAAACAGCCTGTTTAATTCTATAAGATAAAGAGAGAGGTGCAGAAATTTCGCTGCTTTTATGTACATAAAACCACAGAGCCGTTCTAAGTGGACTAATAACCCTGAAGGAGAATGTAGACTATGGGCCCTTTAACTCCACTGAACTGCTCTGTCTTGTTTACACAGCTTTGCTTTCGTTTGTAAACTATAACAGCTTGTAAGCAGCGTCTCTCGGCCCTGATCCGCAGCAGAAACGGGGCAGTCGGTCAGAGAGCACGGCACTGAACCAAACCCCTCTGTCTTAACGTGATAAGGTTGTTAGCCCACTCACTCCTCTCTGCTTTATCAGCTGCCTTATCGCTGTGCTCTGTTTACAGTCTGCAGGTCTGATGTCTTCAAACAGATGCGGTTTAAAGAGCCTCCAGTTACTGTTCAACTCCCATCAGTGCTTATTACAGCAGATCAGCTCCAATCTTTAACCCTGAGGATCATCTGACCAGCTCAGCGTTCCTCTGCTCCTCCTCCCCTCCCTCCTTCTCTCCCTCTCTCTCATTACACATTCAGCCCAGCTTTCCTTCTACAGAGATTCTACAGCAGACCTTGTTTCATTAAAGAGCCCTGAAATCACTGAAATATTGATTGTTTGAAATAAGAGTTTCAAAAAGTTCCTAAATTCACTCTCTAGTTAGAACCTATATGTGGAAACTACCCTGCAAAAACAGCTTATTTTGACCTCATTTTGTTTGTGATGTCACAACAATTGACATATTTGCATATATCAGCCCACTGATATGTTTAGCCCCATCCCCCATTCAGCTACAGCAGTTTAGCTCCATCTACTCAGCCACCAGCAGTTTAGCTCCACCCATTCAGCCTTCTGCAGTTTAGCCCCACCCATACAGCAGTTTGGCTCCATCCATTCAGCCTACAGCAGTTTAGCCCCGCCCATTCTCGCTGCAGTTAAGGCTTTTTGAATTAACCAATCAGAACAGTGCTCACTTCCCTGGATCAGCCTGTTTAAGAGCCACACAAAAGTGGAGGGTACTGGCCCTTTAAGGCTCATGACTGTTTTTTTTCGTTATTTATATCTGATACATGGCGGCTGGTTTAGCTCCTCCCCCTGAAGCTGCTGTCAGTGATCTGGTGAGTGAGGGTCAGGAGAGCGTGAGCAGGTGAACGCAGAGCTGTTCAGTGCAGCGTCTGTTAAACTGAACGCTGATGGTCACTCCCCGTAGCTGAGATGAAGGAAAAGAGCAGAAATCACAGTTCACTCCCAGTAAAGCGAGTGGGGACCAGTTAGCATCCTCTCCTCCACACAGCGCTAATGGACCTGCTGGCTTTCGTGTAGCACACTTTTAGCACACTTTTAGGCCTTTAACCGGATAGTGTCTCAGTACTGTAATGATGTGTGTGTCAATCTGCCCTCAACACCTGCAACATCTGGAATAAAGAAAAGCAATACCACATCTGTTGTTCCTGCTGTGTAAAAGCTTTACTGAAACACCCACAGTCTCTCTCACATACAAAAACAGGAACTGTTAACGGAGAACACCACCCACTTCCACAAATTTCAGCATAATTAAGTGGTTAAGTTGTAAACAGTCATTCAGAGCGGTTTGGTGTGAAACGCTCTGTTCTAGATAAACTTACCGAGTCAGAACTGTTCACAGTGGTGGTGATAGGAACCAGACGTCCACCTCTAAAAGCTCCCTCACAGAAAGTTCCTACATGAAATGGTTATGAATTCACTGCCTGATGACTGAGACACTGTTTTATGATAGATTAGAGAACTTAAACTCCATTCATGGTGGAGGGATACATGCAGGGCGCTGTGAGGCAAAATAGTCCCCAAAGAAAACTTATTATTTCAGATTTTCCACTATTTTCCATCATCAACATTCCATATAAACTCAGAAGACTCGTGTAGGTTCACTGGTGGTTCTGGATAGTAAATAAAATGTCTATATCTGTGTTGTAGTCATGGCGACCCCTGGTTCCTATCACCACCACTGTAAAGACATCTGAACCGTTTCACACCAAACCACTCTGAGTCACTCTGTTTACATCTCACACACTGAGTTATGGGGGAATTTTGGAAAATGGATGGAGTTCCCCTGTAATACTACACTGATTTACGGTCCACAGTGTGTAGTTTAGACTGTGTTTGGAATGTGTGATGAACCTGCTGATAAACGTAAATAACAAAAGGAAACAAACAGAAAATCAACTAAACATAAACTATCACACATTAAAACAAACAGAAACAGTGACGTGGTGGTCCGCTCTCAGCACGGACCCTTCAAACAGCAGAGCGGTTAGATGTCCATGAGCGAGCGGATCTCCTCAATTCTCTCCCGCTTGCTCTCCTCAGCGTTCCTCGCTCCGAAAACCTTCTTCACCAGCTTCTTCTTCTTCTTCTGGATCTTCACCATGTTCTCCTCCACAGAGTCCTTCACCACAAACTGAAACAGCAGAACAAAGAACCACAACAACCTGAACACACTTTAAACCAAACACTGCAAATGCCATCACGTCACAGTAGCAGATTACATCAGTCAAATCAGTATCAGACGGATAATTACTGTAAATAAACGATCAGAATCAGACATACTGTACATAAACGAACAGCATCAGACAGATAATTACTGTAAATAAACGATCAGAAACAGACATACTGTACATAAACGATCAGCATCAGATGGATAATTACTGTAAATAAACGATCAGAAACAGACATACTGTACATAAACGATCAGCATCAGATGGATAATTACCATAAATAAACGAGCATGATTCAGACATACTGTACAAAAACGAACAGCATCAGACGGATAATTACCATAAATAAACGAGCATGATTCAGACAATTACTGTACATAAATGATCAGCATCAGAGAGATAATTACTGTACATAAACAATCAGCATCAGACAGATAATTACTGTACATAAACAATCAGCATCAGACAGATAATTACTGTAAATAAACAATCAACGTCAGATCGGATAATTACTGTAAATAAACGATCAGAAACGGACAGATAATTACTGTAAATAAACAATCAGCATCAGACGGATAATTACTGTAAATAAACAATCAGAAACAGATAATTACTGTAAATAAACAATCAGCATCAGACGGATAATTACTGTAAATAAACAATCAGCATCAGACGGATAATTACTGTAAATAAACGATCAGAAACAGATAATTACTGTAAATAAACAATCAGCATCAGACGGATAATTACTGTAAATAAACAATCAGCATCAGACGGATAATTACTGTAAATAAACAATCAGCATCAGACGGATAATTACTGTAAACAAGCAGAATCAGACATAATTACTGTGCATAAATGATCAGCGTCAGATGGACAGTTGCAGTAAATAAACGGTCAGACAGGCTTTTAGATGTGGCTGATAGTTCAGGCTGATGTGTGATGTGTTTATTGAACTCCAGTAGTTCAGTGATGTTGAGTTATGAAAATATCTGCATTTTATTCACTTCACTGCATTTATTATGGAAATGAATGTTATATTTCTCAGTGATGATTATGCAGATAAATTTACACCAAGTTTGTGTGTTTTTTTTGGTGGCACAATAAGGTTCGCTACTCACTCTGTTTTCTTTGGGTTTTTACTTGGTTTTCATGGTTTCCTCCATTTCATTTGGGATCTTTTTGAAAGACCGTTTATCCATGACAGAGCAATTCCATATGAAGAGAAAGAGAAACGGTCTGCTAATTATTAGTCATATTTAACATAAAATAAGGTCTCCATGTTGTAAAAAACAGGCCCCTAGCAGCACCACTGTGGCCTGCAGGCTGAAAGGCAGTGATGTACAGCGTAATGGGACACTGCCCCCCCCGTAAACCAATAAGAACACACTCTGTGGTGTTTTTCTCCTCCATATTAAACGCAGCAGTCAGAGGTGAGAGGGTCTCTCTCTCTCTCTCTCTCTCTCTCTCTCTCTCTCTCTCCCTCCCTCTCGCTCTCTCTCTCTCTCTCTCTCTCGCTCTCTCTCTCTCTCTCTCTCTCTCTCTCTGAGATGTCTCACCTTGGTGATGACCACGTCTCTGCTCTGTCCGAGTCTGTGACAGCGGTCAACACACTGGTCTTCTGCAGCAGGGTTCCACGCCTGCACATACAGAGAACCAGACACACTGAGAACGCGAGAGTGAGAGAGCAGAAGGTCACAAACTCAATCCATACATATCCACCATATCAAACAAGTCTTCACACACACACACACACACACACACACACACTCACACACACACACACTCACACACACACACACACACACACACACACACACACACACACACACACACACACTTCAGCGCCTTCACTATACATACTGTACTACAGAGAACACTATACTTACCATACAGTACTATACGTACTATACTATGCATACTATACTATACAGAGAACACTATACTTACTATACATACTACACTACACTATACATACTGTACTATATGTACTATACAATGCATACTACACTGTACATACAATACTGTATGTACTATACTATAAATACTACCCTACACGTAATTTACAATATGTACTACACTATACAAACTGTACTATCCTCACCATACTATACACGTTATACTTATTATACTATGCAGACTAGACATTCTGTACTATATGTACTATACTACACTATACAGAGAACACTATACTTACTATACATGCTACACTATACAAACAGTACTATACATACTATACAATACACACTACACTAATACATACTGCACTATACATACTACAATTTACATGCTACACTAATATTCTATACTTTATGTGCTCTAATATATATACGCTATAGTACACATACTACGTTACACATACTACACATATTACACTATACACTCTACAGTAATGAGCTGTTACTGTTCGTGTACTGTTTAATTGCTAGTATGCAGTTTTAGACTGAATGAACTGTGGATATTCAGCAGGCTAAGTGCTGCCACCTGATGTTGAAGCTGTGAATTACACCCCGATCTGAAACACTGCTACAGGTCACTCACCGGCTCCATGAGGAAGACTCGGGAGGCGGTGGTCAGGTTAAGTCCCACCCCTCCGGCTTTGAGTGACAGCAGCATTATAGTGGGGCTTCCTGGAGAAGTGTCCTGCAGCTCGCTCACGGCTTTCACCCGGGCTTTCTGACTCATAGAGCCGTCCAGCCTGGTGAAGGAGAACCCACAGTCCCTGCACAGAACCCCAACAGGAGGAGCTGCACTCACAATACCAAAACATATCTGGACTAGATCAGTAGAGCTCCAGTGGCATTTCACTGTGAGGGCTGTACAGGAGT
>NW_023494786.1:35152523-35230023 GCF_904425465.1 Colossoma macropomum
CTCCTCTGACTTATATTAAAAGTATACACATATATATGGTATAATAACACACATATATATCATTTATATGATATATATGACACTAATTAGTTGTAACACAAGGGGAAATTCCAGCCATTTTCCCCAAATTCACTGCATAATTAACTGGTTTAGTTGTACACAGAGTCGTTCAGAGCGGTTTGGTGTGAAACGCTCTGTTCTAGATAAACTTACCGAGTCAGAGCTGTTCACAGTGGTGGTGATAGGAACCAGACGTCCACCTCTAAAAGCTCCCTCACAGAAAGTTCCTACATGAAATGGTTATGAATTCACTGCCTGATGACTGAGACACTGTTTTATGATAGTTTAGAGAACTTAAACTCCATTCATGGTGGAGGGATACATGCAGGGCGCTGTGAGGCAAAATAGTCCCCAAAGAAAACTTATTATTTCAGATTTTCCACTATTTTCCATCAACATTCATATAAACTCAGAAGACTCGTGTAGGTTCACTGGTGGTTCTGGATAGTAAATATCTGTTATTGATGTTTATCAGTCTGAGAGATGATCTGTGTGAACCTGCTGATGATCTTCCTCCCCTCGGCCTTCTCCCGCTCGTACACCTCCCTCTCCTCCACAGACAGCACCACCTGCTGGACAAACACCTTCTTCTCCGGCAGCTCTAAGAGAGCGCGTCCGTCCACTCTGCTGGCCTTAGTGCGGCGCAGAGTGATGGTCTTCACCAGAGCCTGCAGGTTCCTCACGGTCCAAGAACAAACATCGTAATTAATAAAATCATTATTAAAAACAGTTATTAGAACGTCTGTGTATCAGTGTCCTACTTCAGTCCATCTCTGTCCCCCATCATCACCGGCCTCTGGATGACCCGCGTCCACCACTCCGGGACATCAAACGGCTTCAGCTTCAGGAAGCAGATCAGCATCCACAGGTCTTTCAGAGAGTTCTGGATGGGGGTTCCTGAGGAGCACAGAGAGAACCCACGTCCAGAACCAGCTCTTTTCTCAACGGATTAAAAATAATGTCTTTATATATTTTTAAAGGTACAGAGTTTATAAATAAATAAACTTTCTGGTTCAGCACGTTTGACGTGATCTGACTCCACGGTTTACACCACAGCTTCTGATAGGTAACATAACAGTATGTTAGAGGTCTACACTAACCTGATTAAAGAGCCCATAGCACAGAAAACTAACCTGGGTTAAAGAGCCCATACCACAGAAAACTAACCTGGGTTAAAGAGCCCATATCACAGAAAACTAACCTGGGTTAAAGAGCCCATATCACAGAAATCTAACCTGGGTTAAAGAGCCCATATCACAGAAAACTAACCTGGGTTAAAGAGCCCATATCACAGGAAACTAACCTGAGTTAAAGAGCCCATATCACAGAAAACTAACCTGGGTTAAAGAGCCCATATCACAGAAAACTAACCTGAGTTAAAGAGGCCATATCACAGAAAACTAACCTGGGTTAAAGAGCCCATCCCACAGAAAACTAACCCGAGTTAAAGAGCCCATCCCACAGAAAACTAACCCGAGTTAAAGAGCCCATATCACAGAAAACTAACCCGAGTTAAAGAGCCCATAGCACAGAAAATGGTATAAGGCTTACAGTTGTTTACAGTATACAGAGACTCAGAGTTTATCAGTGAAATCTGTTCTAATGGAGTTTGTATCTCACCACTCAGGATCCACCTCCGCTCAGCGTTCAGCTCCAGAACTGCTTTACTCTGCTGAGCGTTCGGGTTCCGGATCACATGACCTTCGTCCAGCACCACGCGCAGCCACCTCACCCCGTGTAGAGCGCTGCGCTCTCTGTTCTACAGCACAGAGTGGTCAGAGAGACTAGAACATTTCTCCCCAATATTAATTAGTACTGTAAATGATTAATGACGAGCGGAGGACTCACCACAGACTCTGAGGACAGGACGCTGTAGGTGGTGAGAACCACATCCTGTTTAGACAGGAAGCTGACCTCCCGGCGCCGATCAGGACCATAATACAAATAAACGTTCAGCTTTACGTCCTCACGCACATGCAGCTCCAACTGACCCTGCAGCACAGAACACTGACCCGGTTACAGAGCCCGTACCACAGAACACTGACCCGGTTACAGAGCCCATATCACAGAACACTGACCCGGTTACAGAGCCCGTATCACAGAACACTGGCCCGGTTACAGAGCCCGTACCACAGAACACTGACCCAGTTACAGAGCCCATATCACAGAACACTGACCCGGTTACAGAGCCCGTATCACAGAACACTGGCCCGGTTACAGAGCCCGTACCACAGAACGCTGACCCGGTTAAAGAGCCCGTATCACAGAAAACTAACCAGGTTAACTTAGGTTAGTCTTCTCTGATACAGGCTCTGTAACTCAGGTTAGTTTCCTGTGGTACGGGCTCTGTAACCGGGCCAGTGTTCTGTGGTACGGGCCAGATCACACACAGCTAACCTGAGTTAAAGAGTCTGTATCACAGAAAACTAATGCTCAGTTCAGACAGTACATAACTGCAGCTTTAACCTGAATAAGTCACAGGTACGCACACTCGAGTACCTGTACTGAGTACAAGAGCTGTTAGAGGACCTCAGCAAACACTACACGGAAATGCACAGCAAGGGGGCTGTAATGTCTGTGTTCGTACTTACCATCCAGGTGCTGAGCACAGACAGAGGACACACGATCAGCGTCGGTCTGACTAAATGTGTATCAGCACCTGCAGTGAACACGCAGAACATTACAGTACGATCCAGAAGCACAGCAGCTCCTCCTGCAGGCAGGATCACTCAACTACAACTACTAAAAATATCATCACAAAAGAAAAGAGCTTTAAATATACTTTGAACGTGTGCTTGTTGTAGGGTGAAGTTTGTATTTATGTTATGATTTATTTATATATATATATATTTATATTTATTTATATATGTTGTAGACATATAGAATAACACATTTGTTCTTGTTAAGTTAGTTTAGCAGTAGCAACTGTAGTCTCTGCCCCCATAGATACGTGTGTGTGCGCATGTGTTTTGAATGAAGCACATATAGATTTATTTGTTCCATTTTATATATACATATATATATATATATATATAAAAAAATGAACAAATATGAATTATGACTGATTTTGGTTCATAAACACACACAGAGGTTATAAGTGGAGGTCAGTAATAGAGCAGGAGAGAATTGTGGGCTCTGGGCTCTTCAATGAAGGTGTGCTTTACCGCTGCTCTTAGCTGAGATCTTCTTTCTGCTGCTCTTAGAGGAAGAAGAACAGCCGGACTCCAACGCAGAACCAAAACCCACATCATACAGAACCACAGCGCCCCCTACAGGACAGAGGATACAATCTCATATTCAGAACACTCAGGAAATCTCTGATTAAAACAGCTGTTCTTAGTGATTTAACTATAAATTAAATGTTAACATAATAATATAAATAATAACAGTTTATAACATTTTAGGCTCCACTGTATGAGTTATTACTGAATAACAATTATTAATACGACAAATGACTCCAAAACTTTGAACTATAGTATAAATATAAAACTTTATCTGAATTGAACTATTTTTCTAAAGAATAATAATAATAATAATAATAATAATAAAGTGAAGAGCTGTGATGTTGGAGATCTACTGCACTCATAAATCAGCACTAATTGAGAAACAGAGTTCTAGATGAGGTTCTGACGTTTGTGTTTGCTGACTGAGGTTCTCTTCGTCTCCACAGCGCCGCTCTCTGAAAAACACGACAGAAGCAGTGAAACGTGAGGAACACAGAGCGTCCAGAACAAACAGAGTGAACGACTGTAATATAAATGTAATAACTAAGTGAACCTGCTCTACTGAGAGGAGCCGACTGAGAGACGAACACAACGTCATCTTCATCACCATCACCATCATCAGCACAGCTGGACTTCGCACGAGGTCTGAAACACAAAACAGCTGCAGCCATCAGATTCACACTGTATTAATCATCATGTACAGCATTTAAACCAACCTCAGACTGATATCAGACTCACAGGAACATGGAGGAGAACACTGAGTCTAGAACTCAGAGTGAACACAGTAATTAGAGGAACACAGAGGACAACACTGAGTCTAGAACTCAAGAGTGAATACAGTAATTAGAGGAACACAGAGGAGAACACGGACTCTAGAACTCAGAGTGAATACAGTAATTAGAGGAACACAGAGGAGAACACTGACTCTAGAACTCAGAGTGTGAATATAGTAATTCTCAGACTCAGAGGAGAACACTGACTCTAGAACTCAAGAGTGTGAATATAGTAATTCTCAGACTCAGAGGAGAACACTGACTCTAGAACTCAGAGTGTGAATATAGTAATTCTCAGACTCAGAGGAGAACACGGACTCTAGAACTCAAGAGTGTGAATATAGTAATTCTCAGACTCAGAGGAGAACACTGACTCTAGAACTCAGAGTGTGAATATAGTAATTCTCAGACTCAGAGGAGAACACTGACTCTAGAACTCAGAGTGTGAATATAGTAATTCTCAGACTCAGAGGAGAACACTGACTCTAGAACTCAGAGTGAATACAGTAATTAGAGGAACACAGAGGAGAACACTGACTCTAGAACTCAGAGTGTGAATATAGTAATTCTCAGACTCAGAGGAGAACACTGACTCTAGAACTCAAGAGTGTGAATATAGTAATTCTCAGACTCAGAGGAGAACACTGACTCTAGAACTCAGAGTGTGAATATAGTAATTCTCAGACTCAGAGGAGAACACTGACTCTAGAACTCAGTGTGAATATAGTAATTCTCAGACTCAGAGGAGAACACTGACTCTAGAACTCAGAGTGAATACAGTAATTAGAGGAACACAGAGGAGAACACTGAGTCTAGAACTCAGTGTGAATACAGTAATTCTCAGACTCAGAGGAACACAGAGGAGAACAATAACTTTAGACTTACTCTAGAACTCAGTCCAGCATGGAACTGAATACAGTAACGTGTCTCTGTGTAACTGACCTTTTTAAACTGGACGTCTGAGCTGGTCTGCCTGGATCTGCACTGTGTCCAGACCTGCCTGTAAACACAGAACACACAGATTCACTGAGTCAACAAACAAGATTAAACAAACAAACAAACAAACAAATATGAATAATATTCATGGATGAAAACCAGTGAAGACCAGCACACCTGATATCAAACACACACGTCTCACAAAGTCTGATACGGTGTGTGTTACTGTCTGACTGGCCGAGCATTAAACAGGGGTGAAACGCCGTGAGGTGCACATACAGTCATGTGCAAAAGTTTGTGCGCCCCTGATCAAATTCCATATTGTTGTTGATTTTCCGAGTGTAAATAAGTGACACATCCTCCACAGAGACTCACTGGAATATGACGCCATTTTCGCTAATTTTAGCTCAGTTTCTTACACCAAACTTAACATAGTGAGAAAAAAAAACATAAAATATGAAATGTGCCAAAACTTTTACACAGACCACATTTTATACTGATCTCCCCCTCAGTGTGTTGAACTCAGTTAATAAACAGTGACTGTGTATTACAGTGTGCAGCAGTGTGTTTCTGTAGAGGATGAGTAACTTTACACAGAAAATCAACAACGACAAGGAATTTGACCGGGGGCACAAACTTCTGCACACGACTGCATCACAGAAAAGCTAGTTTCCTGTAGAATCTAACGAGAATATAGAAATATAACTATTTCCTTTGCAATAATGACAGAATTCACACAAATGCTGCATGTTTTCTGAGATCTCAGTGCAGCTCTGAGACTCACTCTTAAAACTTTTTCTCAAAATCTGCTTTTCTCCACTTTCAGAACCTCAGCTTATAAAAAAAACCTGCATTTATTAAACTTAACACTCTCATTCCCAACAATATCCTGAGGAATATGATGGGTCTGTGCTAGATTAATTGTTTATTAATCTTAATTAACTATAAAACTCTCTGTGTAGCTCACAATGACACAAAACGCTTTAATTCTATCTCCCAGTGGCTGAAATTTCTAATAAAACATACAAATTCATGCGTATTTAAGTAGATGAGGTCTTGTTTGCATATATAAATGTATCCAATAAGAAAAACACGTTTAAAAATGGCCCCACTCACCTGCACAGTCTCGCCTTAACGCTACCACATTAGCTAACATGGTAATAACAGCCGTAACTATTACAGTGTCTAAGAGAGGAAACAGGTGGAACCTTTTGGAGAACCTTTAGGGTTTGCTTTGGACGTGGATGGCCGGGCGTCAGAACGTTCTCCTCCCTAAAACAACATTCAACACAGTAATGACCAACATGGTCAACACCTACAGCTTCAGTCTCCACTGTAGAACTGAGCTGAGCTGCTCTTTAACTACCAGCAGATACTGTCACTCATTAATGAACACAGAACAGTACTAGATATTTCTCATTCTGCAGCCTCCTTACACAGTTCTGCAGACGTAGAGGTTTTCCATCGTGGAAGTTGGAGAGTATCAGTGCGATGGTGGTCAGAGTTTTACCCTGGAATAAGAAGAAAACACAAACTATATCACAGCACAGTTTACTTTCAATACAACGTTAGAAATCAAGGTTCTGCTCAGGTACAAACAGTGTAAATGTTCCTCAAAGCTCCAACAGTGGTTTTAAGGTCTGATTGTGAACCTTAAATAAGTGTTTCCAGGTGAAAAGTTCGTATTTGTACCTTTTCATAACCGAATGTTTTAAACAGAACAGTAAAATAAAAGCCTGGAGGCGAGACGGGGTGTGTGGAGTCAGTACAGCTTAGAACATATCATTTCAGTGGATTATGGTTCAGTTATGTTCCCTGACTAAAGGTACTGAGATGGACCCCTGAGGGTCCCACCCCAGTGACAGGAGGGAAACTGACCCAGTGCCTTTATTTCTGCGAGTGTACTAAACACACTGAAAAGATTTGACCGGACAAAAGTACAGATAAATTTGGGGTTAAATGACGTTGCCGCTGTTTTTAGTTATGCTAATGCACTTTATAAAACGGATAGTTCTGGTCCTAAAATCTGATTGGCTGAGCTGCGTTCAAAACCACTGTAAATACACAATATACACACACCTATGACGCCTCACAACAACTGAACTCAGTATTACTACACTACAAAACGCTTCTGCTGTTAATGAATAATCTTTGACTCTAACGCTGCTCGGATGGATCACAGAGTGTACTGATGAAGTAAGAACCCGGTTCTGTTTAAACTGAGGGGCTGGTGACTTGTGTTCTTATCTCGAACTAGGCTGGTCGGCTAGCTAATAGGCTAAAAGATAGCAAACATGCTAAACAGCTCCATCATTAATACCACAGGCTTGAATTAAAGTCCGTACTGTGTGATTAACTGTAAAACTGCAGTATAAAAGTCTAAAAATGTCACTTGAATGTTTTACACACTTCAATTGTTTCAGTCAGAAGTCACATTAAACCCAGACTGAATCCCAAACGGCTCTGTACTTCCTAAACAGTGTTCTAGCTATGGAAGTTCAGAGATTCTAGCCTCTACAGTCAAACAGTGCAGCATTTATCGAGTGTGGATGAGTCTGAATCCCAAACGACTGTTTCTCAGCTGTATTAAACACTGTTGGGCTGCAGGATCCAGTATTTAAACCCCTACGTGGTGCACTATGTAGGGAGCAGGGCGCCGTTTGAGATTCAGCCCCAGTGTGAGAAGAGGGGCCGCTGGACTGGTGCTGAATAAGACTCGCGGTGGTGATTTGTGACTAGAAAGTACTTATAAAGTGAAGGTTTCTGCATTAAACAGCGCTGTGTTGTCATATGTTCATTGTTATATGACAAAAAGTTAAAAGGTTCATGAAATGACCACAGTGAACAGCGATGAGCGACCGAACGCTCTCCTCATTCAGCGGGCTAGGGCTGCTTGGCAACGAGACCATACTCTAAAGGAACTATATTTCATGGTGGAATACTTGTTTATGTTATTAAAGTGTAATAATTTAGGTACACAGTTAGCACCATGCTAATTGGTGGGGTATAAGCCTCTATTAATTTTTAGCTACATTAGCCTCGTAGCTGCAGCGCTAAAACTAAAGACGCTGAACATGTTTTTGAAACACGGAATCTGATTCTTGGCTAAACTATCGCTTTAAGCATGAAATAGCTCAGTGTTGCCCACCAGGCCCATATCGTCAGCCAGAACTCCCCCCAGGACGCTCGCCGGTCTCTCTTTCACAGCAAAGTTGGTCAGAACGTTGAAGTACAGCCCACTCTTCTGCTCCCAGAACGGAGGGAGGTCAGTGTTGTTTTCTCTGGAGGTCATCCAGCACAGCGCCTGCTTCTGGTGGCGGAGTAGAGGAGTCCGCACCGCCTGGGTAAACACAACACGGACTGCAGCAGTTTAGCCCCACCCATTCAGCTACAGCAGTTTAGCCCCACCCATTCAGCTACAGCACTTTAGCCCCACCATTCAGCTACAGCAGTTTAGCCCCGCCCATTCAGACTACAGCAGTTTAGCCCCGCCCATTCAGCCTACAGCAGATTAACCTCACCCATTCAGCTACAGCAGTTTAGCCCCACCCATTAAGCTACAGCAGTTTAGCCCCACCCATTCAGCTACAGCACTTTAGCCCCACCATTCAGCTACAGCAGTTTAGCCCCGCCCATTCAGACTACAGCAGTTTAGCCCCGCCCATTCAGCCTACAGCAGATTAACCTCACCCATTCAGCTACAGCAGTTTAGCCCCACCCATTCAGACTACAGCAGTTTAGCCCCGCCCATTCAGTTACAGCAGTTTAGCCCCGCCCATTCAGCTACAGCAGTTTAGCCCCACCATTCAGCTACAGCAGTTTAGCCCCACCCATTCAGCCTACAGCCGATTAACCCCGCCCATTCAGCTACAGCAGTTTAGCCCCGCCCATTCAGTCTCCACTGACCTCTGCAGCCTCCATCTCTCGAGTTCTGTCCACCAACATGTCTTCAAACAGTTTATCAAAAGCGTTTTTGAGCTGTTAGAAAAGGAGAAAAGTGGAGAAACACTTTCAGACGGAGGATTAAAGCTGTGGAGTGTTACTAACACTGTCAGTCATTAATGCTTCTGAAAGCAGAACTTTACTGAAACAAGATATTCTTAAATATTTTGTTTTGTTGCTCTCGACAACTAAACCTCCTATCTCTGTTTGTCATTTTTTGACATAATTTAAAATAAATTAAAAAAAAATTATTTAATATGCCTTTTATGTTGTGTCAAAAATTCCATGAAGAACAGAAATGGCTCAAAATTAGAACAACTTCCATTAAAAGTTAAGGATGTTTTTCTGTGTCCTGTAAAGTTACCATTTTGGAGATACATGTTTTTTGCCTGAAAGCGCCGATATGTTAATGTAATGAGGTTTTATTTCTAGTAATGGACCGTTTCTATTGATCCGTTCATCATGCAATATTTACACCATGTGCAAAAGGCGTAAACAATAAAAAACTGGAGTTGTGAGGTTTTAAAACGACTGAATTCTAGTTAAATACGTTGCTGGTGTGACTGAGTTACCTGCTTCTCTGTAAGAGCGATCAGAGAAATCTCAGAAGACGATCCAGCGAATCCACGCCGCTCCCAGGATGCTATAGATGAGTTTCCTATAAAAACACATATCTCAGTGTTTATATCACCAACGCAGAGCAGGCCATAAGTATTCGGACAGTGAGAGTTTGTGCTGTATGAATCAGAGTTTAGTCTGTCTGAATCTGCTCAGAGAGGAACAGCTCACCTTTAGCTGAGCTGCCGAGTTTGTAGCCATGACGTTTCATCTGTGAGTGAACAGCTTCTCGGTTCTCCTCTTTACCCCAGAACGTCAGGTCCACGGGCATCGAGAACGTATTATTCTGTCCAAAAGGCACGACTCTGCACAGAAACAACAGCAGACAAACACTGAGTAAACACAGACTTTACTGGACAAACAGACATCAGTCAAAGCATTAGCCCATTAACATCTAACCAGTTAACCAACAGCATTTACTGTGCTTATTCATTTATAAGGGCCTGACTGATACGAACAGTTCTGTGGGTGATACAACGCCAAAATATAACTGTATGAGCTGATATTACATTATATTTCTATTAGATTTCAGTGTTAAACTCCAGCAGCTGCAGTTAAACAGAGATTTACTGACTGATATGATACTCAGTTCCCAGTGTTTACACTTCTGAACTCATAAACAGCAGAAACTCACAGCCTTAAACAACATAAATAACGCAGCGCTGGGGGTGGAGCTACCCAGAATTCTTTGCGCTTTTGGTTTCTGTTTATCTCCTCCTATTTGTCTTATCAGTTCTCTTCATAAAAAAATATTCTGTGTGTGTTGTAATGTCACTCTCCTGCTGAAGGTGAGGTGTGGCTCTGTTGGGTGTGTCAGTTTATCTGCTCAGCAACTGTCCAAGGTTTCGTCCCCTTTGATCTCAAGATCATGCGTTTGAATATCGGAGGTGCCGTGACCAAAAAAGGTCCTGATTCCAGGCGATCAATCGAGATCAACCAGTATAGATGATACTGCGAGTCTGCGAGCTGCTAATATCTGTCAGTTGGGCCCTTTTATTTACCTTAAAGGGGAATTCCACCATTTTTTTAAAATTCCTCCATAACTGAGTGTGTGAGATGTAATCAGAGTGATTCAGAGTGGTTTGGTGTGAAATGGTTCAGACGTCTTTACAGTGGTGGTGATAGGAACCAGGGATCGCCATGACTACAACACAAATATAGACATTTTATTTACTATCCAGAACCACCAGTGAACCTACACGAGTCTTCTGAGTTTATATGGAATGCTGATGATGGAAAATAGTGGAAAATCTGAAATAATAAGTTTTCTTTGGGGACTATTTTGCCTCACAGCGCCCTGCATGTATCCCTCCACCATGAATGGAGTTTAAGTTCTCTAAACTAACATAAAACAGTGTCTCAGTCATCAGGCAGTGAATTCAGAACCATTTCATGTAGGAACTTTCTGTGAGGGAGCTTTTAGAGGGGGACGTCTGGTTCCTATCACCACCACTGTGAACAGTTCTGACTCGGCAAGTCTTTCAAGAACTGTGCCAAACGAAATGTGCCATTTTCACCGTCTGAACCATGTTTGGTGTGACATATCATCGGTTATAGACGTCAGAGTTTAAATGTACTGATGTCTGAATAAAAGTGTGTAAAGGCCTGTTTTCCTCATAAGTGAATCAATAACTGTAATCACAGCACCGCTGAGCCGTGGGGTCTCCTACCCTTCCACCTTCGCCAGTTTCCTGTCCATTATGTGGGCCATCGCAGCGGCCAGCTCCCTCTTAATGTGTCCCACCTGAATGCCGTACACGTTCGTCACCTTCACCGCGTTCCGGTCGTACGGGTTCTGTGGCTCCCTCACCAGAGACACCATCTCGCCCCTGTTTACCTGGAGGGCAAACGCAGCAGAAGCAGCTTTACTGTGTAAGTTGTTCAAAATACTGCATTTATCGTTCATTTAAAATAATCAGTGCTGTAGTTCACATGCATGATCTTCTACGAAGGGAATTAATGGGGTGAATTATATTTACACTGGGGGTTGCTAAGCACTTTTAAAAACACTGAAATTAATAAATATCTCATACTGTTCAGCTTAAAAACATGAATTTGACATTGTATGATGCATTATTATAACAACTTTGTCATTTACTAATTTTTTTACAAATGTGCATTTTTCAAAAAGACACATTTCAAACTAGTCCCACAATTTTCTCCCAAAACAAAACGTTGGAGTCTGCAACTCTGCAACTCACACAAACATTGTCTGATTGAGACCGAAATTGGTACCGACACACAGAATCATACTATAAGGAAGCACGCCAATCATGGTCTAAACATGGAATCATATATACATTTTTATAAAATGAACATCTCTCTCACTCAGTTTAAACTGAAGAAATGCAAATTATGACAAAACAATCTTTAGCTTCAAAGTCTTTGGCTTGAACAACTTTGCCCCTAGATATGATTGACTAAACTGGACAGCCAATCAAACACAACAATTTATATAAATTTTCACGACAGTAGTGCAGCCATCAGAATGTCTGACTGAGACCACAGTTAGTATATCTGCTCAAAGCCTGATCAGAAAAAGCTGTGCAAAGTTCATTGGACATATATCAGTAGGGGGCGCTAAAACAATAATTCCACATGTTCAACATATTTGATAATTCATCACATTATAAAACATAGTCCAAAAAAACCAACAGATATCAATTTAATATCTGTCACACTAAGCACAAACCAAAGATGAAGTCATTTCACTGCAGCAAGTAGAAGATATTTCCAGCCAAAGTTACCACATTGGCTCAATTTGCACCCCGTCTAATTGACTCATGAGCCAAATTCAATGCATTATAAACTGTCCATTACTAATAAGTGCACCAACTAAAGAGCACATTGTGCTTTAAAAACTGTCAAACTGTGAGCATTTCAAAGATTAAGTCCTTTCACAGCAGGATTTTATTATAACTGGACGCCAAAGTTAACAAATCAGCTCATTTAGTTAGTGTTTTACACTCCGTCTGACTCAGGAGTCAAACTGAACACTTCATAAAATGACTGTTACCAATAAGTAAACCAAAAAAACAGAACATTGTTCTTCAAAAACGTCCATACTGTGAACATATCAAAGATTTGCGAAGGCGTTTTAACGTAACTGGCAGCCAAAATCACAAAATCAACTCATTACTCCGTGTTTTGCACAATCGGACTGACCGATGACGCGTTCCCAGTAATTAATCCCTGGATTAAGGTCTCTCATTCTACCAACATACCAAAGATAAGGTCCAATTACTGCGTCGTTTTGAGCAACTGGCAGTCAAATTCACCAAAATCGGATCGTTTGGGGTTGTGCATTTGGTCTGATTGACTCATGAGTCAAGTTCAACCCATCATAAAATGACCATTACCAATAAGAATACCAAAAATCCTGCACACTGTAGCGTAAAAACTGTTATACAATGAACACACCAAAGATGAAGTTCTTTTGCTGCAGCGTTTTGAAGAAACTGGCAAAATTTGCCAAATCAGCTCAATTTTGGGTCTACTTTGCACCTGTATT
Source organism: Colossoma macropomum (assembly GCF_904425465.1). Classification (NCBI taxonomy): domain Eukaryota; kingdom Metazoa; phylum Chordata; class Actinopteri; order Characiformes; family Serrasalmidae; genus Colossoma; species Colossoma macropomum. The sequence continues at coordinate 35,165,588 of NW_023494786.1, forward strand.
AATGTCTGTAACTGTTTTATCATGGATGCCTATGTTGTATGTATTTTGTGGGTGGTGTTTCAAGCTATTATGATCATTATTATTATATTTTGGTTCATAATTATAGACAGCAGTGAGTCCTACCACTCCAGTGTAGTAGCGCAGACCCACTATAGTCCCCTGAATGGACCCGATCAGAAGGTTCTCCTCCTGATCCTGATCCTGGTCTGAACTTCCTCCAGCAGAGCTGCTGCTCTGAGAGAAGGACTCTGACTGATCCACATCCAGGAAATCAAACAGGGAAGCCCCACCAAACCTCTTCTTCACTGCTGGAGACTGCATGATGGAGCTGGAAACATACACACTTTTACTATATGTGCATAGTTACAGTACAGATTTAGCTTCGTAGTGGATGGAAATCACGAAATTAGGCATGTTTTGGTCCAAATTCAGCACTAATATAAGTTTCAGAACATAATTAACAAATATACAAAACAAGAACTTTAACTAAGCCTTCTAATTCGCCAGCTACTTTTTCGAATTTTCCGTTCCACCTTAAATGGTGCAGCATTACATTAGAGCGCCAGGCGCTCTAATGTAATGCTGCACCATTTAAGGTGGAACGGAAAATTCGAAAAAGTGGCAGCAATAAAAAGCCAATTTCGCTCTCAGAGCTGCAATAAGAAGCTAAATTCATCCTCTTCCATCATCTCGAAGCAGAAAATCAGACTCACTTTTTATTTTCATTTAAATGTTTCGTGTTTTCCCTCCGCAGCTACTTAGCTTAGCGTAGCGTAGCCGCTTCCTCCCTGCGCGGTTACCGTCTGTATGAGGCTCCGCAGCGCCCTCCGCTGCTCGGAGCTGCACTCAACCGCAGGAGAGGACTTGAGGGAGTACCCCAAACTTCTGCTGATAAAGGGCAACTCCACTTATTTTCCAAAAGTTCCACATAATTAAGTGGTTAAGGTGTAAACAGAGTCGTTCAGAGTGGTTTGGTGTGAAACGCTCCGTTGTAGAGAAACTCACCGAGTCAGAACTGTTCACAATGGCGGTGATAGGAACCAGACGTCCACCTCTAAAAGCATGGAATGGTTATGAACACAACTGAGACATATTAGCTTGTACTTAAGGTTTGAATTTGTCATAGTCACCTTATACGTTCGTGAGCAGTGCTGCTGCATAAGTTCCGTGGCTGATAGATGTTGTAGATCAGATATTCAGATGTAATCCCTCGTTATGTGCAAGAGAAACAATTAACGTATCAATTAACGTATCAATTAAACGTATCTAAGACTAAAGATGTGGTAAGTGATTTCAGAAGGCATGCCTACACACATGACATGACATCTATTAAGGGCCAGGCGGTGGAATGTGTGCAGTACATTAAGTTATTTACTTAATGTGTACAGTTTTATAAAGAACTTAAGACAGTTATTAACTCAAAACTGAACTTTGAAGCAAACCGTGAAGCCGTGTGCAAAAGGGGCTCCAGCGTTTGTACTGTGTGAGGAAACTGTCCTGTTTTCACTCTGACAAAACCATGATGACCTCATCCTGTCATGTTTTATTGAATCTATTTTAACCTTTTCTTTGGTGGCACGGTTTGGAAATCCGTCTTCAAGGAACGGGAATTTTCTACATCAAATAGTCGAGTGGTCTAGTAGGCTGACAGAGGCCTTGTACACTAGACAGATGACTCCCTCCCTCTGAATACTGAACTTCAGCTTCTTCCCTCAGGGCGTAGGGGGAAAGTCCCAAAGTGTAGAACCAAGCAGAACATAAATAGCTTTGCTCCGACAGCTGTTATCCAGATGAAGCTGTAGTTATATTGCAAAGAGGACTAGAACCTTCAGTACCTTTATTTATGTCTGTCAGTAGCTTGGTGTTGTTTGTAAAATGTGTGTTGGCATGGATGCTGCCTATTACCAAATCTACCTATGGATACAAAAAACTAACCTGGCCTGACCTGACACTCCGCAGACAATGAGCAGGGCTGTGATGGGCAGCGTGGAGGCAGCAGTGAGAGGCTGGCCAGTCCTGGGGCTCAAGCAAGGAGGCGCAAGGCCAAAACCAGTTTAGCTGATAGTGGGCTATAGAAAAGACTGCTAGAGGAAATGTTTAAAGCTGAGCAGGAACTTCAAAAAGGCCTTTAAGAGACAGTTGATGGCACGACAGGACGCAAAGGACATTCCAGTCCATGCAAGCCCAGCGGTGTCGTCACTGCTGCGCGTCCTGGTCAACAACAGCGCCCACAGTTCTCACAGTGGATTCAGCCAGCTCCCACAGGGTCGACCACTGCTAGTGCCTGGCCTATACACCCCCCCAACAAGAACTAGTCTCACCTGTGCCACAGTAGTCCATGTCACCTCTGGCCCGAGGAGTGACACCTGCAAACGCCCATCAACACGGAAGGTGGAGTGACTCCAAAACCAGCTAAAGGCTCAAATGGCAGCCCAGCTGTGTCGTCTGTGCTACACGGAACTGACCAGCATTCATACAACATACAGTGGTGAGGAAGCGCCTGCTAAACACAGCAAAAACTGCAGTAAACATTTTTTCGCAGTTTTGAATCGTCTTATTTACATTCCACTAGTGTCTGTCTGTGTGTGGCTGAACAGTGGCTACACATACTGTATGTACTGTACATACAGTGTGTGAAATACGCCTTGCTTTTTTGGGGGGGGGTCCCATGTTGTCTCCATAGTGGCGCTGATGCTTCAATGTCAGTAAATGTTTGTTTTATCAGCTATTCTTCAGTAAAGTCTCTGTTCTAGTGCGGTTCTGCGCTCTTCCTCACAGTAACTGAGATCTTCCTCGTCTCCTCTTCTGTAGAGTCTCTGTTCTAGTGCGGTTCTGCACTCTTCCTCACAGTAACTGAGATCTTCCTCGTCTCCTCTTCTGTAGAGTCTCTGTTCTAGTGCGGTTCTGCGCTCTTCCTCACAGTAACTGAGATCTTCCTCATCTCCTCTTCTGTCTTCAGTGTGAGAAATGAGGAACAGTCACTCTTCACTCCAAACTCTTGGGAAACTGGGCGAGTTTTCAGATTTACAGATCTGCTGCAGCTCATTGTAAAGTTTTTCAGAGGAATCCGGGCAGAGTTACAGTTTCTAGGCTATGAAGAACCAACTGGGTGAACCAGTCTGCTACAGCGCCACCCTGAGGCAGAGCAGTGCTGCAGCTCTAGTCAGTTAAGAACACCAGAGACAGAAGCTGATTGTGGGGGAAGCAGATAAACAATGAGCTTCATTCAGTCTGGATTTGAGGGTCTATTTTTCCCAAACAGACAGCAGAACATCACACGTTTATTTTCAGGGCCTCCAGAATGTTGATCTTGAGAAATTCAGGGGGTCCAAGAGGTTAATTAGGGGGTCCCAGATCCCCCAGGACCCCTGTATTTGACACCATGCATGTAATTAGTTATTGTAGAAAACACGACTGCACAGTAAACGATCGCAGCATTGCTTCATGCTGTAGTCATTTGCATGGCACGTCTTTGAAAAGCAGTCACACACTGCGTTCCTGATCTCCTGACCTCTCCTCCCTTCACCTACCTGCCCAACGTTTTCATCACTGTCCAGTTCGTCAGCTTCATCATCTTCTTTGTTGTCTCCCTCACTGAATTCTTCCCTGTGAGTCTCAGAAAGGTTGTCCAGTACGCAGCTTACAGAGGTGATGTTTGCCTCATTCTGTTTAAGAAACAACGCCCTCTGAGGCGCCCAAAGCTTCTTCCTGGTTAGGGCTTCCTTCTTCGCTGGTTAAGGCTGAGCTGTGCAGCTGTAACCCCTTCTGGATTGAGGAAATGGTTTCATAAGCTGGGCCAGTAATGGACATGCTGAGTCACCCAGTGGCACATTTATTCCCTCTAATGTTTTTATCCACTCGCTGATAGTAAGAGGATAGTGAACCACTGTCGGCCCGCCGATGGCAGAGCTGGTGGTCCACTGGTGTTTTGCTCGGCGTTTTCCAGGCAGCCCACCGGTGTTTAAGCAGAGATTTAGACAAAATCCCACTGATCATCACTCATTTTCCACTCACAGTCCAGTTTACTGATTTTCCTTCCTTCATTTCTTTAGTTACACTGTGTAAATTAGATTAGTAATAATGCTAATCCAGCTCAGAGTCAGAAACACTTTCTATAAAATCATTTAATATCAGGTCTAGTCATTATTGTTCTTTGTAATATTTGTCTAAGTTTATTTTCTAAAATAAAAGTCTCTGTGCATTTAAAATGTGTTTGAGGGATTAAAAACTAGGTAGAGCTTGGATGCAGGACAGTAATCTGGGTGGTCCGAGGTGGGACCAGCAGTGGCAACCCTTATCAAGCCAGCGGACCGATATTTGCTCACTATCTGGGTTGTTAAAATGGGTCTCGGGTCAGGCTGTGAAACGGTGGTGTGGTGTGAAATACCAAGTTTATTTATATGGCGCTTTTTACAGCAGGTGTTGTCACAAAGCAGCTTTACAGAAGAGTCTGGGTCTGAGCCCCCAGGATTCAGCTATACTGACCATATTATATAGTAAGCTTAGCTTTTAGCCAAAATTCTGGCTTCAGCAGTTTATGACTCACATTACCTTGAGGAGTGAATAAAACTAGACATCCTCCCCTTGTCTGATCTGATTGGTTTACAACTTACGAGGTCTGATCTGATTGGTTTACAACTTACGAGGTCTGATCTGACTGGCTTACAACATACGAGGTCTGATCTGACTGGCTTACAACATACGAGGTCTGATCTGACTGGCTTACAACATACGAGGTCTGATCTGATTGGCTTACAACTTATGAGGTCTGATTGACTTACAACTCACGAGGCCTGATCTGATTGTTTTTACAACTCACAAAGCCTGATATGATTGGCTTTCACAACTCACAAAGCCTGATATGATTGGCTTACAATTTACGAGGCCGGATATGATTGGCTTACAACTTATGAGGCCTGATCTCTTTTGAGAAATAAGTCGTACTATTTCGAGAAAAAAGTCGCAATATTTCAAGAATAGTCGTAATATTTCTCGAAGTCTACTATTTTTATTTTTATTAACAGTGGCCCTGAAACGCCATCTAAAAATCCTTTTTAGAGTTAAAAGTTTAGCTCTAAAAAGGACCTTAACTGATGTTTCCTGAACTGCGCTGCTGCTCCCTGGTGGACTGTGGAGGAATTACGGCTCCAGGTAGAGGATCTGATCTGCTTGTTGTTCACTTCTTTATTCTTCTTTATTTTACACTTACTTGAATTTACTTTTATTTTACATTTATTTGATTGAACTTATTTATTTTTCCTTTATTTACTTTATGTTTTATCTGTTGTAAATTGGTTTTGAAAATAATTTTAATAGGAATATAAGTAAAGCATGTTAATGTAGGAGTTGATCTTGAAATCATTGTAATAAAAATGGCAGCAGATGCTAAAATGAATTTACACAATGGAATAACTGAGGCTCACACAAGTGCACAAACAAATGGTGAAGTTATTTACAGGGATATTTAAACTTCTGTGTGAATACTCTCGTCTGTTGGTGTCCTCTATGAGGATTCTTCCTAACGGCTCCTTAAAGCAGCACCTAATTTAATTTACTGTTTCAGAGGCGTTTCTGCATTACTCTATTGACCACTGCGTTCCTGTGGAAACACAGGCTGTCATGGAGCAGCTTGCGGTTCATCAGAGCTGCTTTCAGCCCCAACATAACATCTATATAAACAGAAGTGGAGGTGTGATGGTCCAGAGATATTACAAAGGAGGAGGAGACGGTCGCTTGCTGAAATATGAATGGGAAAGCTAGTAACGCTCAACATGTGTGTTTACAGAGAAACCCCGCCCTTCAGCAAAAAGATCCAATCATTTTGCTGGTTATGCTGCGAGTGGAAAAGGGTCGACCATATTAACGCGCTAGCAGGTAAAGATTGATTCAGATTGATGGAGAATGTGTTGTATATGGTTCTACATAGCAACAAAAGCAGTTCTGCTACTGTTACAATCTCAGGCTTGTATACAATAGAAGAACGCTTTTTGGTGCTACACAGAACCATTTACCAAAATGTTCTACATTAAAGCAATAAACCATGAGAGGCCGTGGGTTACTGTGAAGGGTGTTATTAGGCACGATGCGGAGTGGAGTAAAACCCCGTTCCCTGTGATAAAATCACAGTAATGAACTGCCCCGAGTGGCTCATCGCTTTTATAAAATAGCGGCCAACGTAAAATATATTAAAATACACAATGTTTTAGATAATTATTTAAGTTATTGTTAATAACCAACATAAGTATTCTGCCAAGAAACGTAGTTCCTTTAGAGTTTCATATAACAGTGAACATACGATATCACAGCACTGTTTAATGCAAATACTTTCAGTTTATAAGTACTTTTTGGTCACCAGATCACCACCACGAGTCTCCTGCCGGTCTGACGACGCCACTTTTCTCACACTGGGCTGAATCTCAAACGGCTCCCTGCTCCCTACATAGTGCACTATGTAGGAGTTTAAATACTGACTCCTGCAGCCCAGCAGAGCAAAATACAGCTGAAAAATGGTCATTTGGGATTCAGACACATGTATACTGGACAGGCAGTGCAGTATCTGACAGCAGAAGCTAGAATTTCTAAACTTAATATTACACAGCTCACTACTTAGGGAGTACAGAGCCGTTTGGGACTCAGCCTGGGTTTGATGTGACTTCTGACTGAAACACGGACATTTGAAGTGTGTAAGACATTCAGGTTCTTTAGATTTTATACTGCTGTTTTTCAGTTAATCAGACAGTAAGTGCTTTAATTCAAGCCTGTGATATTAATGATGGAGTTGTTTAGCATGTTTGCTATCTTTTAGCCTGTTAGCTAGCTGACCAGCCTGGTTCTAGATAAGAACATAAGTTACCAGTCCCTCAGTTTCGTGGCTCAGCCAATCAGATTTTAGGCCTGGAACTATCAGTTTTATAAAGGACCATATACAACACATTCTCCATCAGTCTGAAGAACCATTTCATCATGCAAAGAACCATTTAAGCATGCAGAGGGTTTGTTGAGTGTTGAGTGAAACCTTGAAGAACCATCTTTTTAAATAGTGTAGTTACTGCTACATCATCATTTAGTAGAAACTAGAAAATTAGCGTGTAATTTTTAGAATGTCTTGTTAACATGTAATTACCATATCATTACACTGATATTACCACTCTGTAAAGTAAAGTGCTGCCACATGACCTTATGATGAATAATGAACTCCTGGTTCAGTGAGCCGTTACTGAGCTCAGTTCAGACACTAATATTAACATTATTAATAACACAAACACACACACACACACACACACACACACACACACACACACAAACACACACAAAACACACATGCTGGAGTGTTTTATTCTGATAACATCAACACACACATTTACACATTTAACTCCTCTATAAAATCAATTTAGCACTTTAAATCAGATAAAACACATTAAAAACCGTCACTGTATTAAAGCTAAAGCAGAATGACTTCATTTCCCAACAGCATCAGCAGAATCATCCAATCATCTGTCTCCATCAGAGTGTCTGACAGTTAAAACGCCTTACAGCCTTACAGACCTGCAGACTTAGAGCCTTACAGGCCTGCAGACTTACAGACCTGCAGACTTACAGACTTACAGCCTTACAGCCCTGCAGACTTACAGACCTACAGACTTACAGCCTTACAGACCAGCAGACTTAGAGCCTTACAGGCCTGCAGACTTATAGACCTGCAGACTTACAGCCTTACAGACCTGCAGACTTAGAGCCTTACAGACCTGCAGACTTAGAGCCTTACAGACCTGCAGACTTACAGCCTTACAGGCCTTCAGACTTACAGACCTGCAGACTTACAGCCTTACAGGCCTTTAGACTTACAGACCTGCAGACTTATAGCCTTACAGACCTGCAGACTTAGAGCCTTACAGGCCTGCAGACTTACAGCCTTACAGACCTGCAGACTTGGAGCCTTACAGACCTGCAGACTTACAGCCTTATAGACCTGCAGCCTTACAGACCTGCAGACTTACAGCCTTACAGACCTGCAGCCTTACAGACCTGCAGACCTGCAGCCTTACAGACCTGCAGACTTACAGCCTTACAGGCCTTCAGACTTACAGCCTTATAGACCTACAGCCTTACAGACCTGCAGACTTACAGCCTTACAGACCTGCAGACTTACAGCCTTATAGACCTGCAGCCTTACAGACCTGCAGACGTACAGACCTGCAGACTTACAGCCTTACAGACCTGCAGACTTACAGACCTGCAGACTTACAGCCTTACGCGTTGGCTCATTAACGCTTCTGATACTCGAGCAGACCTGCAGATGCTGAGCACTTCGGCTGAACTGGGCCTGTGATTCTGCAGCACTGTAAAATCAGTGTAATCTCTCATATCAGCCCCATTAATAATAATAATAATAATAATAATAATAATAATAGATCTCGTTTAAACAAAAACATTCATTAATCTGAGGTGGAAAATCCTGATGGAAGAAATGAACCTCAAAACATCACAAACCAGCATCACAGCAGGTCTGAGAAGCCACCAGCAGGGGGCGCCATCACCTCACTGCAGAAACATGCGGCAGACTCTCCACTCTGAAGGTCATTTACAGGTCAAAGTTGACCTGTACAGTTCAGACGGCGGGTTAAAGCCTGCTTGTTTGGGCAGGTGAAGCTGCTGAAAGCTCTTAGTGCAGAATTCATCACGAGCTTGAACTCTCAGCAAATTCCAACATTACTTATGATGTTAATTAATAATTAATGATTGTTTGCAGATCATTTCTTTGAAGTATGCCTATTTCACTGATATGTAAATGAGGCAGGTACTGTAGCTCTCTCTTTCAGACGGAGGCTTAAATCAGTTAAAGATGAAACCGAATTATTCATCAAACTGAACCGTCCACTTATGACCAGCGCAAGAGCTGAAAACATAATGACCCTAAATGTAAATAAAACTAATCCTGTTATTTAATTTCACAGAAAACAACGCTGGGCAAACAAGAAGCTACAACAACGTCACATTATCAACAACACAAAGCAAATTAAACTACTAAAAATTAATCTCTTTCTCTCTGACATTCAGGTTTCAACTCTACTGGAGCTGGATTAGTTTCACCTGCACAGCGGCTGTAGTTTAAGTGTTTCCTGTGATTTTAATCCAGTATGAATCTGCAGTGTGTGTAGTTTTACAGTCTGACTGTAATAATTGTGGAGTGATTTAATCCAGTATGAATCTGCAGTGTGTAGTTTTACAGTCTGACGGTAATAATTGTGGAGTGATTTTAATCCAGTATGAATCTGCAGTGTGTGTAGTTTTACAGTCTGACGGTAATAATTGTGGAGTGATTTTAATCCAGTATGAATCTGCAGTGTGTGTAGTTTTACAGTAATAATTGTGGAGCGATTTTAATCCAGTTTGAATCTGCAGTGTGTGTAGTTTTACAGTCTGACTGTAATAATTGTGGAGTGATTTAATCCAGTATGAATCTGCAGTGTGTGTAGTTTTACAGTCTGACTGTAATAATTGTGGAGTGATTTAATCCAGTATGAATCTGCAGTGTGTGTAGTTTTACAGTCTGACGGTAATAATTGTGGAGTGATTTTAATCCAGTATGAATCTGCAGTGTGTGTAGTTTTACAGTAATAATTGTGGAGCGATTTTAATCCAGTATGAATCTGCAGTGTGTGTAGTTTTACAGTCTGACTGTAATAATTGTGGAGTGATTTAATCCAGTATGAATCTGCAGTGTGTGTAGTTTTACAGTCTGACAGTAATAATTGTGGAGTGATTTTAATCCAGTATGAATCTGCAGTGTGTGTAGTTTTACAGTAATAATTGTGGAGTGATTTTAATCCAGTATTAATCTGCAGTTTGTGTAGTTTTACAGTAATAATTGTGGAGTGATTTTAATCCAGTATGAATCTGCAGTGTGTGTAGTTTTACAGTAATAATTGTGGAGTGATTTTAATCCAGTATGAATCTGCAGTGTGTGTAGTTTTACAGTAATAATTGTGGAGCGATTTTAATCCAGTATGAATCTGCAGTGTGTGTAGTTTTACAGTCTGACTGTAATAATTGTGGAGTGATTTTAATCCAGTATTAATCTGCAGTGTGTGTAGTTTTACAGTAATAATTGTGGAGTGATTTTAATCCAGTATGAATCTGCAGTGTGTGTAGTTTTACAGTAATAATTGTGGAGCGATTTTAATCCAGTATGAATCTGCAGTGTGTGTAGTTTTACAATAATAATTGTGGAGCGATTTTAATCCAGTATGAATCTGCAGTGTGTGTAGTTTTACAGTAATAATTGTGGAGCGATTTTAATCCAGTATGAATCTGCAGTGTGTGTAGTTTTACAGTCTGACTGTAATAATTGTGGAGTGATTTTAATCCAGTATGAATCTGCAGTGTGTGTAGTTTTACAGTCTGACTGTAATAATTGTAGAGTGATTTTAATCCAGTATGAATCTGCAGTGTGTGTAGTTTTACAGTCTGACTGTAATAATTGTGGAGTGATTTTAATCCAGTATGAATCTGCAGTGTGTGTAGTTTTACAGTCTGACTGTAATAATTGTGGAGTGATTTTAATCCAGTATGAATCTGCAGTGTGTGTAGTTTTACAGTAATAATTGTGGAGTGATTTTAATCCAGTATGAATCTGCAGTGTGTGTAGTTTTACAGTAATAATTGTGGAGTGATTTTAATCCAGTATGAATCTGCAGTGTGTGTAGTTTTACAGTAATAATTGTGGAGCGATTTTAATCCAGTATGAATCTGCAGTGTGTGTAGTTTTACAGTAATAATTGTGGAGTGATTTTAATCCAGTATGAATCTGCAGTGTGTGTAGTTTTACAGTAATAATTGTGGAGTGATTTAATCCAGTATGAATCTGCAGTGTGTGTAGTTTTACAGTAATAATTGTGGAGTGATTTTAATCCAGTATGAATCTGCAGTGTGTGTAGTTTTACAGTCTGACTGTAATAATTGTGGAGCGATTTTAATCCAGTATGAATCTGCAGTGTGTGTAGTTTTACAGTAATAATTGTGGAGTGATTTTAATCCAGTATGAATCTGCAGTGTGTGTAGTTTTACAGTAATAATTGTGGAGTGATTTTAATCCAGTATGAATCTGCAGTGTGTGTAGTTTTACAGTAATAATTGTGGAGCGATTTTAATCCAGTATGAATCTGCAGTGTGTGTAGTTTTACAGTAATAATTGTGGAGTGATTTTAATCCAGTATGAATCTGCAGTGTGTGTAGTTGTACAGTAATAATTGTGGAGTGATTTTAATCCAGTATGAATCTGCAGTGTGTGTAGTTTTACGGTCTGACAGTAATAATTGTGGAGCGATTTTAATCCAGTGTGAATCCAGTTTGTTTCCTACTCCCTGTCCAGGTAAAACTAATTCAGCTCCAACAGGGCTTCAGTCTTTAGTTTACAGCTTGGTATTTTGACAAAGTGGCCTGAAAATAAACAAACAAAAATCACTTAATAGGCGAGTCGAGGATTTCCTCGTATTCCTGCCTCCGGCTCTTCCCCACCCAGAACAGCTTTACTGCCGCGAGCATGACGACGCTAATGATGATGATGAAGCCTCCAATGACATCATAGATGGACGGTGCCATGTGCAGGACGAGCAGCTGCAGCAGAGCTGCCACTACGATCTCCAGGTGCTGGACGGTGCTGACCAGCGCGGGGTGCAGGCGGTTCAGGGCGTAATAAACACCGAGGAAAGCCACGGTGGAGCAGAGGCAGATGCTGAGGAGGTACGCCCAGGTCTCCCCGTCCAGAGGGATTATAGGCTCCTGCAGAACGAACATGGTGCAGGCGCCCCACAGCGTCCCCGTCCAGCCGAACGTGAAAAGGGCCGTCCACATGCTAACTTTCTCTTTAATCGACCTGTAGATTATCATCGAGAGGGCAGCGGTCAAACCTGCCATGACCGTCATGGTGTAGCCGAAAGCCTCCTTCCAGAACCCGAGCGATCTGTTCTCGCTAACGATGTTGGGCACCATGACCAGGCACAGTCCGAAAACGCTGCTGACCACAGTGGCCATGTCGATCAGCCCCAGCCGCTCATCTATTAGCAGGAACGCTAAAATGGCGCTGAACACCGTCGTCGTCGCCCGCCACATGATGGTGCCGTTGCTCGGCGGGACAATGGCGAAGGACGTGTAAGCACAGGTGATGGAGATGACATTGCACACGCCGTAGAAGAAGAGCCGCAGCCGGTAGCCGCTGGGCCCGAACGGCGCCTCCTGGTGGTAGTAAACGACGGCCACAGACAGCACCTGTATGACGGAGCGGATGAAGAGCAGCTCCAGGGAGGGAACTCTGGAGCGGTCGGCGGCCAGACGGGTCAGCAGTGCCACGCAGCCATGCGCTAACGCTGCTACGAACAGAGCGCCCCACGTTAGCCGCGAGGAGAACACACACGCCTCGCCGAAACTCTGCAGCTGACCTCCGACCCCTCCGCTGACCTTCTGATCCGCACCAGGTTTGGACTGGCCGTCCAGAGAGCCGAGAAACGTCCTGCAGGGTTTACTGTGGGTCAAGATGACAATAAATTATAATATCTTTATAATTTAGCGGTCAATCAATCAACCAATCAATCAATCAATCTTCATTTAAACTCGACCCTCATCTGGACAGTAGCTGAGCTTTAGAACAGAGAACAGAGGACTGAAAACTGAAACACTGACCTACAAATTTAATAACATATCAAACCAGTAAAAAAAGACAAATAAATAAAAACAATAAAAATGCTAAAAAATAATTTAATTAAAACCAAAACAAGATAAAGAAGAACTTGAATTCATGAAAATATGATATAATTTACAATATCATGTTAAATTTTGTAACATCATCCAACAGTTGGCTCCGCCCACACTCTCTGATTGGTTAGAGAGTGTTCTACTTCTGTTCTGAAAGCAGCACATTTTTATTTTTAAGTTAATTTTTTCCCAAAAGTTTCAAATAAAATAAAATCCACAAGCAAAATATGAAGTATATACAAATAATGAGATGTAAAATAAACTTTTTTTCAATTTTATAAAAAGATTACTACTAATTTTTACTCATTTTGATATAATTGTATTTCTCATTTTGACAGTTTCTGCTTTATTTTTTTCTGTTTGCTGATTTTGCTGATGAATGTTTTGGTTCTGAAATCTTTCTTTTGCTTCTGACCTCTGGCACTTCTTAACAGGGGGCGGGTCTTAGACAAAGGCGTTCACCTGCACTATCTATTGGTCAACTGATTGGAGTGACACATATTTTGAACATTTTGATACTTTGCTTGTGGATTTTACTACTTTATTTGAAACTTTTGGCACAAAATTATCTCCATACATTTTTTTTCACCATCACTCACCACAGGTTGCTAAGCAACAACAATGGTCGCTTTACTCAAAGCTGCCAGAACTACTTTTTACACAGTGTAATTTGGAGATTTGGAGCCCTCTCTGGTGGAAATGTGTAACTACATGCAGAACATTTGCACTGTGGGTTGTTCTTTGGTCCTGACTGGATGAATCCGAAACATCGAGCCGGACCTTCTTTTTGAGTCTATGTGTGATGTTTAATGCGTAAAGACGTACGACGCGGTGTGAAAAACTCCAGACTCGACATCTCTGACTATTAAATTAGTATTTCAGGCTTTACAGGGGACTCACAGCAGCTCACACTCATCATATTTTAGCCTGTTTTTAATCCTTTAACTCAGTAACGACACGTCTTTCAGTTTAAACAGCAAATCTTACACAGAAATAAGCAGCTTTAACTTTGATGTACGTTAATGTAACATTGAAAGGTTACAGTAGTAACAACAACACTTTGCATATTCAGAATTGTAAGTAACTTTTATAGGAGAAGGAAAACTACACTATGTAAGATTTGGGGATTTGGAGACCTCTCTGGTGAAAATGAGTAACTGCGCACAACGTGTAGAATTATCTACTGTTGTCGTCATATCTTCAGTGTTGATTCTGAGATCATTTGAGACCTAAACATTGAGCCGGACCTTCTTTTCGAGTCTGTGTGTGGCGTTAATGCGTAAAGACGTACGACGTGGTGTGAAAAACTCCCTCTGACTTTAAATGATCATTTCAGGCTTTACGGGCGACTCACAGACTCACAGAGCAGTTTTATATAACACGTATTTGAGACAATATCCTGGGCGTGTCTTTCTGTCCTGTATTCTTCCTGTGTTAGTGTGTTAGTGTGGTGTTGGAGTGGTGGGGCTCTGGACGAGGTAACAGGTGGTCTTTAATGGTGATGCTGTTCAACATGTGCTGTCCTGCTGTGGGCAGATTAATGATGCTGAGTCTAATAGATGGTAAATGGACTCTGCGCAGTATGGGAAATGTTTAATCTAAACAAACTGCACACTGTATTTGTAGTTTCTGATCCTTTTTCTAAATGCAAAACCAGGACTGGAGCAGCGGATCGGCACACTCAGCACTCGTGCATATAACAATGACACCTATTACTCATGGATTTCAGGATTGTTATTGATAATTTTATCAATAAGCTATCCCATCATAAACAGGGCAGTGCAGCACTGCACACTAAACTACACACAATAAACATTAGTATATCACTGCTGTCAGAAGAAAACCTTCTATCTCCATTTTTGACGTTTTTCAGTTTTTTACATGATTTGAAAACACCTGATGCTCTTTACATTGTGTGTAAATTTCATGATGAATGGACTAAAAGAAACGACCTAAAATGACCTGGAAAAAAGTCTGGTTCCATTGACTTACAGTAAAAGTACAGTACGTTTTTTTTCCTTCTCCAGTAAAGTTACCATTCTGGAGATACAAGGTTTTCATCTGACAACAGCAACACATTACTTTATTTATAATTCATACAGCATATCATTGCTGGCCAAAGAAAAACATGTATCTCCAAAATGGTAACGTTACAGGAGAGGGTAAAAACCTTCCTTATATCAAATATAAGTTAACATAAAGTGACTGAATCAGAAGCAATATTAGAGCATTTCTGTTGGTCCATTCATTGTGACATTTTACACAGAGTAAAGGAGCTGCTGAGCTCAAAATATACCCAAAATTGTGCAGTAAGATTAGCAGAAAAATGCCTTATTAAGTGAGTCTCTGTAGAGGATGTGTAACTTATTTACACTTAGAAAATCAACAACAACATGGAATCTGACCAGGAGTGCTCAGGGACACGACTGCACAGGGGAACAGCAGAGACAGTCTAAAGCGTAGTAATGTGAGAAAAGTGGACGTACCTGGTGGGTCCACTAGAGGTCAGTCTCTTCCTGTCTGACGTCTCCTCCACAAAGGAGCTGAAGTCCTCGAAGCTGGGGGCGTCGTCGTAGCCCTCATCTCCGGGCTGAGGGAAGTGGGTGGCGTATTTCACCGTCACCGTGTTTGGGTGGATTTTCACCTTTTTCTTGGGCCCCAGCAGGTGTTTAGTGGGAGAATCGTCCATTTTTACTCCTCCGGCTGTAAAACCTGTAAATCAGGACCACAGCCATTTACTGTCCAGTACATCTAACACTGACGCATCAGTAGCGCTGATACACCGGGGTACGAATAGTGATGAACTCAAAGCATCCTATCAGAGTGAAGTGGGTGGGTCTTGTCCATCTGGGTGCTTCCTATCAGAGTAAAGTGGGCGGGGCTTATTCATCTGAGTGCTTCCTATTAGAGTAAAGTGGGTGGGCTTATCCATCTGAGTGCTTACTATGAGAGTAAAGTGGGCCGGGCTTATTAATCTGAGTGCTTCCTGTGAGAGTAAAGTGGGCGGGGCTTATTAATCTGAGTACATTCTATCAGAGTAAAATGGGTGGGGCTTGTCCATCTGAGTGCTTCCTATGAGAGTAAAGTGGGTGGGGCTTATCGATTTGGGTGCTTCCTATCAGAGTTAAGTGGGTGGGGCTTATCCATATAAGTGCTTCCTATCAATAAAGTGGGTGGGTCTTATTAATCTGGGTACCTCCTATTAAAGTGGGTGGGGCTTATCCATCTGGGTACTTCCTTTCTGACTAAAGTGGGTGGGCTTATACATCTGGGTGCTTCCTATAAGACTAAAATGGGTGGGGCTTATCCATCTGGGTTCTTCCTATCAGAGTAAAGTGGGGGGGCTTATCTGTATAAGTGCTTCCTATCAGTAAAGTGGGTGGGGCTTATCAATCTTGGTACATCCTTTTAGAGTGAGGGGCGGGGCTTTGCCCTCTGGGTCAACGATTTAAATTTAAGTAGTTGGCGAGAGGGCGTGGCTTATCAATCTAGGTGCACCTATTTAGAGTAAAGTGGGCGGTGAGGGGTGGGGCTTATCCATCTGGGTGCATCCTTTTAGAGTAAAGTGGGCGGTGAGGGGTGGGGCTTATCCATCTGGGTGCATCCTATCTGCCTCTGTATTGTCTTTTCTTCTTTAATTTGCAATAATGTTACATTTTCAATTGTTTGAAAATAAAATTAGTATTTAATCCAATTTGTGGAGCAAATAAAAACATTTTTAACACAGAAAACGCTCTGAAATCGAACTGAATCCAGTTTACGCTTCATTCTGGATCAGGAATATAAAATCGGGTCTATTTTAAGGATATTTTGGGGAAAAACAGATCCAACAGATACACTGCATGAGTCCCAGTCAGCCAGCCCATCAGTGCTCAGCGTAGTAGCCTGTAGTAAACCCACTCCATTCATGCTCAGTGATTCACCCTGGGTGACGTCACGGCGCTCGTAAGGACACGTGACCGCGTGAACAGGTGAGAAACTGCAGGCTGGAGACGACGGAACACAAGGACACCGTCCGCTGGCCGGTCCAGTCCGGCGGTGATTGGCCCTTTAACGCTAATCCGGAGCGCAGCTGTGCGCGCTATTGGAAATTAGCTCGCTATTGTGGATCAATTAGTGACCGTTTGTCCTTCAGCTGGACAAGAACGGGGTCACGAGACAACGATAACGTCTATAAACACATTAATGAACGAAAACACAAACATATAAGCCAAAAAAACAGACTGAAGTTGGCTTCTTGGTCCAATTGTCCGTTCCACCTTAAATGGTGCAGCAGTTACGTTAGAGTGCCTGAAGCGCCAGAATGTAACTGCTGCACCATTTAAGGTGGAACGGACAGTTCCAATAAGGCGAGGTTAAGAAGCCAAAAACAAGCAGATGTTGACTCGTCTCTCACCTGCCCTCCGTCCACTCCTCCGCGCTCGTGCTGTATCTCTCTCTCTCTCTCTCTCTGCCTTATTTCATCTTTTCCACTCCTTCACTTCTTCTCCTCGGCGCTGTGCGGGTTTAAATCTCCCATCATGCCGAGCAAACACGATCCCAAACCCCGGCGTGCGCGAACAGACGAGTGCGAGGCAGAATAAGAGGATGAGTGAGTGAATAAATGAATAAATGAGAGAGAGAGAGAGAGCTGCGCACTGAGGGAGCAGCAGGACGGGAGGGGCGGCTCGGCGCATGCGCGCTCAGCGCCGGATCCTACTGATGGCTAAGGATGATGTTCATCATTAAGGCTCAGCAGCGCGAATGAAAAGGCTTTACACTAGATAATGGAACATTGCTGTGAGGATTTGATGGCATTCAGCCACAAGACTAGGAAGTAAGCTGCTTTTGGCTATATACCCACTGTAGTACAGTGAGACACCTGGGAGGCTGTTATTTCCACCACGAGACGCTCTTTATTAAACACCACTGCGGAGAGGCACATGCAGAAGCACTGAACTCATGGGGGACGTCATCACCAGCCACAGGCTCCACCCTCACGATGACCAACCCCCACACAAAACACACTAATAGGCCCTTTTCACAAGACAGGGAAGTGTGTAAACAGTAAACGCTGGTAAAACAAGTTCCCTTCTCGTCTTTCGGACAGTTACTCTTCAGAAATACAGGCGTTCGTATCACTTCAGCACCACAGACCGGAGAGTCACTGTGTCTCTGAGTGTGTTTACATGCACTCAATAATCCGATAACTGCAGAAAATCAGCTTTAGAGGGAGGAAATGAAAACTGTTCCTCTGAAAGCGGCTGAAGCAGCAACTTTAAAGCACAAACTGCATTCAGTGTAACGTCAGTCAGCAGCAGTGAAACAGTGACACAGAGGATCTTTTACTCTTTATGACAGTTTATTCCTTTATTAATCACACAAACTCTTTTTCCTCTGACTAACAACTGAATATATGCTAGGCTATCTACTAACCTGCTAATGTCATAGTGTGTTCCATCCTCCTTTGCACAGCTCCTCATCCTCTCAGTACCGTGTGCTGCCTGTGCTCTGTTCTGTATTTACTGTAAGTCTTTAGTATTTATTTATTGTATTGTATTGTCTGCACTGTGTTTATTGTGTTGTCTGCACTGTGTTTATTGTATTGTCTGCACTGTGTTTATTGTATTGTCTGCACTGTGTTTATTGTATTGTCTGCACTGTGTTTATTGTACTGTCTGCACTGTTTATTGTACTGTCTGCACTGTGTTTATTGTATTGTCTGCACTGTGTTTATTGTATTGTCTACACTGTGTTTATTGTACTGTCTGCACTGTTTATTGTATTGTCTGCACTGTGTTTATTGTATTGTCTGCACTGTGTTTATTGTATTGTCTGCACTGTGTTTATTGTACTGTCTGCACTGTGTTTATTGTACTGTCTGTGCTGTGTTTATTGTACTGTCTGCACTGTGTTTATTGTACTGTCTGCACTGTGTTTATTTTATTGTCTGCACTGTGTTTATTGTATTGTCTGCACTGTGTTTATTGTATTGTCTGCACTGTGTTTATTGTACTGTCTGCACTGTGTTTATTGTACTGTCTGCACTGTGTTTATTTTATTGTCTGCACTGTGTTTATTGTACTGTCTGCGCTGTGTTTATTGTACTGTCTGCACTGTGTTTATCGTATTGTCTCGTGTTCCTGTGTTGGTCCTGGAGGAACGTTGCTTCGTTTCACTGTGTACTTATATAGAGTTGAAATGACAATAAAGCCTGACTTGAAACTGAGATGAGGCTGTTTTTGCTTCAGGCCCGAACCCTTCAGTGAGCTGTACAGGCTCTACTCGTCATCGTTGTTGCTTTAGCAGAAGCAGCGTTACTCTGTAACGAGAAGTTCCAGCTGAAACAATGCAGAAATGTGAAAAGGGTCTATTAAAGCAGCGCAAAATAACTCGACACAACTTAAACTAAAAGCAACGGCAGCAATAACAATAAACAGCCCTTTTTAGGAGGGCGTGGCCTACCATGAGCCTCCACACGTGACAGTCTTCAGTGCGACCCGTTCCACTGCCAGTGTGTGTCTATGGAGACTGCATGGCTGTGAGAGTTTACCCACCTAGGTGTGGCTGAAACACCTGCACTCAATAATTAGGAGAGTGTCCACCTATTTTTTGGCCACACAGTGTATATCAGACACCTGAATTGTGGAGTAAGGTTTTACTGACCGATGCGTCCAGATTTGTAATTTGATGACTTGGATGATGAGACGCAAAAAATACTAGACCAGCTTCTGAACTTTGGAGGTGTGTCTGCAGATTCTTTGAGGAACTGAAAGTGAGTCACCTGAACAGAATGGAAGCTGGAATAAAGGTGAAGAGAGACTCACTGAACAATCAGACAGCTGAGATTAGATTCAGCTGCTGAGGCTTCTGTGGAGGTTTTGGTTAAATATGTGTTTTCTGCTTCTTTCCTGAGATTGATGTCCGTTTTGACTAGAAATCTAGAAATTTAATAAGTGTCAGGTGGGCTTTCCCTTCTACACAACACAGTCTGTACATACACACACATCGCCCTACTGAACTGGTTCAGAGTCAGAGCTGAAACACGTTTGGGATTTTAGCTGATTTGGACTTCAGACTGAAATCCTTTTGCTCTGAGTGACTCTAAACCTTAATCATGTTTATTTTATTAAAACTAATAATTGAATATTCCATTCTGTCTCTACCAAAACAGTCATAACTCTACCAAACTGTACCAAATGTGTCAGTAGTGTCTGTAGTGGCTGTTTCAGTAGTGACTGTTTCAGTAGTGTCTGTTTCGGTAGTGATTGTTTCAGTAGTGACTGTTTCAGTGACTGTTTCAGTAGTGACTGTTTCGGTAGTGATTGTTTCAGTAGTGTCTGTTTCAGTAGTGACTGTTTCGGTAGTGATTGTTTCAGTAGTGACTGTTTCAGTAGTGACTGTTTCAGTAGTGTCTGTTTCGGTAGTGATTGTTTCAGTAGTGACTGTAGTGGCTGTTTCAGTAGTGACTGTTTCAGTAGTGTCTGTTTCAGTAGTGACTGTTTCAGTAGTGTCTGTTTCGGTAGTGACTGTTTCAGTAGTGTCTGTTTCAGTAGCGACTGTTTCAGTAGTGTCTGTTTCAGTAGTGATTGTTTCAGTAGTGACTGTTTCAGTAGTGTCTGTTTCGGTAGTGACTGTTTCATTAGTGTCTGTTTCAGTAGCGACTGTTTCAGTAGCGACTGTTTCAGTAGTGATTGTTTCAGTAGTGTCTGTTTCGGTAGTGATTGTTTCAGTAGTGACTGTTTCGGTAGTGACTGTTTCAGTAGCAACTGTTTCAGTAGTGTCTGTTTCAGTAGTGTCTGTTTCGGTAGTGATTGTTTCAGTAGTGACTGTTTCAGTAGTGACTGTTTCAGTAGCGACTGTTTTAGTAGTGACTGTTTCAGTAGTGTCTGTTTCAGTAGTGTCTGTTTCGGTAGTGATTGTTTCAGTAGTGACTGTTTCAGTAGCGACTGTTTCAGTAGTGTCTGTTTCAGTAGTGTCTGTTTCGGTAGTGATTGTTTCAGTAGTGACTGTTTCAGTAGCGACTGTTTCAGTAGTGACTGTTTCAGTAGCGACTGTTTTAGTAGTGATTGTTTCAGTAGTGACTGTTTCAGTAGTGACTGTTTCAGTAGCAACTGTTTTAGTAGTGACTGATTCAGTAGTGTCTGTTTCAGTAGTGTCTGTTTCGGTAGTGATTGTTTCAGTAGTGACTGTTTCAGTAGCGACTGTTTCAGTAGTGCCTGTTTTAGTAGTGACTGTTTCAGTAGTGACTGTTTCAGTGACAGTTTCAGCTCATTTTGAGCTCAGAAACTCAGCAGTTCATGACGAGAAACACAGCTTTGAACAGCTGTTCACACCGAAAATCATCATATTTTACACTAAAACACTAAAAAGTGCTGAACTGATGAAAATATGACGATTCTTAATGTTCCACACTGATTTTCAGACTTTGGGACTCATTTACTTCAAAACAATGGGATCTAACTGCTCACCATGTGGCCATGAGGGACAGAGATGCAGCCTCACTTCCTGCTCTGAAATGCAGGGGCGTGGCTAAAATAAGGCTCCACCCTCAGACTAAAACTGTATGTGTTTTTTTTAATAAAGCTTTTTAGTTTAAAAATTTTACTCATGATAAATCTCAATCAACTTTACATCAAATAAACTAAAAAAAGGAAGTATTATTTTTGGAGGTGTAAATTTAGGGGTCAGGGTTTGGGACAGATGCCCCCCCGAGAGAAAGGACCCTATAAAGGACCCTATAAATGATGATGTGTATATATTTGGATTATTACTGTCTCTATTAATGTCTTGGGTTTAAATCGATCATAATCCTTGTAGACGTCTCAGCTCTGAACTCTTCACTGTTTTCTGTATTTCTGACTCTCCACACTAACTCTACACTCTACACTCACAGCCGTGAGCACACAGGTTCATGTTTATACTGAGTGTGTGAGGAGCTTCAGCTCAGAGGCTCCTCAGTCATTATTGATGATGTTCTGTAGGCGCCTGCTGGTTTGGGGTTTCCTGGTTTGTCCTCTACGCTGCTGATAAATCACACACACTGATTTACATGGTTACATTGATAGTGGCAATAAAAATCAGATTCCCCAGTTCACCCCAATCCCACCGAGTGTAGTCGATCAGCTGAGACACGTTTAAATCCTACAGAATTCAGCCCAGAGTTTTCTGCTCATTTCCTGTTATAAATCCACTCTGGGTTGTTTATTTACTGCAGGTGTTTCATCTCTGTAACTTTACAGAGGAACAACATGCTGAGATTAATGAGCTTAATAATGTCTGTTACTGAAACGAGAAGTAATGCTGCACCGTTTCTGTTCTTCAGGAGAGCTCCAGATACTGTGAACAGAAAGAAAGGAAGGAAGGAAGAAAGGATGAAAGAAAGAAAGAAAGAAAGAAAGAAATGAAGAAAGAAAGAAAGAAAAAAGAAGGAAGGAAGGAAAGAAGGAGGGAAGAAAGAAAGAAAGAAAGAAAGAAAGAAAGAAAGAAAGAAAGGAAGGAAGACAGGAAGGAAGAATGAATGAAAGAAAGAAAGAAAGAAAGAAAGAAAGAAAGAAAGAAAGAAAAAAGAAGGAAGGAAGGAAAGAAGGAGGGAAGAAAGAAAGAAAGAAAGAAAGAAAGAAAGAAAGACAGGAAGGAAGAATGAAAGAAATAAAGAAAGAAAGAAAGGAAGGAAGAAAGGAAGAATGAAAGGAAGAATGAAAGAAAGAAAGAAAGAAAGAAAGAAAGAAGGAAAGAGAGAAAGAAAGAAAGAAAAAGAAGGAAAGAAAGAAAGAAAGGAGTGCTGTGTCAGGATGCTGAAGGAACGGCATGGCTGTGTTTCCATGGTAACTGAGCTAAGAGCTGACCCCCCCAACAAATATGTATTTGTATTCTTAAGAAAACTGGAAGAAAACTATGATTTACATTTAAAGGGAGTGTCTGAGATTATGGGTTACAGTTAAAGGGAAATCAGAGATTACAGATTATAATCTGTAAATTATAAATCTATAGTTCCAGTATGAGTGGGAGATTATAGATTACAGTTAAAGGCAAACTCTGACATACATTACAATCTGTAAATTGCAATTCTATAGTTCAATTATAAATCTTAGATTATGTAGATTATATAACATCTGAGTTTTTAGATCTACAGTTAAAATGAAAGTCCATAGATTACAGTTCAAAAAGAAAGTCTGAAATGAAAGAAGTCTGAGATTATAGATTACAGTTGAAGGGAAAGTCTGAGATTATATATTACAGTCAAAGGGAAAGTCTGAGATTATAGATCACAGTTTAAAAGAAAGTCTGAGATTATAATTACAGTAAAAGGGAAAGTCTGAGATTATAGATCACAGTTTAAGGGAAAGTCTGAGATTATAGATCACAGTTTAAGGGAAAGTCTGAGATTATATTTTACAGTTGAAGGGAAAGTCTGAGATTATATATTACAGTCAAAGGGAAAGTCTGAGATTATAGATCACACTTTAAAAGAAAGTCTGAGATTATAGATTACAGTCAAAGGGAAAGTCTGAGATTATAGATCACAGTTTAAGGGAAAGTCTGAGATTATAGATCACAGTTTAAAAGAAAGTCTGAGATTATAGATTACAGTTAAAGGGAAAGTCTGAGATTATATATCACAGTTTAAGGGAAAGTCTGAGATTATAGATCACAGTTTAAACGAAAGTCTGAGATTATAGATTACAGTCAAAGGGAAAGTCTGAGATTATAGATTACAGTTTAAAAGAAAGTCTGAGATTATAGATTACAGTAAAAGGGGAAGTCTGAGATTATAGATCACAGTTTAAAAGAAAGTCTGAGATTATAGATTACAGTCAAAGGGAAAGTCTGAGATTATATATTACAGTTAAAGGGAAAGTCTGAGATTATAGATTACAGTTAAAGGGAAAATCTGAGATTATAGATCACAGTTTAAGGGAAATTCTGAGATTATAGATCACAGTTAAAGGGAAAATCTGAGATTATAGATCACAGTTAAAGGGAAAGTCTGAGATTATAGACTACAGTTAAAGGGAAAGTCTGAGATTATAGATTACAGTTTAAGGGAAAGTCTGAGATTATAGATTACAGTTAAAGGGAAAGTCTGAGATTATAGATCACAGTTTAAGTAAAGGTCTGAGATTATAGGTTATAGTCTGTTAAATCTGGATTGGATTAAATCCTAATAATCTCTGAGATTTTATATAAAGATAACCGTAGTGAATGAACTGAATATGTTATGTTTTATATTTCTCTGGTATATTAAAGTCAGCAAAGAGATCATCCTCATCTCTCACATCTTCTGGGTTCCATTCCTGTTCTAAGTGTGTTCTAATGGTTCCTTCATTTGATCTGTCCAGCATCGTCCACTCTGTGATGTCACTGTCCATAATTAAATCATTCAAGTCCACTAACTCCACACACACACACACACACACACACACACACACACACACACACTCAGTAAGCGGAGCTGCTTTGATGCCTCAGAGCTGTGTTTAGTGCTCTGTGAGGTAAAGCAGTGAACATTAACCCATTAGAAATGACTAATTGATCTCTCACACTGTGCTGGGATTACAGTAATCTCACTGATCATTACTGCTGCCCACTCAGCCTTCAGCAGTTTAGCCCCGCCCATTCAGCCTACAGCTGTTTAGCTCCGCCCATCCAGACTGAAGTGTTTCAGCCTGGACTGCTCTTTGAATGGGGCACAATACAGGACAGCCAATCAAAACAGAGCTCATTTACATATATATATATATATATAGTAATCATATAAGCATGAATCGTGGCTGTTTTTGGTAGATGAAACCACACTGACGCTGTAAACGAATAAAACTGGGCGATGAGCCCTTTAATCCCGGAGACTGATGTTGTTGGTGATTATTATTGTTTGTAATAATGAGTGATGAATGTATGAAAGCTTTCTGCATCCTTTCCTTGTGTTTATATAGAGCTCCACTGTGCGTTTTAGTGTCCTTGGCATGGAAACCGTTGCTCGGGGCGACGGCATCAGCCCAGCTGCGTCCACCAGAGCTCAGAGTGGACCTGATAATCAGTTCAGCGGAATCAGCCTCAGCCAGTTAGTCTTCTAATAGACTTGATTATGTGCTTTCTGACACTGCGTGACGTAAAGGTCTGTAGACAGAGCTCAGCTGTACGTCTGTCCGCTGGGTGAAAGTCCGAGACACCTTCATATATATTAACCTTCAGTGTCAGAAAAGCAGAAAACACACTTTAACAGGAAACTCCAACAAAAGCTTCACAAAGATCTCACTGAGACGATGTTCTCCTTCAAACAGACACTAACATTCACACACAGCTGCCCAAACTCACCTGCATCACATGAGCATCTACAGCACCTAAGGAGGTATTTCAGAGGAGATTTGATACACGGTAATCTGCCTGCATAATGAAGGAGGGGTTAAAGTGACAAAACAGGAGTTTAAAAACTGATTAAAGCTCCAGAGAAACCTCACTGAGAAAAGGAGACGGACACATCAAACAAAGAAGCTGAACGATGGACTGACCACCCCAGAGTCCAGACCTCAACACCACTGAATGTGTTTGATTACTTCAGAAAATGATCAACCAGCTTCTAAGACTGAACTTTGGAGGTGTGTCTGCAGATTCTTTGAGGAACTGAAAGTGAGTCTCCTGTAAAGAATGGAAGCTGGAATAAAGGGAGAGAGTGACTCACTGAACAATCAGACAGCTGAGATTAGATTCAGCTGCTCAGGATTAAACATGTTTACAGTAACTTTTACTTTTGACGAAAAAATAAATGAGGAGTCCATGAGCTTTGGGTAACAGACAGACAGACAGACAGACAGGTAGATAGGTAAACAGACAGACAGATAGTCAGACAGACAGACAGACAGACAGACAGTCAGATAGATAGGTAAACAGACAGACAGATAGACAGGTAGATAGGTAAACAGACAGAAAGATAGTCAGACAGACAGACAGACAGATAGATAGATAGATAGATAGACAGACAGGCAGACTGACAGATAAACAGACAGACACACAAACAGACAGATAGATAAACAACAGACAGATAGATAAACAACAGACAGATAGATAAATGACAGACAGACAAACAGACAGATAGATAAACAGACAGACAGATAGATAAATGACAGACAGACAAACAGACAGATAGATAAACAGATAGTCAGACAAATAAACAAACAGACAGACAGACAGATAGATAGATAGATAAACAGACAGACAGACAGACAGATAGATAAACAGACAGACAGATAGATAGATAAACAGACAGACAGACAGATAAAACAGACAGACAGATAAACAGACAGACAGACAGACACAGATAAACAGACAGACAGACAGACACAGATAAACAGACAGACAGACAAACAGACAGATGGATAAACAGACAGACAGACAGATAAACAGACAGACAGATACATAGACAGACAGACAGATAAACAGACAGATAAACAGACAGATAGACAGATAACAGACAGATAAACAGACAGACAGACAGACAGATAAAGAGACAGACAGACAGATAAACAGACAGAAAGACAGACACAGATAAACAGACAGACAGACAGACAGACAGATAGATAAACAGACAGAGAGACAGACAGATAAACAGACAGATAAACAGACAGACAGATAAACAGACAGACAGACAGATAAACAGACAGACAGACAGACAGACAGACAGACAAACAGACAGACAGACAGACAGACAGATAAACAGACAGACAGACAGATAAACAGACAGACAGACAGACAGACATTTCCTCTTAAATATGTTTTCTGCTTTTCCTGATCCTGAAAAACGAATAATTTGTACTTGATAGCCGTTTTTGCTGAAACCTGAATGAATGAAGCTCTTTGACCGTTGCACAGTGTGTGCTTATGACAGTCTGTTAGCATGCAGTTAGCACTGTGCTAACCGTGGGAGTTTCAGCTAAAGCTCCAGTGCTAAACCTAAGGAAGCAGCCCTCAGACGCCGGACGCTCCAGGCTGATCAGCTCCGTTAGGCCTAAAGGAGGAGACGAGGTTTTCAGGCTGAACTGTCGCTTTAATCTGCAGAGCGCTCTGCAGTGGTTTACACTGTCCAGCTCTGAGCTGCTGACGCTGTAATGATGCGGTAACTCCCGATCAGGATGCGCCGGCTCTTCCGCTGCCTGAGGACTAAGATCAGAGTGATTATCCTCCTCCATCACCTGTCGGAGTTCCAGCCTGAGGCTCCCAGCAGAGACCAGCTGCTCAGAGCTGCCGGCCTGCTGAGCTGCTTCCTGTTTGCTCAGAGTAAATAATAAAACCTCCACACAGCTTCAGCCTGAATACACACATCACCCTTCAGCTGAGCTTTAAAGGCCACATCACGGAAAACTGATCACCGCTGATAGGAAAACACTGTTAAAGCTTCCCTACAGTCCGTACAGGAGAGCTCCTACAGCGCTCTCTTATAAAGACGGTTCCTCAAGGGTTCTTCAGTTCTGTATAGAACTATGAACACTCAAAAACCACTAGCATGATTAAATGGTTCTTCACATCGATGGAGAGTGAATTCACAGACATTCATACACACATACACACATTCATACACACATACACACATACACACATTCATACACACATACACACATACATTCATACACACATTCATACACACATACACACATACACACATTCATACACACATACACACATACATACACACATACACACATACACACATTCATACATACATTCATACACACATTCATACACACATACACACATACATACACACATACACACATACACACATACACACATTCATACACACATACACACATTCATACACACATACACACATACACACATTCATACACACATTCATATATACATTCATACACACATTCATACACACGTACACACATTCATACACACGTACACACATTCATACACACATACACACATACACACATTCATACACACATACATACACACATACACACATACATACACACATACACACATACACACATACATACACACATTCATACACACATACACACATACATACACACATTCATACACACATACATACACACATACACACATACACACATTCATACACACATACACACATACACACATTCATACACACATACATACACACATACACACATACATACACACATACACACATTCATACACACATACATACACACATACACACATTCATACACATACATTAAAGTTTAAAAACATTTCTTATAGCAATTCTTGTAACATTACAGTTCATACTGTATAATCTACATTCTGAATAACTTCTTATAATAAATTAATATTCGACTTTTATCTCTCTCTGTATCTCTATCTCTCTCTCACTCTCTCTTTGTATCTCTATCTCTCTCTGTATCTCTCTCTCTGTATCTCTCTCTCACTCTCTCTCTCTTTGTATCTCTCTCTCTCTGTATCTCTCTCTCTGTATCTCTATCTTTATCTCTCACTCTCCCTCTCAGTATCTCTCTTTATCTCTCACTCTCTCTCTCAGTATCTCTATCTTTATCTCTCACTCTCTCTCTCAGTATCTCTATCTTTATCTCTCACTCTCTCTGTATCTCTATCTTTATCTCTCACTCTCTCTGTATCTCTATCTTTACCTCTCACTCTCTCTCTTTGTATCTCTCTCTCTGTGTGTATCTCTCTCTCTGTATCTCTATCTTTATCTCTCACTCTCTCTGTATCTCTATCTTTACCTCTCTCTCTCTCTCTCTGTATCTCTATCTTTACCTCTCTCTCTCTCTCTGTATCTCTCTCTCTCACGCTCTCTCTGTATCTCTCTCTCTCTCTCTCTCTCTCTCTCTCTCTCTCTCTCTCTCTCTCTTTATCCTGATCAGAGGTCTTTTTTCCCCTCAGTGTTTTTTCTGTTTTATATAAATGATAATTAAATAATTAAAGCCAGACTCTGAAAGGATGACGCTGACCTTTCAGCTGAATCCCCGTCAGCGTCATGGAAACACATTTACTGCCCACATTTAGTGAGGAAATAAAAGGCAGTGAGTGGACGTTATCGAAGCATTTGGTGACTCACCTGCTGCTGACCTTTCAGCAGGACTGAGAGCCAGCAGGTCAGTCAGTGGTCACTCAGACTCAGAAACCAGCTCAGACCTGCAGGTCAGCGGTGTTCTGACCTTCACTCTGCACTGACCACCAGATTAAAGTCCCAGGCAGAGAACCACATGGCAGAACACTGCTGTGTAATTATTACCTCCTACTCTGGTAAATAAATAGTAGAACACCCTTCAACAAAGGTCACGACCCCTGAGGGTGAGTGTACCATTACCTACACTGAGATTAGAGTTTGTAGGAAATGAGGTCAGTGAGAATAATCTGGTGGTTACATCACTTATAATGACATTCAGTGAAGTAAACGCTCATAGACCAGCCTTCTGACCAATCAGAGACAGCCTTCTGACCAATCAGGGACAGCCTTCTAACCAATCAGGGACAGCCTTCTAACCAATCAGGGACAGCCTTCTGACCAGTCAGGGACAGTCTTCTGACCAATTGAGGACAGTCTTCTGACCAATCAGAGACAGCCTTATGTCCAATCAGGGCTGAGCTTCTGACCAATCAGAGTGTCCTGTGCTGTGAAGAGTGAGTGTGTAATATTAGACTGTGAGGGTGTTTTTCTCAGTTGGTCTCCAGAAGCAGAGCAGAAATGAGCCTGAAGGACACTGTAGGTAATAACAGCATTGTGGGTAATAACAGTATTCTGGGTAATAGTAGCTGTTGAGGCTGGTTGCTATGGAGACGCACTCTCAGGCTTTAAGTGTGTGTTTGTGTGAATAAACAGAGTGGAGCTCACTGACATAGTGATGAAGTTCAGACCATCAGAGGGAGCGAGGCACCCACCGAGTACCACAATAACAATAATAATAATAATAATAATAATAATACACTTAAAACACTGTGTCCACTCACTGTCCACTCTATTATACACTCCTACCTTGTCAGTCCACCTTGTAGATATAAAGCCAGAGACGATAGCTCATCTGCTGCTGCACAGTTTGTGTTGGTCATCCTCTAGTCCTTCATCAGTGGTCACAGGACGCTGCCCACAGGACGCTGTTGGCTGGATATTTCTGGTTGGTGGACTATTCTCAGTCCAGCAGTGACACTGAGGTGTTTAAAACTCCAGCAGCACTGCTGTGACTGATCCACTCAGACCAGCGCAACACACACTAACACATCACCACCACGTCAGTGTTACTGCAGTGCTGAGAATGACCCACCACCTAAATAGTACCTGCTCTGTGAGGGTCCATGGGGGTCCTGACCACTGAAGAACAGGGTAAAAGGGGGCTAACAAAGTATCAGAGAAACAGATGGACTACAGTCTGTAACTGTAGAACTATAGAGTGAAACTATGCGGTCAGTGGAGCTTTTATGGAACTTCAATCTTCAAAGGTCCCATGTCTCGGTCAGATACGTCCTAAGTGCTGTCCCACTTTGAAAGAGCGTGCGGCTGAGAACGCGGCCTTCTATTGGCCGAATTCTGATGATGCACCAATACATCCTCTCCACCCTGAGTTCCCATGAGCCCTTGCATTGCCAGCGACTATGATAAAGAAGCAGAGCCAGGTCAGAGGGATGGCGGGAGAATTCGTTTTTAAATGTATGTTTCCCACATTTGTTATGATATTAATACCAGTTTATCATATAAATGGCTGTAAAGGATGTTTATTCTTTCATCTACGACGTACTTTAATGCTGCATACGACATCGACGACCTGAGGATTAAAATAACCTGGGTTATTACTACTGCTCATTTTATAGCACAGGATTAATATAACCTGGGTTATTTCTCCTTCTCATTTTATAGCACAGGATTAATATAACCTGGGTTATTTCTCCTTCTCATTTTATAGCACAGGATTAATATAACCTGGGTTATTTCTCCTTCTCATTTTATAGCACAGGATTAATATAACCTGGGTTATTTCTACTTCTCATTTTATAGCACAGGATTAATATAACCTGGGTTATTTCTACTTCTCATTTTATAGCACAGGATTAATATAACCTGGGTTATTTCTCCTTCTCATTTTATAGCACAGGATTAATATAACCTGGGTTATTTCTACTTCTCATTTTATAGCACAGGATTAATATAACCTGGGTTATTTTTCCTTCTCATTTTATAGCACAGGATTAATATAACCTGGGTTATTTCTACTTCACATTTTATAGCACAGGATTAATATAACCTGGGTTATTTCTCCTTCTCATTTTATAGCACAGGATTAATATAACCTGGGATATTTCTCCTTCTCATTTTATAGCACAGGATTAATATAACCTGGGTTATTTCTACTTCTCATTTTATAGCACAGGATTAATATAACCTGGGTTATTTCTACTTCTCATTTTATAGCACAGGATTAATATAACCTGGGTTATTTCTCCTTCTCATTTTATAGCACAGGATTAATATAACCTGGGTTATTTCTACTTCTCATTTTATAGCACAGGATTAATATAACCTGGGTTATTTTTCCTTCTCATTTTATAGCACAGGATTAATATAACCTGGGTTATTTCTACTTCTCATTTTATAGCACAGGATTAATATAACCTGGGTTATTTCTACTTCTCATTTTATAGCACAGGATTAATATAACCTGGGTTATTTCTCCTTCTCATTTTATAGCACAGGATTAATATAACCTGGGATATTTCTCCTTCTCATTTTATAGCACAGGATTAATATAACCTGGGTTATTTCTCCTTCTCATCTTATAGCACAGGATTAATATAACCTGGGTTATTTCTCCTTCTCATTTTATAGCACAGGATTAATATAACCCCAAACATTCATTTCTCTCTGTCACAGTGATGCCTCACACACACACACACACACACACACACACACACACTCACACACACACACTCACACACACACACTCACACACACACACACACACACACTCACACACACACACATTCACACACACACACAGACACACACACACACTCACACACACACACACACACTCACACACACACACTCACACACACACACACACACACCACTCACACACACTCACACACACACACACACACTCACACACACACTCACACACACTCACACACACACACACACACTCACACACACTCACACACACACACACACACACACTCACACACACACACACAGTGGATAAAGTCACCTTCACACTCGTGCAGCATTAGCCGTTAGCAGGACTGAAATACAGAAGCCAGAGGCCATAAAGCACACAGCCTCTCTCAGACTGTCTGAGGTCACTATCTGATCTGAGTGTGGGAAACACTCTGAGCTACAGAGCACTGGAGTCTGAGTTTATTAAAATAATAAAATAATTAGAATAGAAAACCAAAAAGATGAACAGGTGAAAAACCTCATCACTGTAATTATGTGTACATTCATCATCATTTCTCTACACGTGACATTTATTAAAAACTAATATTAGATTTTATAGTGTAACTTATGATGAAGAGACTGAGACCAAGTTCAAAGGGTGTGGAGATCGAGACGAGCCAGAGTCCAAATGATGTTGAGATCAGACGAGATGTTGAGACACAGATGAGATTTAATCTAAACGATGTTGAGATCAGACAAGATTGAGTCCCAATGATGTTGAGATCAGATGAGATTGAGTCTAAATGATGTTGAGATCAGACAAGATGTTGAGACAGAGATGAGATTGAGTCTAAACGATGTTGAGATCAGATGAGATCGAGTCTAAATGATGTTGAGATCAGACGAGATTGGGTCTAAATGATGTTGAGATCAGATGAGATTGAGTCTAAATGATGTTGAGATCAGACGAGATCGAGTCTAAATGAGGTTGAGATCAGACAAGATTGAGTCTAAATGATGTTGAGATGGAGACGAGATTGAGTCTAAATGTTCCTGAGATCAGACGAGATTGAGTCCAAATGATGTTGAGATCAGACGAGATCGAGTCTAAATGATGTTGAGATCAAATGAGATCAAGTCTAAATGATGTTGAGATGGAGACGAGATTGAGTCTAAATGTTCCTGAGATCAGACGAGATTGAGTCCAAATGATGTTGAGATCAGACGAGATCGAGTCTAAATGATGTTGAGATCAAATGAGATCAAGTCTAAATGATGTTGAGATCAGACGAGATCGAGTCTAAATGATGTTGAGATCAAATGAGATCGAGTCTAAATGATGTTGAGATCAGACGAGATCGAGTCTAAATGATGTTGAGACGGAGACGAGATTGAGTCTTAATGATGTTGAGATCAGACGAGATTGAGTCTACATCATGTTGAGATCAGACAAGATTGAGTCTAAATGATGTTGAGACCAGACGAGATCGAGTCTAAATGATGTTGAGATCAGACGAGATTGAGTCTACATCATGTTGAGATCAGACGAGATTGGGTCTAAATGATGTTGAGACGGAGACGAGATTGAGTCTAAATGATGTTGAGATCAGACGAGATTGAGTCTAAATGATGTTGAGACCAGATGAGATCGAGTCTAAATGATGTTGAGATCAGACGAGATCAGGTCTAAATGATGTTGAGATCAGACGAGATTTAGTCTAAATGATGTTGAGACCAGACGAGATCGAGTCTAAATGATGTTGAGATCAGACGAGATCAGGTCTAAATGATGTTGAGATCAGACGAGATTGAGTCTAAATGATGTTGATACGGAGACAAGATCAAGTCTAAATGATGTTGAGATCAGACAAGATCAGGTCTAAGTGATGTTGAGATCAGACGAGATCAGGTCTAAGTGATGTTGATACAGAGACGAGATTGAGTCTAAAAGATGTTGAGATCAGACGAGATTGAGTCTAAATGATGTTGAGATCAGACAGAAATGAATTCTGGCTGTGTTTGTGATGGTGATGTTCTCAGTGCTACAGGCTCTACAGGCTCTACAGGCTCTAAAGGCTCTAAAGGCTCTAAAAGGCTCACGACAAGCTGAGAGAGCTGCTGGAACAGAGCCTGCAGAGTCAGTCGAGGCATGAAGGACAGATTTAATACCACATTGACTCCGGCGCTGCTTCAGAGCCGTATATGACACCACGGAGTCATTAGAACAGAGTCTATTACACAGAACTGCAGTGTAATAAAGCTGTAATGCAGGCCTGGTGGTGCGTAAAGGCCACCGCACCGTACGAGACGCACAGAGCTGGATTTAGTGACTCTGGGGCTCTAGATCGGACTGAGGCCCCCTGATGTACATCTTTAAATTAGCGATGCAGCTGCAGGATATGGGGCCATGTGAAATAATATTTAATCCAGCTGGTACATCTGATATTCCTCATTGATCTAAGAACATTATGCGGTTATTTAACTCTCAGTTTCTGGACTTTACCTGTTTTAAGTTACTGCAGTAACTGTAATGATCTCACCATGTTTGGAGATAATTTTGCTTGTTTTAAAAAATCATGCTTGAAATAATCAGCACTGTCTCTCAAATTATTTGGTATCACAAACGTTTAGTGCTTCCCTGCTTTACTTACAGACCGTAATCTGATTTTCCCTCTCATGAAGAACCTCCTCTCCATAATGTAGATCAGTGGTCACCAGATTTAACTAGAGTAAGATCATTTCACTTAACAAGAGATCATTTTTTGCAGAGTATAAAGAACCTTGAGCACTCAAAGATCCATTTCATGCTGAACTGGTGACAGAGTTCTGCAGATCAATGGAGAATGTAGTGCATATGGTTCTCTGCAGAAGCTTTTTGAAAATGGTTCTCTATGGCAACTAAAATGGTTCTTCTATTGTTACAAGCTTGACATTGTAACAGTCACAGAACCCATTTTGGTGCTATATAGAACCGAATACGACACATTATCCTTTAATCTGCTTTAAGCTGTACTGACTCCACACACCCCGTCTCGCCTCCAGGCTTTTATTTTACTGTTCTGTTTAAAACATTCGGTTATGAAAAGGTACAAATACGAACTTTTCACCTGGAAACACTTATTTAAGGTTCACAATCAGACCTTAGAACCACTGTTGGAGCTTTGAGGAACATTTACACTGTTTGGACCTCGATGAACGATAATTTTGTAGAACTTCATTCTAGATATTAATTTATAAAACATTCCAGATATTAATTTTATTAGAACTTCATTCTGGATATTAATTTTATTAGAACTTAAGTCTAAATATTAATTCTATTAGAACCTCATTCTAGATATTAATTTATAAAACATTCCAGATATTAATTTTATTAGAACTTCATTCTGGATATTAATTTTATTAGAACTTAAGTCTAGATATTAATTCTATTAGAACCTCATTCTAGATATTAATTTATAGAACTTCATTCTGGATATTAATTCTATTAGAACTTAAGTCTAGATATTAATTCTATTAGAACCTCATTCTAGATATTAATTTATAGAACTTCATTCTGGATATTAATTCTATTAGAACTTAAGTCTAGATATTAATTCTATTAGAACTTCATTCTGGATATTAATTTTATTAGAACTTAAGTCTAGATATTAATTCTATTAGAACCTCATTCTAGATATTGATTTATAGAACTTCATTCTGGATATTAATTCTATTAGAACTTCATTCTGGATATTAATTCTATTAGAACTTCATTCTGGATATTAATTTTATTAGAATTGTTAGATGTCAGTTTTATCAGAACGTATTTGACTGTATGTTTTCCCGCTGTAGCTCCTCGTGTCCGCCAGAGGGCGCTCTCTCCGCAGGTGCACTAACAGGTGAACTCCAGCAGATGGCGGTTTAGGACTGCAGCTGCGGCGCAGAGAGCGCGCGCGACTCTGGGACTAAATTTGAAAGAAATAATGAGCCCAGATGTGAAGTTTGATGGAGGTGCGCGCGGGTGCAGTGATGGGGATCTGACAGGTGAGTCGCGGTGCTGTGTGTGAGTGTGGAGCGGCCGTGAGCGCGCGCGGGGTTCGGCTCCAAAGATGGAGGAGAGAAAGGAGGTGGGGGAAGGGAGAGGGAGCGCGAGACTGAGCTGGACCAGTGATGGAGATGAAGATCTCACAGCACTGCAGAGCTCCACTGCACCGCTGCCGGCCTCCAGCTGCAGTGAGAAGGCACAGTGCAGACACGCGCCGCTCCACCTTAAACGCTGCAGCAGTTACGTTCCGGCGCCTCAGGCGCTGCAGTGCAGCTGCTGCAGCGTTTAAGGTGGACCGGAGAGTTCCTGTGAGAGGCAGCTGTGTAGCAGAGCCGTGCGAGGAGGGAGACGCTGCTGAGTGACCACTGAATGTCCTCACTGTCCTTAGATCCGTGTCTCCTCATTGTATCTGCACAGCGAGAGGTGGTACCACTTTAGAACGGTTCTCCAAGGGTTCTTCAGTGAAGCCAGTGATTGGATACAGAAACCTGACAAGCTCTTAAATACACAGATTGTACTTTACATGGTCAACATGTTTATTTTCTACAGTCCAGAAACCAAATATAGCAGCAAATCAACTCCAATAACTTTTTTAGGCAGATTTGTTTTACATTTTAATGTATGTGTAAGTTTTCAACACATTTCATCATCATGTGTCGCATAAAAGTCTCCAAAACTGATAGAAACAGACTTGAACCAACACAAAAGACATTACAGTGACTTTAATCACACCAGAATAAACACAGCAAGAAAACAAACAAACTAAAATGTCTTTCTAAAAGGTCATATAAATAAATATGTATTATTATTGGTTGGGGTGGAGAGGGCAGTAAAACATTAGAGAAGAAGAGAACATGAATGAAGTTATTAATTACATTTTTATTAAGTCTATTCATTTTTATTAATTCTATTAAGTTATTAATTAATTAAGTTATTAATTAAATTGATTAAAACTTTTTAATTAAGTTTTTTATAACTTTTTAAAGTTATTTTTTTATTAAGTCTGTTACAGATTTATTAATTCTATTAAGTTATTAATTAAATAAATAATTATCATCATAAAGACACACTGGAGTTTCAGTCTAGCTGTGGCGATAGCCAATCTGATAATCAATAACTCTGAGCAATTAAATACAGAATGCAAACAACACAGTGTTACTTAAACAATAACAATTTACAACAATAATAATGAAACAGTGATGATATCTCTTAATTAGTGTACATATAATTGTCTAATTAATCTAATCAAAGTCAATGTTTATAGAATTTTGGACAGATGATCGTTTTAGTATTTCATAACACACAGTGTGATCCGACAGCGCCGGTGGAAACGCTTATATTCTGCATTCTTCTCTGATTTAATATTGTTTTTTGTTACAAATTCTATCAGCATAACAATTTAATGAAAAGCAGAATCTTTGAAATTTGAACATGAATTTCAGAATTTCCCTGTATTTGGTGGGGTTTCCCTCTTCTGCTTTAATGACAGCGTGCACTCGGGCTGCATGAGCTCCACTAGTTTGTGTAAAAGTGTCTGATCCTCCTGAGAGTCTGATCACGAGCTGCACTAGAGGAGATCAGACTAAAAAACACTGAGCTTTTAGTACGAAGAATTTCAGAATTTCAAATATTTATTTGTTTTCTCCTAAACTTTTCTTTGTGTTAAATATTTCAAAACTTTCTGTCGTTTATTTCCAGGATTAAATGAAATCAGTCCCAGATTCTCAGTGCGCTGTCAGACTGCCGGACTGAGTGTGTATTTATTTATTCGTGATCAGAATCCGAGTGTTCGTTCACTGAGTCACAGATATTCGGGGAGTTTCTCTCACGCAGCTGTCAACATAAAATTAAAGCCAGTAAAACACACACAGAGAGGAGTGTAAGCGTCTGAGAGTCTGAGACTGTTTTCATTTACTGCTGGAGATAAACAGCTGAACATTGTAGAAGTTTGAGAAGTTCAAACAAAGGAAAGGTATGAAAACAGAAACACTGTAGATTCTGCTCTGTGTCTCTGGTCAGACTGAAGTGTGTGGAGTTGGTCGTTTGAGCTGTTTGTACTAAAAGCTCAGAGTGTTTTTAGTCTACGCACTTCTATAATCTAAGAATAGCTCAACTGATTCGCACTGAAGTCCCTGTAGTTACTGAATAATAAGCCTTAGAATGTAAACAGCCTGAGATTTTAAGGGGTTAAAGCAAAAGAAGGACACACCACCAAATACTGGGAAATTCTGAAATTGTTAAATGTGTTAAATTATGTTAAAATTTCGAAGATTCTGCTTTTCAGTCTAATTGTTATGCTGACAGTAGAATTTCTAATGAAAAACTGTATATAATTAGAAAAGAATGCAGGACAGAAGCACTTTAACTATTGCTCTCAGACGTTTGGACCCCATCCCCACTGTGTGTGCCTGACTTAAATAAATATCAGCACTGTCCCCAAAAATGTATCACCATTTTTTCTGTTTTAATGTTTTCATCATTTGATCTCAGCTGCTGTCCTTTATATTGTCTTAAACTTTCATGATGAATGGACCAATAGAAACGCTCCATAATCACGTGGAACAAAAGCTGTTTGTATTAACTTACATTAAAAGTTAAGAATGTTATTCCGATGTTATTCCGCTCTTCTGTAAAGTTACCATGTTGGGAAGTCTTGTTTTTTTTTTTTTTGGATGGCAACGATACATTAATACCTGCAGCTGTAGTTATTAATGTACTTAATGTAGGCGTTGAGTAAAACAGTAAATATATTTATAAAGTTTAGTGATAAAACTGTCCA
Source organism: Colossoma macropomum (assembly GCF_904425465.1). Classification (NCBI taxonomy): domain Eukaryota; kingdom Metazoa; phylum Chordata; class Actinopteri; order Characiformes; family Serrasalmidae; genus Colossoma; species Colossoma macropomum. Next base: position 35,203,982 of record NW_023494786.1, read on the forward strand.
TAGTGCAGCGGAGTGGGCGATAACTGCCTGAGGGACGTGAGATCCGGTGATCCAGGCTGGTTCTCAGGTAGTTTTCAGGCGGTTCTCGGGTGGTTCTCAGGTAGTTTTCAGGTGGTTCTCGGGTGGTTCTCAGGTAGTTTTCAGATGTTCTCAGGGGGTTCTAGGATTGTTTTCAGATGGTTCTTGGGTGGTTCTCGGGTAGTTTTCAGGTGGTTCTCGGGTGGTTCTCAGGTAGTTTTCAGGTGGTTCTCGGGTAGTTTTCAGGTGGTTCTCGGGTGGTTCTTAGGTAGTTTACAGGTGGTTCTCGGGTGGTTCTCAGGTAGTTTTCAGATGTTCTCAGGGGGTTCTAGGATTGTTTTCAGATGGTTCTCGGGTGGTTCTCAGGTAGTTTTCAGGTGGTTCTCGGGTAGTTTTCAGGTGGTTCTCGGGTGGTTCTTAGGTAGTTTTCAGGTGGTTCTCAGGTGGTTCTTGGGTAGTTTTCAGGTGGTTCTCGGGTGGTTCTTAGGTCGTTTTCAGGTGGTTCTCAGGTGGTTCTTGGGTAGTTTTCAGGTGGTTCTCGGGTGGTTCTTGGGTAGTTTTTGGGTGGTTCTCAGGAGGTTCTCAGGAGGAGTTCAGGTGGTTCTCAGGAGGTTCTCAGGTGGTGCTTGAGTAGTTTTCAGGTGGTTCTCAGGTGTTTCTCAAGTGGTTCTCAGGAGGTTCTTAGGTGGTTTTTGAGTAGTTTTCAGGTTGTTCTTAGGAGGTTCTCAGGTCGTTTTTGCGTAGTTTTTGGGTGGTTCTCAGGTGGTTCTCAGGTGGTTGCCTGCATCTTGGCAGGCGCAGTAGTTGGGTCCTCTGCATGTTCTGTTGTTTTCCAATGGAACGACACCTCAGGCACATCACAGTCTCCTCCAGCCACCCGGAGGAGCTTTCTGCCCTTCACCTCTCCATCTTCATCTGGACCTTCCTCAGTCCAGGAGGGTTCTCTTGGTGTTGTTTTTGTTCTTGTCTTCAGTGGTGTTCTGGGTTTTCAGCCTCAGTAATAGTCTGTAAAGTTTCCTCATATTTTAACTTCTTCAGTTACACCAACGATTAGCTGAGTGCAGCCAAGAGCTACTCACACGAGGCCGTACAGAGATGGAACGTGTGCTGAAGTGTTCAGTAGTCAGTACTAAATAAACTTTTTAATGGTAGAACTTCAAATAAAATAGATACTGTTATAAAAATATAGATGATATAAACAGTAATGAAACAGAGGAGTTCAGCAGTTAGGCTAACTCCCCCGGCTCACTGCTGCACTGTTACAGCCCAGTATTAAACAGTCTACAGCCTGGCGGTTGGGAACCTCTGCTTTAAAGAACCAGTGTGAAGAACCTACACATAATGTAAAGGTTCTTTATAAATTAGTGTCTGATGCACAACTTCTAAAATCCTAAGAGAATTCTAAAACAGGCCGTGTCTCAGACTTAACCAAGGTCTTTACAGAATGTCTTGTCTTTTTGCTGTGAGGGAGAAATGTTGTTGTTTACAGAACTAGATTATTAATCAGAGGTTCAGCTGTGAGAAAAACACTCACACTCACCAAATCACCGCCGTTCACTGTGCATGTGGACTTTGGTTTGAACATGTTTGAAAACATCTCTGGTCACTCTGGAACTGCAGTAGATCTGAAGAATAAAAACCTGTTTTTTCTTTCACACCAGATTACTGATCGAGCTCTAAACCCTCAGATTCTGGAAATTTCAGATGTCAGAAGGAGCAAAATAGGGTTAATATCAATCTAAAAAACACAGAGTATGTCGGGCTCAGAGGTTTTTCCTAGAACCATATTTCCAATACAAGAACTGATGTAAGGAAATCTGTTCCCACCAGTACATCTAAAAACTGTTGACTTAGTATCTCAAAATAATGGCATAATGACTTATTATGCACTCTTGGGCATAGGCACTAAGTAGTGGGGGGTGTTGTGGGGCATGGGAGCATTTCTGGTGTGTTCAAATATTATTGACTGCTGGGCCTTTCATATAATTATCTAAAATGTCTTTGTGCTGTAGCTTTAACATCACCCTTCACTGGAACTGAGGGGCCCAAACCCTGAAAAACAGCCCAGCCCATCATCCCTCCTCCACCAAACTCTACTGTTGGCTCTGCATTCCGGTAGGTAACGTTCTCCTGACCTCCACCAAACCCAGATTCATCATCAGACTGACAGATAGTGAAGCTGATTCATCACTCCAGAGAACACGGTTCCACTGATCCAGAGTCCAGTGGTGGCGCTTTACACCACTCCAGCCGACGCTTGGCATTGTGCATAGTGATCTTAGGCTTGTGTGCAGCTGCTCAGCCATGGAGACCCATTTTGTGAAGGTCCTGATGTGCACTTCTTGTGCTGATGTTGCTTCCAGATGCAGTTTGGAGCTCTATAGTGAGGGATACAACAGAGGAGAGATGATTTTTAAAGCACTTCATGATCCCACTCTGTCAGTTTCTGTGGTCTACCTCTTTGTGACTGACCTGTTGTTGCTTATTTCAAATAATAGCACTTACAGTGGACAGGGGCAGATCTAGCAGGGCAGAGATTTCCCACTGACATGTGGCAGAGGTGGCATCCTATGACAGTGCCATGTTTGAAGTCACTGAGCTCTCCAGTGCACCTCATTCTACTGCCAGTGTTTGTCTATGGAGACTGCAGGACTTTGTCCTTGACTTTATACACCTGTTAGCAATGGGTGTGGCTGAAACACCTGAACTCAATAATTAGGAGGGGTGTCCCATTACTTTTGGCCATACAGTGTATCTGGAATTTAGTCTGTTTTTATAGATAGCAGTGTGTTGTGACAATGATGCCTGAATTATGGCTAATAAACCTCAGTAACCCTTACGTCTGTATGCCTTCCACAGCACCTCTAATGCTTCCAGGCGGTGGTGGAACCGTGGTCACTCTGTTCATCTCAGAAGACAGTGCATAACTGTAAATGTAAGAGAAACAGAGAGAGCAGATTTTCTTTCTCTCTGTTTAATTAAATTGCCCACTGTGATGCTGTTAAAGGGTCCAGCAGAGTGACCTCATCACTGACTGTGACAGCCTCATACAGCCTGCCTGAGTCAGAGGGAGGACAGAAAAGTGAGAGTATGGTGAAGCTGCTTTATTACAAATGAACAGATGCTCTCATGACTCTTCTGCTCTTTTCCTGTCTGTTTGCCCTGTTTACACTTGATAGGAACATCTGCTGTGATCAGATCATCGTCCAATCAAGACACCGTACATTCATACTTTTCAAATTTACCTTGATATTGACGTAGTCATTGTTTCTCATTCTCCAATATCATCGTAAGTGTGTTCTTAAGTGTGTTCCTGAGAAAGGTCCTAAGAAAGATTCGTGTCGTGTTCTTAAAGCGCAGAACTGTTCTCACCTTTGTGCTCTTGAGTGTGTGTAGATTCTGATCTTACCTGAGAACAAATCTCAGATAGGAGAACATTGGTGAGTCAGAGTCTTCGTCAGAACTGCATAAGAAGAAATTTCTTCTTAAGGACAGTTGAGTCATTGACTGACAGACCGACCGATGAACAGACTGACAGACTGACTGATGGACTGACTGACTGAATTACTGGCTGGCTGACTCACTGACTGCCTGTCTGAATGACTGACATTCTGAGTCACTGACTGCCTGTGTCACTGACAGACTGACTAAATCTCTGACGACTGACTGACCATCTGACTGAATCACTGGCTGACTGACTAATGGACTGATTTTCTGATTTTTACTGAGTCACTAATTGACTAAATGACTGACTGACAGACTGAATAATTAATGGAGTGGGTCACTGACTGAATGATGGACTGAAAGACTGACTGACTGAGTCACTGACAGACTGATAGACTAAATGACTGATTGACTGAATAACTGACTGACTGACTGACAGGGTCATTGACAGTCACTGACTGACAGACTGAATAACTGGCTAACTGACTGAGTCACTGACTGACTAACAGACTAAATAACTGACTGAGCTACGGACTGAATAACTGGCTGACTGACTGAATTACTCACTGACTGAGTCACTGACTGACTGAATAACTGACTGATTGACTGACGGAATAACTGACTGACTGACTTAATAACTCACTGACTGACAGACTGACTGAATAACTGACTGATTGACTGATGGAATAACTGACTGACTGACTTAATAACTCACTGACTGACAGACTGACTGAATAACTGACTGGTTGATCTGAATTACTGCCTAACTTAATCACTGACTGGCTTACGGACGGAATTCCTGACTGACTGGATAACTGACTGAGTCACTGACTGAATGACAGACTGAATCACTGACTGACTGATAGACTGAATAACTGACTGACTGAGTCACTGACTGACTGATGGACTGAATCACTGACTGACTGACAGTCACAGCCTGACCCACTGATAGACTGGAATAACTGACTGATGGACTGAATCACTGACTGACTGACAGTCACAGCCTGACCCACTGATAGACTGGAATAACTGACTGATTGACAGTCACAGCCTGACTGGCTGCGTCCAATGCCGCATAATACAATACTATGACTTGTTTTGGGAGCAAAATTTTAGTGGTATTTGTGGCGATGAGTGATTTTGCATCACAGACTTCCAGAATGAACCAGTCTTGCGTGTGAGATCAAGTTCACCTTTGGTGACGTTTGCTTCATTGACCAATATCGCTGCTGCTTTGGCAGTGTTGATATGTAGAGCAGCAGATTAAAGACTGTATAGTCACACTTTCAGTCAAGGCTGTATTTTTATCTTTACTTTTCTAAGTTTACTGTTTCAGGCAACAGAGCTAGCTTGGTAACTGCACTGTTATCTACACTACATATCAGTGGGCAGCACTATGTTGTGGCCAGTATATCTGATATAATTGCGTTCAATTTTGTGTTTTCAGTGTGGGTAGTTAAGTTATCCAGCTTGCCAACTGCAATGTTACCTTCTTGGCTAACTACAGCTGCACACAAATCACCCCCTGCTGCCATCCACACCAGATATCAACACTTTTTGATACAACTCAGTGTGCAGCACATTAGTGCTATGAGTGTTCAGTTATCTGATATAATCTGGCTGTAGTGAAGCTGACAAATAATAGAAGAAAGCAGAAACAGGTCATTCTACAGAAACGGCGTTTACAGATATATTACACTTCAAAAACACTTTGGGTTACAATTTATTTATATTTTCAAATAAAACAATAAGTTATTTTGACAATTACACCTTTGTTCAGCATCAATTTAGTAATATTGGTTTTTAAATCAATTATCTAGAATTCCAGGCACCACAGAAGAGCTCGTCCTCACAGTCATGTGTGAAGGCTGAGGCCATATTTTGAAGAAAAAACACATTTTTCTGCAATTTTAACTACAATAATCTATACATGACTATGAAACATATGATTTACATATCATAAAGAAAACAAAGGCCAAATAAATATTATAAAATATATAATGAAAGTTCCCCAGGAGTCGTGTCACTGGTGTTACTGCGCAACAAAAAATCTCTTATTTTGAAATAAAAGTCACACTGATGACATCACTCGACTTCCTTTTACCTGTTTTCTGAGGATCTATGAAGAAAAGCTCATGGTGAGTCCACTGTGTCTTTCAGTTATCAGAGATTTTCTCATTCAGCTCATGATTTCATATGAAGCTTTTAGCTGAAGTCACTGGTGTGACCGACTTTATTCTGAGGTAACTGTGAAAAAACACAATACAAATGGATTAAATTCCATATTTTAGTGGATATTCCCTGACTGACAACATGTGGTTTGATGTTCTGTAGCAGTTATTCTGTAAAATGCATTGTTCATTAAAAATGTCTTTGGTGTTTCCTTTATTATGTGGAACACTAATGAGGATCAGTAACACCAGTGACTCCTATGGACAGATAGAGAAGTGGACGTTTCTGTAGACTGACCCAAACACATTCATCGAAACACACCATGGAGTCTTACACTAACTATGACTGAATAATGGGTGAAATAGAGCGATCAGAGCTCGAGCTGTCTGAGTTCTGTTAGAGGTCAGGATTCAGTTGTTTGGTGTGGACTTGAGGATTCAGTGTTCACACCTGTCGAAACTGACCAACCTAAAGAAAACGTTCGATAGTTCAGCACCAAACAAGCAGGAGTGAAAGTGCCCAGAGTTACCGAGAAAGAAAACACAGCAGGTTAGTGGAGGTTTAATAAGCAGCCACATCTAAAGAAGCACAGCCTGAAGAAAGACAGTTTAACAGTAAGCCTGTGTTTAAATACATGGTCACCTGAAGCTCACCTGTCTGATGAGAAGGTGGGAACGACTCTGAAAGCTGTGGATGATGTTAGACTGTGAATGAAGCCAGACTGGCCCCATTGTGTTCACTGCCCAGCCTTTATTGTTCATTATTATAAAACCCCGCTGAGGAGCGTCTGCTCAGAGAGAGGGATCCGCATTGCTCTGCCTTTGTGGAGGATCATTATGATGAGTGCTGTCATATGGACTCTGACTCCTCCTGACCGTCTGGACAGTGTTTCTCCAGAATGTTCTATCTTCTTTTTGTTTCTTATTGACTCGTTCCTGGTTCCTCTGATTGTGTCCATCCATCTTGTTGCTGGTGATCCGCCTCCTTTTTTATGGTCAACTGTTCTAAGCATCATTGTCTTTTGGTTCTTCTCCAAAATCAGGGCTTCAGTTTGGTAATCTGGGCTTTAGACGAGAAGTAAGGCCTGATTTGTTTGAGGGTCCGGTTGCTTGTTTTCTTTGCTGTCCGAGATTCTCACAAAAGTCTTGCCAACACCAGTTTACAGTTCAAAGGCGTCTGTTTTTGCCTGTTCTGCTTTTTATTGTCCAGCTTTTACATCCATAAAGAACCACAGTGAAGACCACAGCCTGGACAGTTCTGATCTTATTTTGTAAAGACAAGTCTTTACATTTGGAGATGTTTGTAAGCTGCTTCATCCTTGTTCTGCCGAGTGCCTCAGTTATTAATAATTGATCCAAATAGTCAAAGCTGTCCACCATTTCCGCATCTTCTCCATCAGTGGAGTCACAGCCTTTGTTTTCTTCATATAGAGCTGAACTCTTTTATGATCTATGCAGTTGTTAATGCTCTTTAATTAAAAATGATTCCCATCATACACTCTGAATAGAGAGTACTGCACTGGAATGTATCACCATAATGATAAAATAAGGTCATATCATCACAGGGGAAGCCTCTGGGCCTTTAACGAGTGGCAGTGATTTCTGGGAATGATTTTTCATTCCTGAATGGAAACAAAAGGGTCAAACACAGAGTGGAAAATGATCCAATCAGGACTGTTTCCTCTGTGGTATGTAGATAGATACAGCCGACAGGTGAGAATCCTAATAGGGAAAGAGGGGAAAAGGGCGGAGCACAGGAACCAAAAACAAAAGCACATGGCTACAGCGCAGAGGAGGAAACAGGCTCACTCAGAGGGATGAAAGGGAAACTGTGACACACGCTCAGTAATAGAGATCAGCACAGTTTCACACTCCATTAATTCTGTGTTAAAGACGATTTAATTCTCGGCTGGAACTGCAGAGAACCAAAGCGTCCGTATGGCTCCTTATGCTGCAGTTTGGTTGTGATCAGATGTCACTGGCTTATGCAAATAATACAAAGGCACATTTAAAGCGATAGTTTAAAAATTCAGGACTGTGATCAGGACTGTGTGGATGCATAATTACATTCATGGTGTTATGAGGCAAAATAGTCCCCAAAGAAAATGTATTATTTCAGATTTTCCACTATTTTCATCATCAACATTCCATATAAACTCAGAAGACTCGTGTAGGTTCACTGGTGGTTCTGGATAGTAAATAAAATGTCTATATTTGTGTTGTAGTCATGGCGACCCCTGGTTCCTATCACCACCACTGTAAAGACATCTGAACCGTTTCACACCAAACTATGCTGAATAGTGATTTCATTATTTGGACATTTAAAGACATTGGTGGAATCCTGTCTTCAGAGAGCAGCGTAACCCTGCACTTGAATTTAAATGTTGCTATTTGTGGCCCACCATGAGAATTTATGAGCAAAATAATCTGTCTCTCCAGCTATTCCCCTTCAAGATACGTCATCAGGAGGGGGTTTCCCAGAATTCAGATCAGACAATCTCACTCCACAGGGACTGCAGCATTGCAGTAGGAGGAGAGTAAACATGTTTACAACAGATATACCAATGCTTACATTTTTCATTTTTGCTGGAGTGTCCCTTTAAACCTTCACACCAGCTCAGACGTGTCCCCTACAGCCACAGTCATCACACAGAAACAGAACTAAAACACATTTCACACTTTATTACCCAGCGTTACACCCAGCACTGCAAGAGCTCTGTGTCTGTGTGAGATCTCCAGTGTTTAACATGCATGACTTGCACTCCAGACAGCAGGCGTTTCCATGGCAACTCTTGTAGGTCATAAGCTGCAGGTTAGATTTGATTGGCTGAGAGGACAAACACACACACACACACACACACACACACACACACACACACAGATATTACATTTTTTATTCTGGTCCACAATTTAAAATACAAAGTCAAAAAGGTCCAAACTTAGCAATCGTTACATAACAGCACAGTACAAAACAGTACAACACAGTACAGTGTACAGTATGTGATGCTACAATGTACAGTACAGTACAATACAATATGGGACAGATCAGTACAATACAGTATAGTACAGTACAGTACAATATTATATAGTACAGTACAATAAATACAGTACAACACAGTACAATGCAGTATAATACAATACAGTATAGTGCAGTAGAGTACAATACAACAGTACAGAACAACACAATATGGCACAATATAGTATAGTACAGTACAGTATAGTATATTATAGTACAATACAGTATAGTACAATGCAACAGTACGCTATAGTATAATACAATACAGTATAGTATATTATAGTACAGTGCAGTGCATTACTATACGATATAGCACAGTGCAGTACAGTATGATAGTGCAATACAATAGAATACAGTATAATAGGGTACGACACAGAACAGCATGGATACTTTTAAATAAAGCATCTTTTTCATGCTGAACTTAATTTTAAGACCAGGTTTATATTTTATGCCTAGCACAAAGCAGGTATGAACTCAAATTCTAGACCATTTCCAGGCTGTTACTATTCAACAGCTTTGTGCTAGGCATAAAATATCAACCTGAAACGACCCAGTTCATTGCCTGAGCTGCACACTGCGCCACCACACCGAGACGTTTTACTGCTGCAGCTCCGGTCTCTCACTGGACCAGCCTCACTGACCTGTAACCTATGTGCATCATCAGTACATGATTATCTAACTACACTACAAAACATTACATGAAATAACACGTATCACAAGACTTGGAATGACTGAGCTGTCAGGTGTCTGCAAATAAAATTAATTATTTAAATATTTCTTAAAAATGAAGGTACCAGGAAGGGTTCTTTGGTGATACCTTAGAAGATCCGCTTTTTGCTCCCTATAGAACTTTTCAATAGGTGGTTCTTTAGAGAACCGTGTTTGTAAGTGAGATGTGAGTGTGAGGAACACATTTAACTTCAAGGAAACTCCACACAGTGTAAAGGTTCTAGGAAGAGCCCTTACGTTAGTAAAGAACCTTGTGGTCAGAAGCTCTGTGAGTTTGGTGGGCGTGGCTGTGCACTGAGCTCCTGAATCTTATACACTGTATCTGTAATGTTTATCTATCAGTCTGCCTCTCTGACTCTATCACTTAATTCATTTGTGAGTGAAGTTACTTTTGTTTAGTAACACAGGTTGCTTAGCAACTGTCATTGTTTTCACATGGATGTACATCGCTAAGGCTGGTTTTACACAGTGAACCTTTCATGCAACTTCAGGAAACTAAATTGCACTCGAGTTGCATAGTGTAAAGCATCCTTTGAAACTTAGCCATAGCAGTTTCAACCTCGTGAAGCGTCTTTCATGAGCCAATCAGAATGCTGATAACGCATCCTGTGATGGTGTCAAACAACATACAATGTGTGGACAAAAGTATTGGGACGCCCCTCCTAATTATTGAGTTCAGGTGTTTCAGCGACACCCATTGCTAAGAGGTGGATAAAGTTAAGCACATAGCCTTACAGTCTCCATAGACAAACACTGGCAGTAGAGGGTCGTACTGATGAGCTCAGTGGCTTTAAACATGGCTCTGTCATAGGATGCCACCTCTGCCACGAGTCAGACATTTCTGTCCTGCTAGATCTGCGCGACAACTGTAAGTGCTATTACTGTGAAATGGAAACATCAACAGTTTAGCTACGAAGCAGTAGACCACACAAACTCACAGAGTGGGGCTGCGAAGTGCTGAAGAGCACAGTGTCTGTCCTCACAGTGTCTGTCCTCACAGTGTCTATCCTCACAGTGTCTACTCACTAAAGAGTCCCAAACCGCCTCTGGAAGCGACATCAGCAAAAGAACTGCACGTTAGGAGCTTCACAAAATGGGTTTCCATGGCTGAGCAGCTGCACACAAGCCTAAGATCACTAAGCACAATGCCAAGCGTCAGCTGGAGTGGAGTAAAGCGCCGCCACTGGACTCTGGAGCAGTGAAACGTATTCTGTGTAGTGAATCAGCTTCTCTATCTGTCAGTCTGATGGACGAGTCTGGGTTTGGCGAATGCCAGGAGAACGTTACCTGCCTGACTGCACTGTGCAGCTGTAGAGTTTGGTGGAGGAGGGATGATGATATGGGGCTGTTTTTCAGGGGTTGGTCTAGAACCCTTAGTTCCAGTGAAGGGAAATCTTAATGCTTCAGCAGAACAAGACATTTTGGACAGTTGTACACTTCCAACTTTGTGGAACAGTTTGGGGAAGAACCTTTCCTGTTCCAGCATGACTGAGCCCCAGTGACCAAAGCAGCTCCATAAAGGCCTGACTGGGTGAGTTTGGGGTGGAAGAACTTGACTGGTCCTCACAGAGCCCTGACCTCAACCCCATCACACACCTTTGGGATGAACTAGAACGGAGATTGCGAGCCAGACCCTCTCGTCCAACATCAGTGTCTGACCTCACAAATGCTCTTCCCAATACTTTTGTCCAAGTAGTCTACATTCAATCGATTAACTTCACATAAATTAAATAAAAGATGCCTTACTGGGTGGTTGAGTCCTCCTTTTAAACCATCCAGTAAACCACCTTCAGTTTTGTTTTCTTGTCCACTGATCCAGTGAAGTTTTTTCACCAATCCAGTGAAGTCATGTTAAAGGTTGTTGTTTAATGTGATCATGTGATGCATCATCAAACAGCCAATGAGCTGACTTGTATTTGCTCATCCAATAATCCAGTAAAATCAATAGTTTGTAAGTATGTCGCTCAACATGATCACATGATGCGTTACTGGTGTTTTGATTGGCTGTTTCATGAAACCTGTGATGAAGTGGAGATGCTTGCAGCTGTTGCGGCTGAGTTTCAAATGAGTTGCAGAACACGTTACATTATGCAACTCGGCCGCAACAGCTGCAAGCATCTCCACTTCGCCACAGGTTTCAGGCCTGCTGGTGCAGCTGACCCCGGCATGTAGTTTCTGCTCGGACCCTGTTTTGGTTTCTGTATTTGATCTCCACTGGATGGATGAAATCTCCTTTTCCTGGTCTTGGCGGTGGTCCAGCCGTGGATCACTGTGTGAACAGTGAGGCAGTGATGAGTGTGTTTTTCTCCCTCCGTCTCGGACTCTCAGAGCGCTCTGTCAGGGAGTCATCGCTGCAGCAGGACAGGCTAACAGTTAATAAGCTTGTCCAGCTCTGCAGGAAGCTGCCTTCAAACTGATTAGGCAACAATTTCCACCAGGACAGAGACATTACACCCCCAACCTCCAACAAATCCTCTCCAAAATAGCCCTGCTAATACTGCCCACCTACTCGCCTCCCCTCAGAGGTGATAAACACTTCTCACTTTGGAGCTTCGGCTTTTATTTTGGACCAAAAGGATCCAAAAAGAGAAGAACAGACTCACGCAAGCTGCACTTCCTATATGGTTTCTTATTGGAATTTTCTGTTCCACCTTAATTTGCCATTCCATTGTCTGTTTTGTTGGCTTCTCATTGGAATGTTCCGTTCCACCTTAAATGGTGCACCGTTTAATTCCATTGGCTGTTTCGTTGGCTTCTCACTGGAATGTTCCGTTCCACCTTAAATGGCACACCATTTGGTTCCACTGGCTGTTTCATTGGGTTCTCACTGGAATGTTCCGCTCCACCTTAAATGGTGCACCATTTAATTCCAATGGCTGTTTCATTGGAACATTCCGCTCCACCTTAAATGGTGCACCATTTAATTCCAATGGCTGTTTCATTGGAATGTTCCGCTCCACCTTAAATGGTGCACTATTTAATTCAATTGGCTGTTCCATTGGCTTCTCATTGGAACGTTCCATTCCACCTTAAATTGTGCAGCAGCATCATTTAAGGAGGAATGGAAAATTACAGTGAGAAGCCAGTTGAAGCCTTGAAGCTCCTACGCTGGTTCTGTAAGTTCTAATGAGTTCTGCTGCAGTTCTTTAAGCAGCTGCTTTTGTGTTTGTGCTCAACTTTTACCTTTACTGCAGTCCTGACTTATCTGGAGGATGAGTCTGAGATGCTCTAAGGAATTCTGCTCCCATCACTCCCCTCCTCTCCGTTACTGTCCTCAGCTCATCTTTAGGTCGCCAAGCAGCAAAACGGTCAACAATGATTCCATAAACAGAGCACTGACCATCCAACCTAATCATAATAGAAATAAGGAGGTTTAATAGAAACCTTAATTTTTCTATTTATTACTGTCATGGTTTAAGAATATCTGCCAGTCTTTTATTTCTGTATTTATCTGCTCAGTCAGCTGATACAGATATTGATGACCGACTCTGTGTGTACATTAACTTAACTCAGTGCTGCTCACAGTGGAAGGATGGACAGAAACACCTGTGGATGTTTTCAGATCTGATCAGCTTGATTTTCTCCTCTCTCTCAGAGATGAAAGCTTTAAGTGCTGTTTATCTGATGGGGGCAGTTTTGGGGTCGACCAAGTCTTCCTGTTTTTTTCTGGTAATTAAGTGAATGAAGGGTCTCTCACTTGTGCACAGACATATACACTGATCAGCCATATCATTCTGACCGCCTCCTTGTTTCTACACTCATTGTCCATTTTATCAGCTCCACTTACTATATAGGTGCACTTTGTAGTTCTACAGTTACAGACTGTAGTCCATCTGTTTCTCTGATACTTTGTTAGCCCCCTTTTACCCTGTTCTTCAGTGGTCAGGACCCCCATGGACCCCCACAGAGCAGGTACTATTTGGGTGGTGGATCATTCTCAGCACTGCAGTAACACTGACGTGGTGGTGGTGTGTTAGTGTGTGTTGCGCTGGTCTGAGTGGATCAGACACAGCAGTGCTGCTGGAGTTTTTAGACACCTCAGTGTCGCTGCTGGACTGAGAATAGTCCACCAACCAAAAATATCCAGCCAACAGCGTCCTGTGGGCAGCGTCCTGTGGGCAGCGTCCTGTGGGCAGCGTCCTGTGACCACTGATGAAGGACTAGAGGATGACCAACACAAACTGTGCAGCAGCAGATGAGCTGTCGTCTCTGACTTTACAGCTACAAGGTGGACTGAGAAGTTAGGAGCATCTAATAGAGTGGACAGTGAGTGGACACAGTGTTTAAAAACTCACAGCAGCACTGCTGTGTCTGATCCACTCACACCAGCGCAACACACACTAACACACCACCACCACGTCAGTGTTACTGCAGTGCTGAGAATGATCCACCATCCCAAATAGTACCTGCTCTGTGAGGGTCCATGGGGGTCCTGACCTGGGTGGTCATAATGTTATGCCTGATCGGTGTATATCAATGATTGTACACCAGTGTTGAACATGACTGAGCCAGTTAGAGTTTATAACCAGTTCTGTTTTATAATAACAGATTTGGACTCATTCTGATCCCTCAGTGCTAAATGTGGAATCCATGGACGTTTCAGTCACATGACCAGCTTCCTTTCACTGGTGTTGGCCCTCTCTGACGTACAGGGTGACGTGCTGGAGTCTGAGTCAGTCCAGAGCCGGTGACATCAGCACATAATCAATACAGCACGCACTCGGCCTGAAATAGAACCTGCGTCTTTATTTAGCTCCTACTGTGGGCCTCGTAAATCAGCAGGGACCCTCGTACTCAGACTGTGGGTGTAAAGGCCAGTTAAAGCGAGAGCTCCCCCTCCTTTTAACCCCAGTGTAGTCGATCAGCCGAGACACGTTTATTGTCTGACGTTGCGTTTATTCAGGTTTAGCTTCAAGTGCACGCCCACATCATCACATGCCTGCCTCAAACTGGTTTAGTTGGCTGCCTGTTTGCCAGCATCTTACTCCAGTTTTCCATTCCACCTTAAACAGTGCAGCAGGTGTATACCTGCACCTTTTAAGGTGGAGCCGTTGTCAAGTTGCTAAGTAAGCTTTCAGAGACTGGATAAAGTGGTTTCTGACACTGAGATCCACTGTTATCTATAAGCATGGACTAAAGTATGTTACAGTAGCAGCGTCCTGTAGCCTCTTGAAGACATTTAGACATGAGTATAAGAGGTGCAGGAGACATTATGGCCACTACTTTAGACATGCACTTAGCAACATGCTAATTGTTGGGGTATAAGCTTCCATTACTTCATATCGCCCTCCTTTTTACTGTTACTTCTACCTGATAAACTAATCAGGTAAGCTGAATCATTGCAGGAACTGCACTAATTATTCTCCACCTGCAGTGTAGCGCCATCTAGTGGAGGGCAGATGAGACACAGTCTTTTATCTGGAGAGGAAGCATGCAGAACAGGGCAGGTTCAGTAGCAGCAGTTCTGAACACTGTAGTGCTTCAGCAGTAAAGGCTGAGGGTCCATTTTTGGGGACCAGTAATGAATTATTCAGACTCTCCTTTATTCCTCTGCTCTGAGTCTCCCTCTCTCTCTCTCTCTCTCTCTCTCTCTCTCTCTGTGGTGTAAAATAACAGAGTCTGTTCATTTATGTTGGTTATTAACAAATACTTTATTATGCTGCCCCCTGCTGGTGCTTCAGTGCAACTATAAACACTGCAGACTTACCAGCCCCCAGCGGTCAGTCCAGATTATCAACATTATACAGTTAAACATTTCTGAACTGAACTGAACTGAACTGAGTTGAACTAAACTGAACTGAGTTGAACTGAACTGAACTGAGTTGAACTAAACTGATCTGAGTTGAACTGAACTGAACTGAACTGAACTAAACTGAACTGAATTGAGCTGAACTGAATTGAACTAAACTGAACCGAATTGAACTAAACTGAATTGAACTGAGTTGAACAGTGCTGAATTGAAAAGAACTGAGCTGAATTTAACTGAACCGACCTAAACTGAAATTAATTGAACTGAATTGAACTGAATTGAAGCGAACTGAACTGAACTGACCCTGGTTTCTCTGTCTCTGTGTTTCAGGTTTGTGTCCACACTGAGGAGGATGTTGTCCGCAGTGCTCTGAGAGTCTCGTCAGTGTGATCAGTGTAATCAGTATTGACCGTCACTGCGCTGCTATGATCACGTCTGAGCTGCCCGTCCTGCAGTGAGTCTCAGCTCTGCTGGTTAATGCTGCATTCGAGAGCTGATAAACTGAAAGTACCAAATTTATTAATATTTTATTTACACTTATTTACACTTTTATTTACAATTTATTTACACTCAAAAGAATTCCTAAGTGAGGAACCTCTTGTTCTGGATAATGTAATAATATTCAGAATTAAATTCTTGTAAAATTAACATCCTGAATGAAGTTAATATGTAGAATGTTTTGTGTTTTAAAGGTGATGATCAAGTTTCGAGACAGATGATGCATCAAGGAATTATTTTAAATAAATAATTACGACCATTTTTTGTAATTTAACTTCTTTATTTTTCAAAAAAATGTCTATTCAATATAGCATTTTGGATCTCAATCTATACTCTGTAAGTTATTATTGAATAAAAATTTCTTACCAATTATTTATGATCTTTATTGATTAACGTTAATATGTAGAGTGTTAAGTGAAATATTCATTGTCAGGATGTGAAATACTATTTTTATCTGTATCTTCTATTCAGACATGCATCTTAATAATGGTCTGAACAGTTGTAGTTCAGGCAGCAGCTGTTTGAGGTGATGCTGTCAGAGTAACGTTTCTGTAAAGTCTTTATTTCATATATTTTAAATTGCTGGTGTTTTGAAGGAGGGCCTGTTTACAGTGTGTTGTTAACGAGTGTGTGGAGGGAAAAGTGCAGAACTGCGCCATCTGCTGGTTCTGTTCAAAACATTTTGAGGAATTTTGATAAAAAAAAACTTAAGCTGGACTTTTATTGACTTTACAGTCAGTTACTAATTTACAGCATTAATATAGTGTCAGATATAAGTGAATATGTGGTGGGACGCCTGTAATGTTCATCACCTTCAGTTCATTATTAACCTGCGTTTAGAACACAGACAGCAGGGGGCGATGCTGAGAAATGCATATTAAGTCTCGCTGTCCCTCAGAGAGTCCTGCGGCGAGTCCGGCCAGGCAGAGGCGGTCAGTCTGAGTCTGAGTGAACTGGACCAGGACGACAGGACGAGGAAGAAGAGAGCAAAGCCCAGCAGGCCACTGGTATGCTAAACACTGGTTACAGCTTTTCCTGCTTTAATTTAAAAATGCTTTGTCAGTGCAGTGACCCTGTTTGAGTTCTGTTCTGTCAGTGCAGTTCTATTCTGTCAGTGCAGTGACCCTGTTTGAGTTCTGTTCTGTCAGTGCAGTTCTATTCTGTCAGTGCAGTGACCCTGTTTGAGTTCTGTTCTGTCAGTGCAGTGACCCTGTTTGAGTTCTGTTAAGTCAGTGCAGTGACCCTGTTTGATTTCTGTTCTGTCAGTGCAGTGACCCTGTTTGAGCTCTATTCTGTCAATGCAGTGAGCCTGTTTGAGTTCTATCAGTGCAGTTTATTCTTTTGGTGCAGTGACCCTTTTTGTCTTGGTTTAGGTTCTGTTCTGTTGGTGCAGTGACTGTGCTTGTCTTGGTTTAGTTTCAGTTCTGTTGGTGCAGTGACCCTGTTTGTCTTGGTTAAGGTTCAGTTCTGTTGGTGCAGTGATGCTGTTTGTCTTGGTTTAGTTTCTGTTCTGTTGGTGCAGTGACTGTGCTTGTTTTGGTTTAGCTTTGGTTCTGTTGGTGCAGTGACCCTGTTTGTCTTGGTTTAGGTTCTGTTCTGTTGGTGCAATGACCCTGTTTGTCTTGGTTTAAGTTATGTTCTGTTGGTGCAGTGACGCTGTTTGTCTTGGTTTAGGTTCAGTTCTGTTGGTGCAGTGACCCTGTTTGTCTTGGTTTAAGTTGTGTTCTGTTGGTGCAGTGACCCTGTTTGAGTTCTGTTCTGTCAGTGCAGTGACCCTGTTTGATTTCTGTTCTGTCAGTGCAGTGACCCTGTTTGTGATTAGTTCTGTTCTGTCGTGCAGTGACTGTGCTGTTTTGATGATTTCTGTTAAGTCAGTGCAGTGACCCTGTTTGAGTTCTGTTCTGTCAGTGCAGTGACCCTGTTTGAGCTCTATTCTGTCAATGCAGTGAGCCTGTTTGAGTTCTGTTCTGTCAGTGCAGTGACCCTGTTTGAGCTCTATTCTGTCAATGCAGTGAGCCTGTTTGAGTTCTATCAGTGCAGTTCTATTCTTTTGGTGCAGTGACCCTTTTTGTCTTGGTTTAGGTTCTGTTCTGTTGGTGCAGTGACCCTGTTTGTCTTGGTTTAAGTTGTGTTCTGTTGGTGCAGTGACGCTGTTTGTCTTGGTTTAGGTTCTGTTCTTTTGGTGCAGTGACCCTGTTTGTCTTGGTTAAGGTTCTGTTCTGTTGGTGCAGTGACCCTGTTTGTCTTGGTTTAGTTTCAATTCTGTTGGTGCAGTGATGCTGTTTGTCTTGGTTTAGGTTCTGTTCTGTTGGTGCAGTGACCCTGTTTGTGTTGGTTTAGTTTTGGTTCTGTTGGTGCAGTGACCCTGTTTGTCTTGGTTTAGGTTCTGTTCTGTTGGTGCAGTGACTGTGCTTGTTTTGGTTTAGCTTTGGTTCTGTCTGTTGGTGCAGTGACGCTGTTTGTATTGGTTTAGGTTCTGTTCTGTTGGTGCAGTGACGCTGTTTGTATTGGTTTAGGTTCTGCTCTGTTGGTGCAGTGACCCTGTTTGTTTGTTTTGGTTTGATCTCAGGCTCCTAATAAGAAGGCGCGTCAGGAGAAGAGCCAGGTGGGGGCGCCACAGAGCCGGAGAGTGAACGGATTTCAGCAGAACGGAGGGGAAAACACAGTCACTCTGTTTGAGATGGTTAAACAGGGCAAGAGTGCCATGCAGGTACAACACAGGGGTCAGAGGTCACATGTTAAATGCATGCTCTTACCTGTTGCAGTTAAACAATCCTGAATTCTGGAGCTGCTGCAGCCTCCTCAGTGCCCCCGATTCCTGTTTCACTGTAGCGCCACCTAGCTGAAATGCTCAGAATGTAGAACTGCCATTGTTTATTGTTATGAATAGCATTGATGACATATTTTAAAACACAACTAGACATGGAAATTGATTTTGCGCAGTTGTGTTTCTGGCCTATTGGTAAAGTAACTGAAGGTTTCGTTTCAGCCTTTATATCAGTTTTAGCTCTGTCTGTCTCCTTCAGTCGGTGGTGGATGACTGGATCGAGTCCTATAAACAGGACAGAGATCTGGCCCTGCTGGACCTCATCAACTTCTTCATCCACTGCTCCGGCTGCAAAGGTGAATGGTGGAGTTCTCCTGGTAGAGGTCAGGCTGACTGTACTGCTGCCTGAGCTGTGATGAAGTTTTACACCTTTCTGTCGTTCCTCTGAAGGTGCTGTGAGAATCGAGATGTTTCGCAACATGCAGAACGCAGAGATCATCCGCAAAATGACGGAGGAGTTTGATGAGGTATTCATTCAGCTCTTCATATCAAAACCTCTCCAAGCTTTATATAGGAGAACAGAAGAACGTCTAATCTGACCCAGTCATCACAGTCAGCGTTCAGAGTAGACTGATTTCCGGCAGAATGTTGAGAGGAGATAAAAGGCTTTTAATTCATGAAAATAATAATAACCCTAATATTCCTAATACGAAAGCTTTGGAATCGTATATAAAGGTTTTTTAATGTCGGTGATGATCAGTATTTGATGTAGATGTTTGTGGATTTGGGTATTTGATTGCTGACACCTCCCTGTTTGTGCAGGACAGCGGTGATTACCCACTGACCGTCTCTGGTCCGCTATGGAAGAAATTCCGCTACAGTTACTGTGAGTTCATCACGGTTCTGATCCGGCAGTGCCAGTACAGCATCATCTATGACGAGTACATGATGGACACAGTCATCTCCCTGCTGACCGGCCTGAGTGACTCACAGGTCCGAGCGTTCAGGCACACCAGTACACTCGCAGGTAAACATTGACCTGGACTGGGTGAATGGATTCGACTTGTTAACTGGTCTGGACTGATTTAACTGGACTGGACTAGTTGACTGGATTGGACTGAACTGGGCGAATGGATTGGACTAAGTTTGACTGGCTTAGACTGGACTGTGGATTGGAATGGACTGAACCGCACTGTGCTAGTCTGGGCGACTGGACTGGAGTGGACCGTGCTGGAATGGGTTAATGCATTACACTAGACTTGTCTGGGCAACTGCACTGGACTGGACTGGCCTGAGCTTGACTGGACAGGAATTGACCGGACTATGCTGGATTGGGTGACTAGACTGGACTAGACAAGACTACGCTGGACTAAGTGGATTGAACTGAGTGCACTGGCCTGCAGTGACTGGACTGTACTGGATGGATGGGACTAAACTGGACTGTCATCTGAAATTCCTGTGCTTCCTCTTCTCAGCGATGAAGCTGATGACGGCTCTGGTGAACGTGGCGCTGAACCTCAGCATCCACCAGGACAACACACAGAGACAGTACGAGTCCGAACGCAACAAAATGATCGGCAAGAGAGCCAACGAGAAACTGGAACTGCTTCTGCAGAAGAGGAAGGAGGTACACTGAGACTACACACATCATACTGTAACAGATTACACTGTAAATACTAATTATAACATCACAGTGTAGTGCATCATACCATAACAAATCATACTGTAACAAATTATGTTAGCATGACAGATGTAGTAATTATGTTGTAACGTTATAGCGTAAAATCATTTGATGAAAGATTATACTGTAAGAGATTACAGTGTAACAGACCATACTGTAACAGATTACACTGTAACAGAACATACTGTAACAGATTACACTGTAACAGACCATACAGTAATAGATTACACTGTAACAGATTACACTGTAACAGACCATACAGTAACAGATTACACTGTAACAGACCATACAGTAACAGATTACACTGTAACAGACCATACAGTAACAGATTACACTGTAACAGACCATACAGTAACAGAACATACTGTAACAGATTACACTGTAACAGACCATACAGTAACAGATTACACTGTAACAGACCATACAGTAACAGATTACACTGTAACAGACCATACTGTAACAGACCATACAGTAACAGATTACACTGTAACAGACCATACTGTAACAGACCTCACTGTAACAGATTACACTGTAACCTATTTTTGTTCTCAGCTCCAGGAAAACCAAGATGAGATTGAAAACATGATGAACTCGATCTTCAAGGGAATCTTCGTTCACCGTTACAGGTTACTCTGCTTTACAAAGTCTCATTACGAGTAATGCTGTTTCCATGGTGACAGTACAGCCCTGACTGCCTTTATCTGCAGGGATGCGATAGCTGAGATCAGAGCCATCTGCATAGAGGAGATCGGAGTGTGGATGAAAATGTACAGCGACGCCTTCCTGAACGACAGTTACCTAAAGTATGTAGGGTGGACTTTACACGACCGGGTAATGTCCCTGCAGACCACTTCACTGCACGCCGTCCTCACTCGGTGTTTCTCTCAGGTGAGTGATTCTTACCTGTCCTCATCACAGCAAGGGGAGGTTCGGCTGAAGTGCCTAAAGGCCTTACAGAATCTCTACTCACACCGAGAGCTCTTCCAGAAACTGGAGCTGTTCACAAACCGCTTCAAGGTAAAGAATAAAACTGATATAACTGAGTCTGTTCTACAGTGTCTCATTAGGCTGAATGAATAACCGACTCTAAATGTAGGTATTGTGATATAAACTGAGTCTGTTCTACAGTTTCTCATTAGGCTGAATGAATAACTGACTCTAAATGTAGGTATTGTGATATAAACTGAGTCTGTTCTACAGTTTCTCATTAGGCTGAATGAATAACTGACTCTAAATGTAGGTATTGTGATATAAACCGAGTCTGTTCTACAGTTTCTCATTAGGCTGAATGAATAACCGACTCTAAATGTAGGTACTGTGATATAAACTGAGTCTGTTCTACAGTTTCTCATTAGGCTGAATGAATAACTGACTCTAAATGTAGGTATTGTGATATAAACCGAGTCTGTTCTACAGTTTCTCATTAGGCTGAATGAATAACCGACTCTAAATGTAGGTACTGTGATATAAACTGAGTCTGTTCTACAGTGTCTCATTAGGCTGAATGAATAACTGACTCTAAATGTAGGTATTGTGATATAAACCGAGTCTGTTCTACAGTTTCTCATTAGGCTGAATGAATAACTGACTCTAAATGTATGTATTGTGATATAAACTGAGTCTGTTCTACAGTTTCTCATTAGGCTGAATGAATAACCGACTCTAAATGTAGGTACTGTGATATAAACTGAGTCTGTTCTACAGTTTCTCATTAGGCTGAATGAATAACCGACTCTAAATGTATGTATTGTGATATAAACTGAGTCTGTTCTACAGTTTCTCATTAGGCTGAATGAATAACCGACTCTAAATGTAGGTACTGTGATATAAACTGAGTCTGTTCTACTCATTAGGTTGAATGAATAACCGACTCTAAATGTAGGTACTGTGATATAAACTGAGTCTGTTCTACTCATTAGGTTGAATGAATAACCGACTCTAAATGTAGGTATTGTGATATAAACTGAGTCTGTTCTACAGTTTCTCATTAGACTGAATGAATAACTGACTCTAAATGTAGGTATTGTGATATAAACTGAGTCTGTTCTACAGTTTCTCATTAGACTGAATGAATAACTGACTCTAAATGTAGGTATTGTGATATAAACTGAGTCTGTTCTACAGTTTCTCATTAGGCTGAATGAATAACTGACTCTAAATGTAGGTATTGTGATATAAACCGAGTCTGTTCTACAGTTTCTCATTAGGCTGAATGAATAACTGACTCTAAATGTAGGTATTGTGATATAAACTGAGTCTGTTCTACAGTTTCTCATTAGGCTGAATGAATAACTGACTCTAAATGTAGGTATTGTGATATAAACTGAGTCTGTTCTACAGTTTCTCATTAGGTTGAATGAATAACTGACTCTAAATGTAGGTATTGTGATATAAACTGAGTCTGTTCTACAGTTTCTCATTAGGCTGAATGAATAACTGACTCTAAATGTAGGTATTGTGATATAAACTGAGTCTGTTCTACAGTTTCTCATTAGGCTGAATGAATAACTGACTCTAAATGTAGCTATTGTGATATAAACTGAGTCTGTTCTACAGTTTCTCATTAGGCTGAATGAATAACCGACTCTAAATGTAGGTATTGTGATATAAACTGAGTCTGTTCTACAGTTTCTCATTAGGCTGAATGAATAACCGACTCTAAATGTAGGTATTGTGATATAAACTGAGTCTGTTCTACAGTTTCTCATTAGGTTGAATGAATAACCGACTCTAAATGTAGGTATTGTGATATAAACTGAGTCTGTTCTACAGTTTCTCATTAGGTTGAATGAATAACTGACTCTAAATGTAGGTATTGTGATATAAACTGAGTCTGTTCTACAGTGTCTCATTAGGTTGAATGAATAACTGACTCTAAATGTAGCTATTGTGATATAAACTGAGTCTGTTCTACAGTTTCTCATTAGGCTGAATGAATAACTGACTCTAAATGTAGCTTTTGTGATATAAACTGAGTCTGTTCTACAGTTTCTCATTAGGCTGAATGAATAACCGACTCTAAATGTAGGTATTGTGATATAACCTTGACTGAGCTGTGATTTCTCCTGCAGGATCGGATAGTGTCTATGACTCTGGATAAAGAATATGACGTGGCAGTTGAGGCCATCAGATTAATCACCTTAATTCTGCAGTGAGTAACAGTACAGTGAGTGTGTGTGAGTGTATTTGTTTTTATCTACTTCAGGACAAAACTGCAGAAGTAATTTTAAAATGTTTTATTAAAATATCTCTTAGACACATTTGTCATTCTCACAGTAGAGTTTTAGGTGTGATAATCATCATTTTAGACTTTTTTCATCACCACACTGTGCTAGAATATTTATTTCCCTATTACTGATATTTATTTACAGTCATATGTGAAGTTTGGGAGTCAATGATCAAATATCATGTTGACTTTCTAATTGAAAGAACTCTTATTTTCTTTTTAAATTGAAGAATACATGTATGATAGGTTTAACTGTCGAATCTCTTTACTTTCTGAGGAAGTAAAATGTTGAGGCAATGAGAGACCACAAAGCACAAAATATTGGCTTTTGTGAAATAATAATAATTAGCTTTAAAGTACTCAGTTCAGGAACAGTGTACGGATTATAAAAGACAAGTAAAAAATGTATATACATTATACATTATAAATGTATATACTTCATACATTACTGTTGCATTAAGGAGAATTTGGTTTCTTAAAATGGAATTTACTAAAAGTTAATTTAAAATTAATTAAATATTTGTAATGTTTGTGTGAAAAACTCATTTAGACTAAACTCATCATCACTCACTGCTCACATGTACTGTATAAACAAACACTGACCTGACGGTCATCTGTGGAACAGTGGAGTGTGTTTGTGTCTGCAGAGGCAGTGAGGACGCTCTGTCCGGCGATGACTGTGAGAATGTGTATCACCTGGTGTATTCCGCACACCGACCGGTCGCCATGGCTGCAGGAGATTTTCTCCACCGCAAGTGAGTCTCACTGTGTTTACATTAAATTAAGACCACCCTGATACCACCTGAACAGCCTACAGACACATACACAGTTCAGAAACCCTGTGAACCCCACCGAACCATTGCAACCCACACCTAACTTCTGCAAACCCCACCAAACCATTGCAAACCCACCAAATCCCACCAAACCCCACCAAACCATTGCAAACCCCACCAAACCCCTGCAAACCCCACCAAACTCCTGCAAACCCCACCAAACCATCGCAAACCCCACCAAACTCCTATAAACCCCACCAAACCATCGCAAACCCCACCAAACCCCTGCAAACCCCACCAAACCATCGCAAACCCCACCAAACCCCACCCAACCCCTGCAAAGCCCTCCAAACCATTGCAAACAGCAGCAATGGCAAACCCCACCAAACCATCACAAACCCCATCCAACCCCTGCAAACCCCACCAAACCATCACAAACCCCACCCAACCCCTGCAAACCCCACCAAACCATCACAAACCCCATCCAACCCCTGCAAACCCCACCAAACCATCACAAACCCCATCCAACCCCTGCAAACCCCACCAAACATCACAAACCCCACCAAACCATCACAAACCCCACCCAACCCCTGCAAACCCCACCAAACCATCACAAACCCCATCCAACCCCTGCAAACCCCACCAAACCATCACAAACCCCATCCAACCCCTGCAAACCCCATCCAACCCCTGCAAACCCCACCAAACCATCACAAACCCCATCCAACCCCTGCAAACCCCACCAAACCATCACAAACCCCACCCAACCCCTGCAAACCCCATCCAACCCCTGCAAACCCCACCAAACATCACAAACCCCACCAAACCATCACAAACCCCACCCAACCCCTGCAAACCCCACCAAACCATCGGAAACCCCACCAAACCATCACAAACCCCACCCAACCCCTGCAAACCCCATCCAACCCCTGCAAACCCCACCAAACCATCACAAACCCCATCCAACCCCTGCAAACCCCACCAAACATCACAAACCCCACCAAACCATCACAAACCCCACCCAACCCCTGCAAACCCCACCAAACCATCACAAACCCCATCCAACCCCTGCAAACCCCACCAAACCATCACAAACCTCATCCAACCCCTGCAAACCCCACCAAACCATCACAAACCCCACCCAACCCCTGCAAACCCCACCAAACCATCACAAACCCCATCCAACCCCTGCAAACCCCACCAAACCATCACAAACCCCATCCAACCCCTGCAAACCCCACCAAACATCACAAACCCCATCCAACCCCTGCAAACCCCACCAAACCATCACAAACCTCATCCAACCCCTGCAAACCCCACCAAACCATCACAAACCCCACCCAACCCCTGCAAACCCCACCAAACCATCACAAACCCCATCCAACCCCTGCAAACCCCACCAAACCATCACAAACCCCATCCAACCCCTGCAAACCCCACCAAACATCACAAACCCCATCCAACCCCTGCAAACCCCACCAAACCATCACAAACCCCATCCAACCCCTGCAAACCCCATCCAACCCCTGCAAACCCCACCAAACCATCACAAACCTCATCCAACCCCTGCAAACCCCACCAAACCATCACAAACCCCACCCAACCCCTGCAAACCCCACCAAACCATCACAAACCCCATCCAACCCCTGCAAACCCCACCAAACCATCACAAACCCCATCCAACCCCTGCAAACCCCATCCAACCCCTGCAAACCCCACCAAACCATCACAAACCCCATCCAACCCCTGCAAACCCCACCAAACATCACAAACCCCATCCAACCCCTGCAAACCCCACCAAACCATCACAAACCCCACCCAACCCCTGCAAACCCCATCCAACCCCTGCAAACCCCACCAAACCATCACAAACCCCACCCAACCCCTGCAAACCCCACCAAACCATCGGAAACCCCACCAAACCATCACAAACCCCATCCAACCCCTGCAAACCCCACCAAACCATCACA